>NC_047062.1:1580396-1921170 GCF_902459465.1 Asterias rubens
CTAACCGACTATCACAATTTCCTTAACAGGACATCATGATATACCATTGTAGATCACTGACCACAAATATTTGTAACTAATAGAAACCGAATCATCTTGAAAATGGTGCTCGCCTTAGGTGAATTAGGGGGAAAAGACGCGGAAACTGTATAAAAAAGTCACTA
Source organism: Asterias rubens (assembly GCF_902459465.1). Classification (NCBI taxonomy): domain Eukaryota; kingdom Metazoa; phylum Echinodermata; class Asteroidea; order Forcipulatida; family Asteriidae; genus Asterias; species Asterias rubens. The sequence continues at coordinate 1,580,561 of NC_047062.1, forward strand.
AAATGAGATTTTGTCAGAATTTCATTTTTCCCTCTGTGCTTAATTTAAAAAAATAATATCAAGAAAGTAGCAAATCGTCATATCATGCAGCCATGTGCGAGAAATGGTATAGATTGTCGAGGAAGACATTAAATTTCCATATAAAGAGAAAAGGGAAGCAATTTTCTCGTGTCTTTGTGCACAAAATTAGGCACAAGTACACCGCAGCAGTGACGCACGGCGCCCAGCACTTGCGGGCCTGAATTGGTGTATACAACTACCCTGTGTCACTTAAACCAACGTCCCACAATAGAGTGTCAATGAATGTGACTCACATCCACCCTCTTCTACCAGTCTCATGAGTTTGTGTTATAGCCTGCCAGACCCAAGTGAACATAAGAATTCCCAAATCAAAATGTTTTCTTTTTCTCTCCAGTTGGAATTTCCCTCTCTGTAATACTGACATTGAATCTAACCTCTGCACCAGCTGTGGCTGTGGCTTGAGCCCCTCCAGCCATTCAAGAGCCTTTTCCCCGAATAAGCCACTTCGGAATGTCAGTGGCGCATGTCTGTTACTGCTGACAACGGACTTTGTCTATCTCCCGTAACCTTTTGACAATAACAGACATGCGCAGCTAGAACTCCGAAGTGGCTTAAAGCAAAATGGCTGATGAAGCCGCATCCATTAGCCAGAGTGGATGTGTGGTGTTTCACAGAGAGCCGTTTGAGACCCTGTCTTCATATTATTCTTTCTTATTTGCAGGACCCTACGGTGACAGAGATGATCAGCAGGTGTTTGTCCAGAAGGTTGTTCCTGAGACAGACCAGTTGTATATACGTCTTGCATCCACAGGGCAGAGGTAAGAAAGTAGATTAGGACCTTAACCCTCCTACTGTTGGATCATTCAATGTAAATGTTTGCATTCGATGTAAATGCGTACCTGCAAGGGAAGGGTGGTTGATATTGTATTGAGAAAGTCTTGGGAGCATCATGGCTGCTCAGGTCTGTATACTCCCAGGGAGCTGACAGAAATGTAAGAGATGTTTTGGCCATTGCACTAATGTAAAGCCAGACCTGCCAACCTGTACGCATTTTGCGTACCATGCACGCATTTTCACCCCTGAGTACGGTGGTACGAGATATGCTGCAGAACGTACGCAAAAAGCTAAATCTATATCGCGGTGTTTTAAAACTGCAGCACGAACGGACAATTTTGTTCTCAATTTAATCAACTGTTATTTGTTCAACCCCAAGTGCAAAAACAACAGATCAAAAACACCCCACATCTGAGTGATCATTATGCGCTTCGATAAAAAAGAGGTTGTGCTTAGAATTATTTTTTAAATTCTTACTCCCGCTGGAAAACTAATAAACCAATGCGTAACAGAGGGGGTGGGAATGGCGCATACCAGTTCGGTCAACCTGGTATAGTACATGTACAGCCTTATGCATGGATGTACATGTACAGTGTACATGTACGTGCACACAACGCACGTGTTCGTCGAAGGCGAAGTGTCAGTGATGGGGGAAAAAGTACTCCTCCACATCCAACCCGGGAAAAAAGAGAATGCACGCGTGCATGCAGTCGGCAGTGCACACACTTCATTTGATTTAGACATCTCACTCAAAGAGCGGCAACAGTTTAGGTCAGGAGGTAGTCATGTTATTTACGTCACGATTTTTCCCAACTCCCGAGAATTTGGGGAAAATAATGGGAATTTAATGGCCTGTAATCTTGTATAAGCCTCATTTTTTTTCCAGACTGTTAAAGTCACGAGCACAAAAAGTCAGAAAAGGCCACACAAACCACCCCTAAGATAAACACTGATATCATGATACACTTTTTTTTATTTTTTATGAAGTAGCCTGTATTTTGTGTCAATATGATATATAATTACATTAAATGAATGGGTCATCTAAATGAAGTGGTCCATGGTTTTTGCTGACTGACCGTAAGCATTGTGCCATATGCCGACGTTCACTGGGCGATCTGGTTTATGCTGCTGCGATAATGTGGTACTCAATTTTTTTTTACAAGGTTGGCAGGTCTGTAAAGCCCATTGATACGGTTATTGTAAAATGCACTGTATAAGAACTAGTTATTATTATTATAACTATCATCCATAGATAAACTATGCCTGCCTGTTGTATGATATTATTATATCATAAAGTAAAACACAGTACATACTCAACCCTCCTACCATTTTATATCATCCACTTTGGTTTTTCTGCCTGGTAACCTGTTTCTGTTAAGCAAGATTTTTCTGTGCTAAGCATTTCTGTGGCTGCTTAAGCATCTCCATGAAATGAGTCTCAAAAAATTATATCACGAGGTGAATGCATCAACACAGTTCACAGTCAACCCTCCTACTGTCTGACCATTCAATATCATCCACTGTGGTTTTGGATGACATAAACTATGCCAGCCTGCAATATGATTGTGATGAATGCATCTGGTTTTCCTCCCTCGAGAAAAAAAATTGAACACTTTCGATCTTTGGCTGTGCTCCGTGGTCATAATGAGTTGATGTGGCTGGCAGCCAAAGGCGCCCTTGCATACTATCTTCTCGAACACGTTGTAACCGCGTCCTTCGCAATTCAGCTCTAAGCTGCAAGTAAGGATGATTAGCGAGTAAGGATGATTAGGCCCCCCCCAAAAAAAATTATTATTATCTACACAGCTGTCTGACCATTCAATATATGGTTTTCTCTCCGGTAACTTGTATCTGCACAGCAAGATTTTTTTGTGCTAAGCATTTTCTTTTTTGTTTAACCCTTTTAGAGACCAACAATTTTTGTATAATCATCACCGTATGCCCTGACGTTGCTATTTTTTTTTTTTTGCAGTGGTATTTTCAGGTAAAATGTTAGGAAAATTAATAAGAAACAAAAATACATGGTTTTGTTGGAGATGTAGATTCTATGTTTACATGGGAAACATTGGAAAATGTCAGTTCAGTTCCAAACTTTTTCTAAAATATTGCGGTTGTTTGCTTGAAGCCGCTATGGCCTCTAACGGGTTAACCATCTCTATGAAATGAAGACATTGGACACTATTGGTAATTCTTAAAGACCAGTCTTCTCACTTGGTGTATCTTAACATATGCACAAAATAACAAAAACTGTGAAAATTTGAACTCAATTGGTCGTCAAAGTTGCGAGATAATAATGGAAGAAAAAAAAACCTTGTCACACGAAGTTGTGTGCTTTCAGATGCTTGATTTCGGGACCTAAAAAATCTAATTCTGTGGTCTTAAAATCAAATTCATGGTAAATTACATGGACTTCTTTCTCAAAAACTACGTTACTTCAGAGGGAGCCGTTTCTCACAATGTTTTATACCATCAACAGCTCTCCATTGCTTTTGACCAAGACAAATTTTGTTCGCAAACAATTAGTTTGAGTATATACCACTAGTGTCCAGTGCCTTTAAAAGTGAACTTGAATGTGTTATTACTCCAGGGTATGTTTGATCCGCTCTGTGGATGGCAGCATCATTACAACCTTCAGAGTACATGAATGTGAAGGGTCAAGTAGGATGGGGTCACCACCGAGACGATACCTATTCACTGGACACTCAAATGGATCCATTCAGGTGCGTTCTTAAGGGTGAACCCCACTACATAAACTCCCTACAGTGCACAATGCTAAATATTCATCTATAGGTGAACAAATACTTAGAAGTGTCTCAGCTTTTTACAGTAAAGGAGAAATTATTCACTGACTCTTGTTCTTATCTTCCGCTCAATTTGATATAGGAAGTTGCAAGATATTCTCCTTTCAAATCAAAATATACAAGGTGTCATCTTTTGTGGCTCAGTGCTATAAGCTCATTAATGTTAATAATTATACTTCAAAACAATCAACATTTAATGACACTCAATGTCCAGACACCCTTCGCTAATGTGAACTGAGACGTTTATATAATTGACTTTCAGATGTGGGATTTGAGCACAGCATTGGATCATCTGGTTAAGGCCAACAAGGGGGAGAGAGGTGAGTACACCAGTAAATCTCTCCAGTATCAGCGCTCGTAGGCCATCAAACTTGACACCAAGCTTTACTAAGGGAATCGATGTGTGGTGAAGAGGTTTTCAACTAGTGGTTTAAGCCCAACGAGGTCTGGTTCTTTATAATTTTACTGAGACGAAGTCGAGGTAAATTATCAAGAACCAGGCCTCGGCGGGTTTAAACCACTAGTTGAAAACCGATTCAACACACTTTGATTCCCATTCATAAATACCTTTTCGGTAAAAAAAATCAACACTTTTTGGTCAAAAACTTAAATAAAATGCAAAAATGATAATTGTTCAATGATTTCTTTCAACACACCACCCCTCCAGCTATGAAATGGTAAAGCCCTCAGTGACACTCAAGGCACTTTAACATACAGTATTTTCCAGCAAGGTATGTGGGACCTACTCCTAACATAGCACCAGCGTCATCATCATCATCATTCTCTGAATCCATCATGGGGGATGTACATGTACAAATGTAGAGCCGCCCAACCAATGCGATCTGATGCCGATTGCCACAGCTGCCATGCCCGAGAATTCGGCGGTTTTTAGCACCATGTAATGTTTTAAAATGTGCTGAAACTGAAGAAAAAACAAGTTGTGCCATGAGGGTTGTGGACTCCAACTTAATTTTATGACAGAAAAATATGCAAATCACTAAATCTTGAACACTGAGGCGCACTTGGGTTTCTGACATTAACAAAAAGCTACTTCCGTTCCCCCCCCCCCCCAACCTTGTTCCCTTGAATTTTACTCAATAACTACCTTGAACACCCAGCAGAGTGGATATGTGCGTTTTATAAGTCTTTATTATTATATGAATTCATCCTTTACCACTCTCCAGCTGAACCTCATCTTCCCGGTGGCCCATCTGAAGAGGAACTCATCCGCCTCCTCGGCCACTCAGACGTCTCTGCCTCTCGGACGACGACGCCCTCCATGAGCCCTGCAACATCCGCCCAGATGCTACCCATGAGAATCAACCATCTACGCTCCGGCTCGGCGAACACTCTGGCCAGTCAAAGCACCGAGGAACTTCCAGGCGCAGAGGGGGGACAAACCGGAGGTGAAAATACGGACGGGAGTTATTATGACTTGAAAGTTACCCATTGCTAAAACAGGCGGGAGAGTCAAAGCGCTCCCATGGCAACACTCTAAGTCACGTCACTGTTTATTGTTACTGTTATTTAATGCAGCACTTGGGAAACTTTATTTCGTCAGCTTTCTGTGACCACAAAGGAAAACTGCAATGTTGTGGCCTTATTTTGGAGAAGGGGAGCTTTAAAGTCTTTAAAAGTGTGGGGCTCAATTTCAAAGAACTGCTTTTAAGCATAAAAAGTAGCTAAGCACAACAAAATTATGCTGACTAGAATAAGGTTACCAGGCAAAAATGCCATACCCCATGCACCATCTGTGACTGGTACCCTGCTCATATCTGCTTAGCAGAAAATTGTTAAGTACTTTTTGCTGCTTGAGCAGCTTTAAGACACTTGGCTACTCCTCATGGGACAAGTAAGAAGCTGTGAATTTCTGTAAAAAAAATAATGCAAGATAAACTTTTGCTTTTATATATTTATATTATATTTTTGTTTTATTTTTGTACAGGCGGATGGTAGTTTACTTTTCACCAATGAGTGTGAGTAAATCATGAAGTCATCCCAGTTTTCATCATCTTTTTATTTTGTTGTTTTTCGTTTGACATCAGACTACCTCTCTCATTTTTGAAATATTGAATGATCGAAAAAATGATTAAGTGACAAATTTAATCAAGATTTAACCAGTAAACGCTGGAAGACGTGCATACATGCTAATGTTTTCCGTTCCAGAAATGAGATGAGGTGTAAACACGCTTTGGCCAAGGTTCTGCGATTCACAATGAAGCATCTAATAAAAGTGGCCTCTTATATAGCGCTCAGGTCCATCACGCAGTGGCGCTCATGGCGCTTCAACATTATAACCCCCTGGTCACTGGGCCTTTTTATACTCCCTGCGAGTATACAGCCTGTGCTGCCAAATATGTAGCGCACTAGGCTTATCAATCGCAATAACCACCTCCACCCTTGCAGGTACCCATTTACCACTGGGTGGAGAGAGGGTTATGGTTAAGTGTCTTGCTCAAAGACACAAGTGACACAACCAGGATTCGAACCCACACTCTGCTGAACAGAAAAACCAGAGCTTGAGTTCGGTGCTCTGATCGGCTCAGCCACGACACGCCATATGCAACAAATATTCAACATCTCATATCACAACCAATCCATGTGAATGTTATGAGAATCTTTTAGAGACTTTTCGTTTGTTTTATCGGGGTTTCGTTCTGATAACGATATTCTCAAAACCAAAATATTTCGCCAGTTAAAATTAATCTCGGCACTTGGCACAGAAAAAAATCTAGGAAACCCTTACGCTGGTAGAAGTAAAGCTTGCATGTGTAAAGGTTGTATACGCATACATGTTTGTAACAAGTGGTAAAATGTATCAGTCTTTTTCTTTTTAAATCCTCCTAATTGACTGTTCATTTAAATATTGTTATGCTTCAATGTTATTATTGGTAATAGGTTTTACCATATTGTCACAAAGCTTTATGATATCATGTTGTAAATGCACCTAAACCACATTACATTATCAAATTGTGTTCAAGGGAGAGTACACCTTTGTTAAATACTCCAAAAATTAATGACCACAAAATGGTCAACAATACTCGACCGATTGTAACAAACAAGGTGTCAAAATCACCGTAATAAAATTTTCCATCTCCCAGTATTTTCATTTTTAGAATACGAGTAACAATTTTAAATTTATAGGTGCGTTTACAACAGCTGCGTTACTTTTTTTTAATGTCTTTATAACCTAACTAGCCAATAACACCACACGCATATTTCCAACACCGTTGCTATTTGAGTCATATCCCCTTTTCACTGTAGTGATTACAGTACTGATAACATAAAATGAACCAGACTTTAATAGATGTTAAACTAATTTGCATCAGGGATAAAGAATCTTGTTTTACCCAAACACCGATGTCTGTTAAGCACCGCATACTCGGTATTTACTCTGAGTTCTGTGAAGAAAAACCCCCAGGCACCTCACTGGGTTGGGATTCGAACCATGATCTGATCAAACGAGAGTCAGGCTGTTTCTTAGTCTATTTTTTAGTTTTTGTTGGTTTTATTCAAAGAACAAGGTTTCACTGCATTGTTATATAAACCATCTACCATCAGATTTGACTCATTCTTTCATCCTCTGGTCATGTCCCTTTTGTTTCATAGTAATGTTCACTACTTATTTTCATTTATATAAAAGCTAAACTAACCATTTCCATTCAAACTGATTTTGATAAAGCCATTACTGAATTGGCAGCTTCAGCTATGGCTGGATTGCCGTGTCGTCCTGCGCTGAAGTATAGGACAACACCATAAGCAACAGTTGTAGCCATGACCGTTATTGCCAATTGGGATGTAGCCATGACCATTATTGCCAATGGGGATGTAGCCATACACTGATACAAATTTATTTAAGACTTTTATTTTTTTTTGGGGGGGGGAGGCGAGGGGAGGGGAGGCGAAGATGGCCGGTCTGTGAGCACTCTCCCGAAGAAGTCAAAAGGGGATTCACTCAGGTTTGTGTATTATGAAATTATGCCAAAGTTTTGGGCAAGTCAAGTTGGGGATTTGTGTCTTGATGCAACATGGAGATATCCAGAAAGATGTGGTTAAAACGCTACTTAATGTTAATTCCATGTTATTTAAACCGTGTATGCACATGTATTTGCTTCATATCATTGCCATGGCTAGCTTATTATTGCACTTTATATTGTTAGTTTATGTAAATTTGTTGAGCCCTTCAAGAAAGTTATTGGTAATTTGATACTGTCTAGAAGGCTAACAAGCAACAGATTTACTGTAAATTTGTTGTTATTGGGAATATTCACATACTCAGACCTACATGTAAGTAACAAATGAATAATTGCAATGTATGACTGGTGCATGACATTTTTAAAGTTGAGTTTGTCTTCAGAGTTTGAGTGGAAATTTTGAGGTAGTGATTTGAAGCACCACGGCAGCCCGGGAACTGTTTACTCCCCAGGGTACTGAGAAAGATTACAGGAATGTAAAGCGCATTGATACGTTATTGTAAAATCCACTATACATGTATAAGAACTAGTTAATATTATTATTAATCAAATGACAACATATAACACAAGATAACTTCTCGGGCTATATGAATACTTTGTACACGTGTATCTTTCAATTTTGAGAATATGTTTCAGATATTTACGAATTGAGTAGTACATATGCCCAATATAGGAGTGCTTGGGGGACTACTGTTGAGTTTATGTAGCCTTGTATCATGGCCTCTGTCTGTGGCATTCCATGGCCCAATTTAAGCAGAAAATATTGCTTACCAATTGTCTGCTAAACAGAGCTGAGTAGGATACCAGTCACAAATTGTACATGTGACATGGAAGTTTAGCCGGTAACCTTATTCTTGTTAGCATAGTTTTGTTATGCTTAGTTACTTTTTGTGCTTAAGCAGCTCTATGAAATTGGGCCAAGTTGATAAACATCAAGTATGCAAAGAGGCTATCTCAAAGTGGGGAACTGTTTTTGAAGTTAACTTCACTGTAGAACTGACGGAGATCTTTTGGGGATGCCAAACTTACTGTGACTGAAAAGCTAGTGTTGTGAAAAGTCTTGAAGATACACAGTGTTTCAAACCATAGCACAGTGTGTATGTTAAATGGAAAATGCTGAAGATGAATTATGTAATGAATGTTAAATTTGCATCAGGATAAAGAATACTATTTGGTATGACACCAATGTGTAAAAAGCACTGTATACTCGGAACTTTCCCGGGGTTATGTGATGAAGAGAAACGGGTCTATACCTTGGGTGGGATTGGTACTCAAGACCTTTATCTTTATAGAGCAGATATCTTACCTAGAAGATGTCTAGTTGGTTTTACATTTGCTCTTGATTGTCAAAGGTCTTTGGTTCGAGTCCCACCCAAGTACTATGCTTGTGGATATTTATCGAAGGATGCAGAAAAGAGAGTACATACGGTGCTAAATACCAAATAGTATGAACTACGTATTAATAAAGTTTGCAGTGTAAATAAGATATATTTAGTTTAAAATAATCTGTTGATGAATTTAACAATATATATTTTGTTTTACTTAGTGCAATATGAAATCTGCTTGCACATAATGTTTATAATGTCTAAATGTAAATAATAAAACACAGACAAGTATGTATTCTTATTATATTTTCAACAGCAGATAAGATGGCGAAAGGAATAGAATATTATAAAACTGGTGTGTGAATTGGAGACTTTGGGGGTCTAGCGATATAACGGCAGGTATTGCAAATATAGAGTCCCATGTAAAGCTAGTAGACTGGTTACAATTTCATGGCTCTGCTTACTCTTAACGAAAAAATGGCACTTACAAAATTTCTGTGCTTAAAGACACTGAACACTATTGGTAATTGTCAAAGACTAGTCTTCTCACTTGGTGTATCTCAACAAATGCATAAAATAAACCTGTGAAAATTTGAGCTCAATCGGTGGTCGGAGTTGCGAGATAACTATGAAAGAAAAAACACACTTGTCACACGAAGTTGTGCGCTTTCAATGCTTGATTTCGAAACCTCAAATTCTAAATCTGAGGTCTCGAAATCAAATTCGTGGAAAATTACTTCAGAATGTTTTATACTATCAACCTCTCCCCTTTACTCGATACCAAGTAAAGTTTTATACTAATAATTATTTTGAGTAATTAACAATAGTGTCCACTGCCTTTAACGTTAGCATATTTCACATGTAACTGAGCAAGTATGTTTTGCTTGCGTGCATGTAATCATGTAAATGAGCGTTCTTTGCTGCAAGGATATATTTTAGGATTGCGAAGCTTACTCAGTAAGCAGAGAATGTTGAACGAAAGTGCAGTATTTTAAGGCTTTCTGCATCGTAGATCCATGAAATTTGGCCCTGGTTTCTTATTGTAATTGAACCACACCTGACTGGTTGGTAAACTTTGGTATGGTAACTTGATCATACAGTATGTGTATATGGCAAACAGTTTACATGAATGTAGAGATAATAATATAAAATAATAATAATAATAATGCATTTATAATGCGCCATCTATCTAGTGTACAAGACCCTTTTCCGAGGCGCAGAACAAAAAAAAACAATACATACAACAAAAAAGAAATGTAGAACATAATACAAAATTATACAATGAATAATCTACTGTCAAGACATGTAACGAGCTAAGTGTAAGAGGATTTAAATAAATGAGTTTTAAGCAAGTTTTTAAACAATGGAAGAGAACTACAGCGCCTGATGTTATTAGGTAAAGCGTTCCAAAGTTTAGGAGCACAAGCGGAAAAGGCACGATCGCCATATGATGGGGAAATAAAGGTTCAAATATGTAAGAGCTTAACATGTTTCTGCATTGATGTTTTTTATTACGTCTGTTTATGTATTGAATGTTTACTTCTTCGTTGATTGGTTAACCCCTCCTACTGTCTGACCATTCAGTATCATCAACTGTGGTTTTGAATAATCTGTAATAACATTCACAGTACTAAAATGTGTGAATGACTTGTTTTAAATAGTCCGTTAAAAGATTTGGGTACTTTTTGTAACACAAAACACAATGTCCACAGATTTACATCGAACTTACACTGTACGTTTTTACATGCTAAAATAATTTTTGTCTCATGATCACTGAGACAAAAATTATTTTCATGACATTGTTTTACTTATTTCTCAAAAATTACATCACCTCAGCAAGTAATACTTTCAGGGAAGCTTCTACCAATATTATCATCAAACTGTGTAAGTTTGATGTAAATCTGTGGACATTGTGTTTTGTGTTTCAAAAAGTACCTAGAGGAATATTGAATAGTTTGGACGGATGAACTATAGACAAGTCTAATATAATATTTCCTTAATCCGAAACCCTAACCCCAAACCTGACCTATAATAACCGTTACACCAAGATTCACCCCAACCCTAATCTGACCCAAACCCTAACCTTCCTTTTACTTAAACCTAACTCTAACCCGAAAACTAACCCTAACCCTAAAACCATTTCCCTCCTAACCCTACAACTAACCCCAACCCTAATCCCGACTCCAACCCTAACCCTGTAACTAACCCCACCCCAACCCTAGTACCAACACTAGCCCTAACCCCAACCAAAAACCCCCAACCCTAAAACTAACCCTATCCCTTAAAACTAACCCCAATCCCAAACCTTGGTAATTGTCAAAGACCAGTCTTCTCACTTGGTGTATCTCAACATATGCATAAAATAACAAACCTGTGAAAATTTGAGCTCAATCGGTCATCGAACTTGCGAGATAATATAACGAAAGAACAAAAACACCCTGGTCACACGAAGTTGTGTGCTTTCAGATGCTTGATATCGAGACCTCAAATTCTGAAATCTGAGGTCTTAAAATCAAATTTGTGGAAAATTACTTCTTTCTCAAACACTACGTCACCTCAGAGGGAGCCATTTCTCACAGTGTGTTATACTATCAACCTCTCCCCATTACTCGTGATCAAGAAAGGTTTTATGATAATTATTTTGAGTAATTACCAATAGTGTCCACTGCCTTTAAAACCGCACAACCCTAAACCCCAACCCTCTTAATACTAACCCTGATCACTAACAATATTTGTGAATTATGAATGAGGGGTTAACATAGATGCGGGTTATCAGAACACATGGGTGTCAAACAACATTGTAATAATACAGGACTGGTTTGAGAACAATATTAGCGACTAGCTTACCAAGACAATCATTCGCATTCAACTCAATATGAATGTTCTTTATTGCTTTCACTGATCCCATCACAAAGGCACACATTATCTTATCTCATTTTGTACTTACTTTGATTGTATGATTCTACTTTTTAAGGTTGGCCCATAGGAAATCATTATATAAAGCTTAAATTATTATTACAATTATTATTGTCTGAGTAAAATCCAATAACTTACAGGTATATCAGGGAAAACAACATTTTATGAACATGAGAAGAAAAATGATATAGTAATTATATTTCTGATGGGTCTGTTTTAATTGATTCCCTGATGAAATTACTTGCTTTTAAACAGTTCATAAAATATTTTGAAGTACATCTTATATTCCGCTTGAGTTATAGGACGGAGTTTGACAAAATAAATAAATATTGTTTTTAAATAATATTTTGTTGATAACAGTATTGAAACATATTTTGATTGAATGAAAATGAGATTTTGGAATGTGGGCTCAGTTTCGAATGACTGCTTAACTCGATTTTGTGCTTACTGTGCTATTTTCATTTCGTAGAGCTACTAGCTGTGAGCACTAGAAAAGGCATGCTACAATTCTTGCTAACCTGTGAATGCCTTTTTCTGCTATAATAAGTGTAAACAATTGCTTACTGTTAAGCAGCGCTATGATTTTGGCCCCAGGTGGAATGTTTGGTGAGTTTCCATTTCTACAGTCAGCACACCATTCATGATTTGCATGAGACTAAATACCCAATGTAAATCCACAGAGTGAGTCCGATGGGATAATTCTACCATTAATGATGGAGATTTCTGTACTCCATTTCAACAAGCTGTTATAGGTACGTTACAGAATTGGTAAGAAAACAAAATCGTGAAGATCACATATCTGAAATGTCGTATTTGATGAGAAACAAATAGTTTAAGTTTGCGTTTGAAGTTTATAGCTCAGTGAGCGTTATACTAATTTTTTATTTTTTTGTGTGCATCAATGTCATGCAAAATGTGTAATCAGTTTTTCACTATTTTCTCGTGACCCAGATGGCTGATCGATCTCAAACTTCAACAGGTCTGTCAGTTTATGTATTTTATATGGTGGATTACATAAAAGTGCTTACACTGCCAGCAACAGTACTGTTTTGTTAGCAAAACCAATCCTGTAATGTTCCTTTAAGTAACAAATAACTGCTTAGAACTGAAAAATCTTAAGTACTCTTGTAGACCTATTGTAGACATACTGTTTCTGACTTCTTCTTTTTTTGGAGCAGAAAAGTTAATTTGCTAAGCACCATTTTCTGCTTTATGAATTTTTTGTGGTGTTCAGGAACGACACAAAAACACCTAATTAATTGGCTTAGCACAATTTCCATCTAGGTGTTTTTAAATAAATAAATCAATTTGTTCTAAGGATTCATGTTAATATTGGCTCAGACACCCTCAAATAAAAGTCACATTTTTCGTTTTATATCAACATGATTTTGGGTGGTCATTATTCAGAAGAGTATTGGTCACATCAGTAAGTTCAACGGTATACTAAAGCCTGGTTCATACTTCCTGCAAATGCAAATGTGAAGACGTTCATACGCAACAAACAACATACAATAATCAAGAGTAGTGTTTAACTCCTGCAGAACATTCAAAGCGAACACAGAGTTTTGACTTCAATTGCGCTTCACATTTGTATTTCCAGGAAGTATGAACCGGGTTGAATTCTTACAATTAAAAAGTGATGTTACTGCTGTTGAACTTTCTATTAATTCAAACCCTCTTACCTATCCCAGTCAATTTATCCTTTTTCTATTTCAGAAACACAAGGTATAGTAACACTTAAAATTCTTCAGCCTCTTGTTTCAGTTTAAAATTATAACCTTTAAGCATAGTTTAAAAACACATTAGATTTGAGTACAAATTTTACAAAGTACAAGATGCTGTTTTGTGGTTAAGTACAATTCTTTGTTCACCCTCAGATTAGCAGGCCGCCAATTTTAGTCACCCTTAAAAATATAAATATTGTCCCACTGAAAAAATCAAACATTGGAAACTGTAAAAAAGCTTAATATTGTTTCCCTCACGCATTAAAGCAAAAAGTATGACTACACAGTCTATAGACCTCTATCATGCTGCCACAATCTTGGTCACGTTCCTGGATCCAATATCATGAATGCTTATATCCATTATACAAAAATGCAACCAGACTATTTCTGTCTTCCAGCTTTTGGTTTGGTTACAGTTATTTGGATTGGAGAGATGAACAAGATTGTCGCCCCATGATAAAGGTTTATATAATACGCGATGAATGCATGAAACCATACACATTAAACCTGCTTATCAAATCATAATTCCGTGTCAATCACCATTGCCCAAAAATAAAGGCACTAAATTATGCTGCATAAAGTATCAGGTATTAAATTCGTTTTTAGCATTATTTCTGCAAAAACTCTGCCTTTCAAAAATCAGGCACATTTCTGATGGGTACCCTTGCAACATGTTGCTACAGTAACAAGATTAAATCTCCGATAGTTGAGATCTAAAACATAAATATTAATTTGTTTACAAATTGAAACATCACACATGCTTAGTAGAAGCTTAAGGTCACTTCAAACCTATGGTATAAAAAATATTGCGTAAAGTTACACGGTACAAATATTTTACAATTTTGTGTATTATCAATAAAAGACACGGCACAAGGCTTCGATAGACCTACATTTAAACCTGACTCTAAATGTTTAGTACTTTGCAATATCTAAAACTAAAGTTATTTTAAGTACTGGACTACTTGAAGTAACTGTTTCACAAGAAAATATTAAAAGTTCACTTAGTTGTTATATTTAATGAAAGGAATGCCAAATTCTTCTGCATATTTTGTTTAAGCTTTCAGGAATGATTTCCACGGTGGATTCTGCTTATTGTGTTACAATAGTTTTTAATATTGCAGAAATGTTTCAGCACATAATTTGAAAAATTTATAGTAAAACTTGCATCTACACCAAAGTCTTACTGAACTTTTAAACACAAAAAAAGGAAAAACCAAAACTTAACTATAAAAATAACACGGCTGAAAGTACGAGAAACTTTTGGGACACAAGTTGGAAACAGACTTGCCAATGGGTGTCTACTATTTCCTCCATTTGGGAGTCAATTCGTTGTGTCAATTTGACTTCCCAAAATGACAGACCGCAAAAGTGTGTAAGTGCTTTGTGCGCCTTGAAATAGGTCAATACGATCAATAGACCTTATTGAATATGGTGTCACCGTTCAAATATTTGCCCTACAAGATGGCGTCTGTGAGTGTGTGCGTGCTTGTGCCGGGAATACTGCGTGCTTCTTTGATGTACGCATTTAGACGCACAAACGGTTTGACTTATAGCAGAAAAGGGGTTATTCAATACAGTCATTACTCAGTGCACCACAGTCCTCAGAATGTTTATTGTGTTTATTTCAAGTTTTATGACAGCTGCAACACACAATTGTTGCATAAAACAGACTGAAATATGTCTGGAAAAAAACCCTCACAAACTTCAATTAACTATACAAACTTACAGTTTAGGGAAATTCCCCCCCCCCAAAAAAAGAATATTTATGTACAGGAGTGTCTATAAGACACCATGCTCTCTTCTCGGCAGTATTTATAGGTGAGTGTCGGTAAACATCGTCTGCTCCTTAGTGTAGCTGTACGGTTGGCTGATATGCGTCATAGTATCTTCATCATATCCCTGTAATCAATTAAGACACAAATGGAAACTCATTAGGAATTCTTCAGTTCTACTGTTTGAAGACACTGTACCCCTTTGGTAAATGTCAAAGACCAGTCTCCTCACTTGGTGTACCCCAACATATGCATAAAATGAAAAACTACGTTACTTCATAGGGAGCCGTTTCTCAAAATGTTTTATACTATGAATAGCTCTACTTGAAGGGAATCAAACACAATGACTCTGTACAACATTTTAACATGAGGTTAGAGACAGGTATTTTTTTTCCCATTTTCATAGGACTCTATCTATTGGAAAATGATTTAATAACAAGACTGCATTTGTTCTTAAAGCCCCTCTTTAAGGTTTGAATAAATGTACTGTCTTTCAGGAAACAACAGTTTCAATAAGCCTTTTTGAGATATGGCGGACACAATGCTTCAACACGATAAGGTTCGGGTAAATTTGTGTGTTTACACCCAGACCAAACAGTACACCCCTATCACGTCCGCCATACCTCAAAAAGGCTCATGGGAGCTTAGAAAACAACAATAATATTATAGGATTGCGAAGAACAATCTAGGATAGGACCAATTATGTCTTAACATGCAAATCACTCTGGCAACTTTTGAGAAGTAGAATTAAGATTACACAAAGTAATGCTTTCAAATGGATGTCAACATTAACAAAACTTAAGGAACCCCTCTCCCAGACAAACAAAACGGCAACAGCAACACCACCACCAACAATAACAACATTAACAACAACAACATCAACAATTTAACATTATGCCAGCAGAGAAACAAAAACCAAGATTCCCATAACCCAGAGACCAGCAGTCTCTAATCAGCTCTAATACTACAACAGAGGTTTTAGAAAGGCATAACATATAAGGAAGTTTGAACTACAGACCAGGGCCCAACTTCATGGCTCTGCTTATCATAAACAAAGAATCAGCACTTACAGAATCAGGGAATTCCGCGCTTACGTCAAGGGTATTTCACTTGTTAGCAGGGAAGTTTTGCTTGCTGCTTGCGTGCATGAGTATATTCTAAGTAAGCAGGCTTTCTTTGCCTGTACACAGCTTGCGCAGAAATTCGGTGCTTGCCATCTAAACAAAGAATGGGAATCGCAAAGGCAGAATTTGGCGGTAAGCAGAACCATGAAACTGGGACTAGAAGTGTATCCAATGACTAAAGATTCTTTTTCTAAAAGAACTCACAGTATCAAGTAGAGAATACTGAAATGCAGAGAGATCACCAGCACAGAAGAGAACAATGCGAATTGTTTGTGAACCTCTGGCCCTGTTCTGCCAGTATTTCCCATACTTACATCAGCCATACTAACCATGCCACTGTCGAGCTTGTTCGGGATCAAGACCCGTGCATCCCAGCCGGAGTCTTCAAACTGCTTCATCTTCTCCGGAGTCGTACCCCTACTATAGGCCCCCGGTGCCTGGGAGGCGTTCAGGAAACTGGGATTGAGGTAGGCATTACCCAGGCTATGCATGCTGCCTGAACGACTGATGGCTTGGGGAATGGGGTCCTGTAGTAACAAAAAGCAGGGTTGGTCATTGTTGAGAATAGTTTAGGCAAATATTTAGGAATTACGCCTTTCAATATGACGACACACTCTCTAAAAGTGGAATCCCTGAAGCCAAATGGAGGCAGATCATTGGACAATAGCTGTTTTTGTGCGTAAAAATTTACATGAAACCTCAGCGTACCAGGTAGCAATTTGTGCTATGCAAGGGGTCTATTGATTTCTACCGAACCCATACCAAATGCGAAACAATGCGCGTCTACCATATCAATCATTTTCATGATTTTGAAAGTCAAATCTTTTGTGAAAGTTTGTGCATGATTTTGAATCACAAAATGGCGAATCGGGCTTGTGATTGAACTGCACGTTGTGCGAGGGGTCTTTAAATTATCTGGGGGAATTTTTGCCTTTTATGATACAGGAATGACTTGGCACACAATCGAGGTAAAGAGAGATATACATGCATGGCTATAGGGTCATCACAGATTCGTTCTTTAAAAAATAGAAGGGTGTGATCCTTAGCTATATGGCAGTTACAGGTTGAATGGCTTCTGACTGGCATCTCTTAAAGGATTTGGGTACTTTTTCTAACACAAAACACAAAGTCCACAGATTTACATTAAACTTACACAGTTTGAAGATAATGATAATACAAAGCTTCCCTAAAAATATTAGTTGCTGAGGTGCTCTAGTTTTTGAGAAATAAGTAAAACAATGTCATGAAAATACGTTTTTGAAAGCTAAAATAATTTTCGTCTCATGATCAGTGAGATGAAAATTATTTTCATGACATTGTTTTACTCATCTCTCAAAAACTACAGCTCCTCAGCACGTAATATTTTCAGGGAAGCTTTATACTATCATAATCTTTAAACTGTGTAAGTTTAGTGTAAATCTGTAGAAATTGTGTTTTTTGTTCTACAAAAAAGTACATAGACCCTTTAAACAAACCAAGCATGCTATGTGCAATGTGCATGGACAAGCATACCCACTATGAGTTGCGTGACTCTGTTCACCAAATGTGTCTATTACATAAAATATGATTGGTCATTTGAAATACACTTTCTGATTGGTTAATTCATCTTTTGACTCACCAGTATGCTCTCAGTCTCAGAGTACTTCCCGCATGTATTGAAAGTGAAGTTACCGCGTTGCTGTCGGGGCGGCAGAGGTCTGCGCTCTCGCTCGTAGGGTTTGCGTGTTCCCATACGACTCAGGAAGATAGCGATGAGTATAAAGAGAATGACAACTCCAATGAGGACCATGATGGCTATGAACCAGACAGAGGAGTACCAGGCTACCTGAGGTATGGGGGTTGCGCCTCCATCAACTTCAGAAGATGAAGGGAAAATATATATATCATATTAGCAATGGCTAAGTGTCTTGCTTAAGGACACAAGTGTCACGGCTGGGGATTCGAACCCACACGCTGCTGATCAGAAACACCAGAGTTTGAATTCGGTGCTCTTAACCGCTCGGCCATGACACTTCCAGAATGCAGAGCAAACTGTTTGTCAAAAGTAAAACATTTAGATTTTCAATTTTCATTCCCTTCAACTTTCCAAGCGAAGGTAATAAACCTTCAAACAAAAATAAAAGTTACTCAATTCTAAGAAGCAAAATTCAAGTCATTATTACAACCTAACCTTCACCTCTTTAATAATGAGAAGAATATTACTTGTAACGTGCCAATATCCATCACAAGTGATGCTCATGAGGCTCACAAATACAAAGATATTTTCATAAACAGGTCTGTAGTTGCAATCTTTTGTTGTAAAAAAAAATATTTTCATAAAAATTCACAAGGAAAGTTCTGTCTCGTAATGGGATAAATGATGCTCTAAAAAAAATGTGTTTGATTTTTCAATTCAATTCATTCCACTCTGTGTGCTCAGTAATAAAATGTAATTAATTGTATGGACAGACTTTACAGACGAGCAGAGTATACTGTTCGAAATGTCGAGACCAAACCGGCTCTTTTCAGAGCCACCACTCCTTCAAAAGAGATTTTACTCATGGTTGAACCCGCAAATTTACTATTAATATTTATAGTTACTCTTAGACTCTACACTGATTTGGAATTACCACAGACTCTCTTACCTGGTGGTTCATATATAATGGTTGGATACGAGACACTCCCTGATGTTGTCTTGCACATGACAGTCAACTCATATTCTGCAAAAGATGAAAAAACATATACTTCTCAGTTGAAAACATATTGGGACCAATATTTTGCTGAAAACTATACACATTTTTAAAACTTGCCTAAATCTTAATAATCCATAAATATATGGACAACTGGAAAACTGTGATGATTAACTTAAACACAAACATGTGGGGAATAAGTGTCTAAATAAAGACTGGCTCCCTCAGAAAGCATATATTTTTTAAATATTATGGACTGTCAGCTAACCCAAGTAATTTTTTTTAATGTCCAAATAAGGACTTGCATCAAGGGCATAATGTTTTACGGACTTGGTCAGACAGAACACCCAGGTCCTTAGTGTTTTCATGTGAGGCCTTAGTGTTGAAATGTGGACTTACTCTGCCCGGACACCAAGGGTGTTGGTGTCAAAGTATGGGATAAAGCCCAGTTCATACTTCCTGTGAATGCGAAGCGAAAGTTTCGCAGGAGTCAACCGATGCAAATTTTTGGTCAAACTTCGTATCGCTACCAGGCTAATTAAAAAAAGCCAGAGAAGTGTTTTTTAATATGGACTCATTCTGCCTGACAACCAAAGGTGTTGATGTGTAATCATGGAGTTCATGTCATAAATAACTGGGCATTAGTGTTTAATATGGACTCATTCTGTCTGACAACCAAAGGTATTGATGTGTAATCATGGAGTTCATGTCATAAATAACTGGGCATTAGTGTTTAATATGGACTCATTCTGCCTTACAACCAAAGGTGTTGATGTGTAATCATGGAGTTAATGTCATAAATAACTGGGCATTAGTGTTTAATAAGGACTCATTCTGCCTTACAACCAAAGGTATTGATGTATAATCATGGAGTTAATGTCATAAATAACTGGGCATTAGTGTTTAATATGGACTCATTCTGCCTGACAACCAAAGGTGTTGATGTGTAATCATGGAGTTCATGTCATAAATAACTGGGCATTAGTGTTTAATATGGACTCATTCTGCCTTACAACCAAAGGTATTGATGTCTAATCATGGAGTTAATGTCATAAATAACTGGGCATTAGTGTTTAATATGGACTCATTCTGCCTGACAACCAAAGGTATTGATGTGTAATCATGGAGTTCATGTCATAAATAACTAGGCATTAGTATTTAATATGGACTCATTCTGCCTGACAACCAAAGGTATTGATGTCTAATCATGGAGTTAATGTCATAAATAACTGGGCATTAGTGTTTAATATTGGCTTATTCTGCCTGAAAACCAAGGAGGTTGGTGTTTTATCATGGACATACTGTCATAAATCACAGGGCGTTAGTGTTCAATATGGACTTACTTTGTGGTTTGAGGGGTCGGTTAACACCAGTCGCGATACCACTATACACAACATCCCCATTCTCTGTGAGTGCATACTCAGTCAGCATGCTGTTGAGTCTAAAGCTACCTGCCCAGTTGATGTTAATCAGCTTACTGGTAGAGTTACTGACGATGGTGGGCTTGATCTCTGGAATGTACACTGGAGCTGTACAAACAAACAATTATAATAGATTCACTTTTAAAATTTTGTAGTTTGGTATATTTGACTGTTTGTCATGTTAATATTTATAGTGTGCGTTTTGCGGTCGCAGAGGAGATTCTACCCTTTTTTAAAAATCAGAAATGGGGTTGATTTACTCTGGCTCCGCCTGACGCCTAAATATTATGAATGTTCGTAATGCAAATTCATATAAAATGTTTGCTTCTTAACTAACCGTTGTGCATTTTTAAAACCATATTGCTATTACTGCTGATTTTTTATCCTGCATTTTAATGTTTTTTCTTGGCTGTAAAGCGCTTTATAAATGCATTTAAGTTAAGTTGAATGCAGTGGACATTGGTAATTACTCCAAAAAATTATTAGCAAAAATAGTATAAAACACTGTGAGAAACGGCTCCCTCTGAAGTGCCATAGTTTTCGAGAAAGAAGTAATCTTCCACGAATTTGATTTTGAGACCTCAGATTTAGAACTTGAGGTCTCGAAATCAACCATTTAAACGCACACAACTTCGTGTGACAAGGGTTACTTTTCTTTCATTATTATCTCGTAACTTTGATGACCGATTGAGCTCAAATTTTCACAGGTTTGTTATTTTATGCATATGTTGAGATACACCAACTGTGAAGGCTAGTCTTTGAAAATTACCAATAGTGTCCACTGCCTTTAAGTTAAGTTAAGATTTGAAGTGTTTTTTTTGTTGGTTATGAACAAAGACAAATTTACGTCATTTGTGACGTCATTTATTGTCGTGTGGTAAGCACCAGAAGGTTAGCATGCCTTTTTGCATGCTCACGGTTAGCAGCGCTATGAAATTGAAATCGCACAGTAAGCACAAAATCGGCCGCTAAGCAGTGCTATGAAATTGGGCCCTGGGTCCATGCCTACCTGCTCCGAGTGTTGCTTGTATTGCAACCGGTGATTGAGTTAACCCTTCATCGTTGTAAGCTACGATCATGAAGTCATAGTTAGTGTACGGCCGTAGACCCGTAGCATTATGAGATAAACCCAGAGCTTTGTCTAACATCTGGAAGCTGCTCACAGTGCAGGGTTGTTCAAACGGCTGAGCCGTTATAGGACACGATGCTCTCATACGAAGCTCAAACCTTAAAATGAAGACAATCATAGTATTAATTATGATTATTATCATTATTGATTTGACTTCAACAAATACAAGTACATCAAAAAAGCACAGTAAAAGTGAAACGATAACACAACAAACCAATCAAAATAGTAAAGAACACAATAATTATTCAGTCAATTCATCGTAACATCATTCACCAAATATACCACTCGAAATAAAAGATAACAATGTTATTGAGAGCGCCCTCAGGCGGTAAAAAATTCGGCGGATTGTTTTGACAGTATTTACCTGACAATTATTCCGTTTGTTTCCGAGGGTAGCTCCCACGCTACATAAGCCCACGTTGCTCCAACTTCAGTGACTACAGGCTTAGCTAGGCCACTAGGCAAGGCCTGTATGGTTCTGACTAGAGCTTGTTCACTAGTAGTGCACCCCCCTGATGTGCAGGCTCGTACTTCATACGCGTAGACGGTGTAGGGCTGGAGTCCATCATCGGTGAAACTTGTCATTGTAGTTATGATCAGCTTATATAAATAATAATAATATCAAAGTCTTATATAGCACATGTATCTACAAACAAGGTACTCACGCTAACTTTCAGAAAGATATGTTTGCAGTGATGAATTCTGAGAACCAATTATGTAGCAACTTATGAGGGTTTGTTTACAAGGTGCTACGGCGCATACAGCAGCCACAGCCAGGAACACCGTGGTAAACTCATTCTCTTTTCGATAAGTTCACTGGGTTCTTTTACATGCATTACACAACACATGGGACCAACGGCTTTACGTCCCATCCGAAGGACGAAGCAACGGTTAAGTGTCATGCCTAAGGACACAAGTGTCACGATTGGGATTCGAACCCACATTCTGCTGATCAGAAACACCAGAGTTTGAATTCCGTGCTCTTAATTGCTCGACCTTGACACTTCCACATGGAAATACAAAAAAAACAAAACATGAATGAGGTTTCTATTTGCCAATTATTGTTTGCTGACTAGATATTACGCTGCTACGAACAATCTATTTGTTGTTCTCATTTGTTTCTCTTGTTGAAACGCCAATTCTTACAAACTTTAAACTTCATAGGGTGTCATGGTTTGAGTGATGTAGAGCATTGAGTATGCTGGCTTAGTAATCAGGGTGTGCGTCCGAATCCCCTTTCATTACACTTTTGTCCTTGAGCAAGACACTTAACTATAAATTGTTCTCATTACCCAGGGGTAAAATGGGTACCTGCGAGGATAGAGATGGATCTTGTTATTGATTAATGATCATTGATATAAGATAATAATTTACAAATTCTTATACAGCACATTTCACAATAAACCGAATCAATGCACTTTACATTAGTCCCCTGGTCATAGGGCCAATAACTTCTTTAATCTTTCTCAGCTTTCTATAAGGAGTATACAGCCCCGAGCTGCCTTGGCGCTCCGAAGGTTTTTTAATTCACAATATCAACCTCTACCCTCGCAGGTACCCATTTATACCCCTGGTTGAAGAGAAGCAATTATAGTAAAGTATCTTGCTCAAGTACACAAGTGTCACGACCAGGATTCGAACCCATACTCCAGTGACTTAACCACCAAAACTTGCATTTGATGTTCTTAACCACTCAGCCACGACACTCTACATAATAACATAATAATAATGGAGTCTTATAAAGCGCCGGTATCTGCCACAAAAAGGTGCTCATGGTGCTCACTCATGATACAAACAGTTCAAAAGACAGGAACAGAAATAAGTATGTTGAAAATCACTGAGTTGATATTACTACTATTAATATTACTTTATTCATTTGCAACAGGAAAATTGTACCACATGTGAAACAAACATTCGTGGCAATTGGTTTGAAAATCCCTGGGAATTTACTGGGGTTTAAACCCCTGTGAATTGGTTCAGTGTGATCAGGTATTTTTGACATCCTTAGATTGTTACCTCAGTGCCATTCCTGATGATGGTGTAGCTGGATATATCTCCATTGGGCTGGCTTGGTTCTAGGATGTTCACCACTAAGGTAGTGGCCTCCACGTCGGTCACTGATGGCGGCTGTAGTCCCTGAACACAAACATCAAATGATCAAAGGAATTATTCCACAGCTGGGATAGAAGTATGCTAATTATAAAAAGGGGGGTTCCAATGCCATCCGAGTTGTATGAATGCGGATTTAAAATTAAAAAAGAGACTTTGAGAAAGTACCGAGTATACAGCGTTTATCACATATCAGTGCAAGATAATTGAAAAATACCATGAAGTATTCTTTATCAACAATGCAACTATTGCGTCACTAAAAGAGATTACACTTTCTTCAAGTAATGAAAAAAAAAAATAATAAAACAAATTACACATTCATCAAAGGAAATCTTTAGTTACTTTTTTTTACTCTGTCAATCTGTCCAGAAATGATCAACTTCATGGTGCAACAAGGTCACAACTCAATACTGCAAACAAATTGTATCTCCTGCAACAATGTTGTCTCTCGGCGTCCATTGAATTGTATTTACATCCCAGTTATTCCAAGATACAATTTACAAAACCCAGGGGTACTACATGTACCTTGTTGAGCCGACATGATAATATGATTCAGCACTGCAGAATAAAACTGCACCCATTGCTTTCAATTTGAAACCCAGACAGGAGAAAAGTTGTCTTTTTCACATTTGTTTTTTAAAAACAGCTCCCTTGATCATAATAAAACTTTTGCACAATAATCACCAAAATATAAATCTGACTTTCAAATTAATAAAACTGAAAACTGAGAAGTAACTTTTTGCTTACTTGTGGTGGAGCTTCCAGCATTCTAACAGGGGCCCAAGAGCTGGATGTTTCTCCTGCCGAGTTTGTCGACGTCACCATGTACTCGTAGGTCTCATCAGGTATCAGGAGTGGATCCATGTCAGTGAACCTTGCGTTGGGTCCATCATACATTAAGATCGGATCGTCACGATCGCCTGTCTGGCGGTAAAATCGTCGGCGGTACAACTTATACCCGAGTATCAGACCGTTTGGTTGTTGGGGCAGTCCCCACTCGGCGAGGACACCGCTGGCCACGCCTAAGTTATCCGTCAGAGGGGTGAGGGTAGGGGCAAGCTGATTGGTTGGGATGTTTTCTAAGGTGCGGGCGTGGGCGCGGTCACTCAGAGCACAGCCTGTGAGTGTACATGCTCCGATGCGGAACTCATACTCGGTGAAGAAGTCCAGGCGATGGGCGTCGAAGCTGAACTGTTTCCCAGAGTAGAGGACGTTACCCTCAAGGTACAGGGTGTAGTTTTGGATGTCACCGTTGGGGTAGATCGGTGGAAGCCACGTTGCCCTGATGGAGGAAGAGGAGAGGACTATAAGACCTGGAGAGCCGAGTCCAGCTGGCGAGGAGGAAGAAGTGAAGACGGTTGCCGAGTCGCTGATGGCTTGTCCCTGGCTGTTGAAAGCTGTCACGACATAGGAGTACTCCTGCCCAGGTGTTAACCCTTGACCCCCGTCACCAAAATCCTGGAATCTCATTGCGATGCCGTCGTAGACTAGCTTCCCGTCCCGACGCAACTCGTATCTTAGGATCACCCCGTTTGGCATGCTTGGTTCTGACCATGATGACTCGACAGCGATAGCACTCAGTGCTCTCAAGACGGGTGGATTCATGCCAAATGGACGGGCCTCAAAGGGTCTACTCACTGTAGGGAGACTTTCAGTACATCCTCCCGATGTACAAGCAACCACTGTGAACGAATACTCTTGATAAGGCGTCAGGGCTGCACTGGTGTATTCCAGATCTGGACCCGAGTAGATCACAACTCTATCCATTTTCAGTTCATAGCGGACGATTTCCCCAGCGTCCAAGGAAGGACTTGTCCAACTGACCTGAATGGTGGTAGAGCTGAGAGGGTTGGCCAGTGGAGGAGCCACAGTGCCAGGAGCAGTTTCAAGAGTTCTTATATGGGTTGGTGAACTCACAGTACATCCACCCCCAGTGCAGGCTGTGATGGTGTATGCATAGACCGTGTAAGCCGTCAAGCCTTGATCGGTGAACTGCTTCAGGGAGTTTGCTTCAAAGCTGAACGGAGCGCTGACATTCCTCTTGAGTAGGTATCCTGTGATGATTCCATTGGATTCTGCTGGCTCCGTCCACTGCACCTGTAAGGTGGTTGGGTTGTTTGCAACATGGTTAACCACAGGGGGCGACACACCCACGGGGGCAGCTTGCTCAGTCTGCACAGGAACCCAGGGGCTTGCTACTTGACCAGCAGCATTCAAGACACTAACTTGGTACTCGTACAACTTGTGGGGTTGTAAGGAGTAGTCGGTGTAACTGTACTCCTCTGCATCGGTGCTGTACTGCTGATGTACAATTCGAGTGTCAGTGAAAGGGCTATCGTCTGTATCACGTCTACGTCTACTTGATGTCGCTGTGCGTCTCAGGATGTCATAGCGGAGAATCCTTCCATTGGCTGAGATGGGAGGTTTCCAGATGAGCTGTACCGAGGAGGACGTGACTTCTCCTAAGGAGGGTGGAGCTTGATTGGCTGGAGCAACCTCGGCTGTAACGACCATCTGCGGTTCGCCTCGACCACATCCGACACTTGTACACGCTTCCAGAACCACGATGTACTCAGTGTAAGGGTCTAAACGCCGGAAGAGATACTCCCGTGTTAGGCCGATGTAGACCGGAGTAATGAGGTAGACATCTTCGTAGATACGATATTCTTGGATGTGCCCATTTGGCTGTCCAGGCTCTGGCCAGCGTAGAACGAGGGAGTTGCCGCCAGGTTGTTGAACCACAGAGAACCGCCCGATCTCTGCTGGGACACCCTCTAGTGTGGTTATCTCAGCCCACGGACCAGACGACTCCCCTGCACCATTGATGGCGACAATACGTACTCGGTATGCGGTGAATGGTGCCAGCCCATAGAATGTGGTCTGAGTCAGAGATGAATCTACGGTAGCTGCAGG
This sequence comes from Asterias rubens, assembly GCF_902459465.1. NCBI lineage: Eukaryota > Metazoa > Echinodermata > Asteroidea > Forcipulatida > Asteriidae > Asterias > Asterias rubens. Next base: position 1,607,293 of record NC_047062.1, read on the forward strand.
TACTACCGGGTTTGGAAGAGTTGGATCATCGGCAAGCATCTGGTGCTCGATTCTGTAACCTGTTATCAGTCCGTTAGGGAAAACCGCCTCCTCCCAGGTAGCTTTGATAGCATAGGAGCTAATGGCCTCCAAGTCAGGTCGTGATACACCTTGAGGCGGGGCTTCCAGAGTTCGTACACTCGCCCAAGGACTGCTACTTATCCCTTCGGAGTTATGCACAGTAATCCTGTACTCGTACAGAGTAAATGGTAGCAGATCACCTCCAGCATTTGTGAAACTTGTCTCCACCGGACCAGCTTGGTAGACGAGGTAAAGTTGGCTTGTTCCATACTCTCGTCTGTAGATCATGTACTTGGTGATATTCCCGTTGGGACTTGAGGGCGGACTCCAAGACACTTCAACCACAGTGGATCCAGTTGCCTTAAGGGTAGGCTGGTCCTGTCCTTGGGGAGGGGCCTCAAAGGTGCGAGCGAATGCCTTTGGGCCACGCCCGCATCCACCATCAGTACAAACCTCAACTCTCACATCATACAATCTGAAGGGCGTTAGATTCTCTACGATACGGGATGTCTCCAAGTTGCTGAAGAAGGCTCTCTGCTCAGGAGTTCCGCTCAGAATCACAACACCATACCGTCGGACAACACCGTTAGGAATGGTCGGCGGTATCCACGTTGCGCTGATGGACGTCGAGCTCAGAACAGTCAAACTCGGGGTGGAGATTCCTTCCGGAGCACTGTCTGGGGTCTGGCATGTGTAGACAGAGCTGTTGGTTCCACCGGCCAACGTGGACGCTTGTAAGATGTACTCGTAACGCGTGTTAGGGCTGAGGTTGGTATCGGTATACATCAGGCTAGATCCAGAGTAGACGAGACTATTGAAGCGATAGAGTCGGTAGGATGTCAGGATACCATTGGGGATTGCTGGCTGGGTCCAGTACAGCTCCAGCACGGTAGAACTAACAACGACGTGCACAGGACTTGAAACGCCTGAAAGAAATATAAAAAGGAAATTGTAATTAGTCCAAGTTTACCTTCTAGTGCTGATTCACATCATACTTTCAAGAAGCATCTGAAATCACACCTGTTCCCACAATGATTGTTTGGTGTTTATGATTTTAATTTGCAAATTTGAATCAACGTTGTCATGTGATCTTGATGAAATGGCAGTATATATATATATATATATAACATTTTTGTAAGATGCCTGTGTGTATAATGATGCATCTTGAGTATGGTAATGTATTTGTAAATTAACATTGGATTTTTTCTTAACTCCCTTGAGTAATTTACTAGAATCCTACACCGTTCTAACAAAATCAAACACCATCTGGTAACTCAACACCCAAACTGTTAGACTCTGATTATGGGGGGATTGTCTGACTGCATGTAACAATGATCAGTTTACTAGTGTAGTCTTCAGCCCAACAACAGAACCAAACAGAGCTCAATTTCATAGAACTGCTTAAGCAGGAAATAATGCTTAACAATTTTCTACTAAGCAGAAATGTGCTGTTAAAAAAAAATATGTGTTTGTGTAAGTCGCCAGACTAACAAGGCTTGAAGGCCACTTCAAATTGTGGGTTACAACAATTTTTTTCCAGGGGCCGTTGCCACCTACTCCTAGGGCTGTAACAGGGTTACCCCCTCTACAGTCCATACGGATGTACATGTACATGTAGGCTTGGGTATCATCAATCCGAAGCCTGACCGGTAGAGCAGAAAGCGCTACCTCCCTAATTTTACACCCTATGAAACTAGTGGAAAAAAATACACCACTTATCACAAGAACCACTGGCCATTTAGTGTGACTTTTGCTTTGCTTACAGTTAGCAGTGATTATGAAATAGAAACTACGCTAAGAGAAGTTCCGTAAGCAGAAATGCCTGCTTAAAATGGATTCTGAATATGGCCTCCAGATCCTAGCTTTCTTACCTTGTGGTGGGGCTTCAGGCGTAGTCACTGAGACGGCGTTACTTGTGGTACATCCTGCTGCTGTGCATGCTACGAGGGAATATCCGTAACTTGTAAACGGTGACAAACCTAGACAGGACAGAATGGAAGGTCATGTTGAAGAGCTAGTACATTTTGGTTTAAAGTCTGATTATTATTGATGGAATGGAAAGAAATATGTAGAAAAACGCTTACTTCTTTATGCATTTATTTTGGCATGAGCTTCGATTATGAAAACTATCCAGGATAAAAAAAAAAAAACATTTTCTAGCACCATTTCAGTACAATATTTTGGGTGGCGTAAAATGTCAGCTGGAATATTACTGTTTCAACATTCTACAGAGCAAGTTTAGACACAACTTCACAAACTCTCTAAGTGAAATGATCGTTCAATGCATTTTCAAAAATTTCAAGTTCTTGTAGATAGTTAGGTGCTACGCCGCTGATAGACTGGTGACAAACCTTGAAACAGACATGATCACTAGTGTCAAATAACCCCCTAAACATAACGATAGCAACAAGCTGTGTGCCTATTTGTGCTGCATTACGGAGCTGAATGGTTTTGGGAATGCACAGGGGTAGTGATGGTGTAAGGCCAACCTCTTTCCCAGAGGTGATCGATCTCGCCGCGCCATTTTTTCCCAGCATGCCTTGCTCGATCATAACCCCTGGAAGTGTAACTCGAAAATATCCAAATATAAGGGATATTACAATTAGTACTGTGGTTGATCCGTTCTGTGTTGGGCGTTAGTCGCGCACACGCTGGATGCGATGCGTTAAATAAAAGTCGTAAACTTGCCTTGGCGTTCAGTGTTGCGTGACACAAAAAAGTGAATACGTACATCTTTATACGCACGCGTTTCGGCATATAGAGCTTTTTGGAGACGCACAGCGTTTTAAATTTTGCATGTATATGATAGCCAGTAAACACGGATCAGAGTTTCCCTCCCAGGGGTTAGAGACGTACGCAGAGCTAGCGTGATACGGCGCGCTGCCCATGGTAGCGAGGTTGGTGTGATACGGCGCGCTGCCCATAGTAGCGAGGTTGGTGTAAGGCACTTTCAGGCCTCAAAATAACCCATGGTACCCACAGCAATTGCCGTAGTGACCTATGGTTTTGCTGTGGTGCAAAGTTCAAAAATCACATTTTGCTTATGGAAGTGCCCCTTACCAGAGGGATACTGCTGTGCCGATCAAGAACAAAGTTTAAGGCCTGCACTTTGAGTGGCCTATTTGGTTTGAGAAAGCACATGAATAATTCATAAGTATTATTGATTTAAGGATCTGTTTACCACTGTGGATGTACTCAAAGTCGGTTGCGTCGCCCACGTATATCGGATCATCTTGACCGTTCTCTGTTATTCTATACTGTTGGATGACGCCGTTTGGTCTGCCTGGTATGCGCCATGTGATGCGGACACTGGATGCATCAATGGATGTAACTACTGGATCAAAGAGATTGGCTGGTACATCTTGCAGTGTGGCTGCAGTAACCTAAAAACAGGTAAAAGGGTTTCATAAGGTTAAAAGTTCTATCTAAGAAAGAGGCCAGAATAATATATCCTTTTTGTCTGCACTAACTCACACCTGTTATCTCCATATACATGTACATAATTCCTTTTCCTTCAGTCACCTATGAACAGGTAAAAGAGTGGAGAAACATTACAGAAAAGTGCTATTACAGAAAAAGGCCAGAATAATACATCCTTTTTGTCTGCACTAACTCACACCTGTTATCTCCATGTAATTCCTTTTGCACACGGTGGATCATAATCTTGTCATTTGATCAAGAACAAACAAGGGTCCAATTTTATAGCTCTGCTTCCTGTAAGCAAAGAATTGGTGCTTCAGACAGCAAATTCCGTGCTTACGTCAAGCGTATTTAACAGATAAGTTGGGAATTTTCGGCTTGTGTGCACTGTATGTGTACTCCATGTAACTAGGCATTCTTCGCTCACACAGATAGCACAGAAAATCGGTGCTTGTCCTCTAAGCTAAGAATGTTGATTGAAAGCGCAGGATTCGGTGCTTGACCTGTAAGTGAAGAATAGTGATCTACTAACGCAGAATTCGACGGTAACCAGAGCCCAGAAACTGGGCCCAGTCGTATGAGTACTTACTGGTGGACTGTTGGCGCATCCAATACTGGTACAAGCTCCTAAGACGTAGGTGTAGTGCTGGTAAGGCTGGATGCCTTGACTATCTTCAAGTGATGTGGCAAGACCTCTGAAGATCTCAATGCTATCACGTCGCAGGATGTACGTCGTTATAACGCCTGTAGAATCAGAGAGATGTAATGAATCACTTATTGAGTCTGACTGTGAAGCTATATGGAGACATCTTGACATACGTTAATGTTAATATAAATTTTCTGTTTGTTTTATTTTACAATTTGGAAAAGCTGGCGGTTTCTATGAGAGTAGTTTGGTGTTTGACTGAAATTCTTGCAATATTTCCAATGTTTTATTTTTCCCAAAATAATGGTGATCCTCTCTTTGTACGGCTTAAGATCTGTGAACATTTGCAACTAGCAATCATGGACATTTTGTGGAACAGTCAGGGAGATATTTAGAATCTCATTAAACATAACAGGGAGAAAATGTTTGGTTTATTTTCAGGGGAGTTTATGTAGAATTTCGCAGGGAGAGTTTCAAGCTTTAGAAAGAGGACTATCTGTCTACATTTCACTGATATTTTTAAATGTTTATCATTACCTTGGATTGGTCGAGTTGGTCTTTGAAAAACGTTTGTAACCGTTTGTTATAAAAAGCATATGGTTAGAAAGATGATTTAAAAGTAGAACACAATGATCCACACAAATTTGCCTCAAAATTGCGTGGTTTTCTTTTACTTTGCGAACTAACATGGTCGGCCATTTGACTCCCATAAATGTCCAACCGTGTTAGTCGACGAGGTAACAGGAAAACTACGCAACTTCGAGTGATACTTGTGTGGATCAATATATTCTGCTTTTAAAAATATCTTTCTAATCATATGCATTTTATAACAAACTGTGACAAATGCTTTTCAAAGACCAACTCGACCGATCCAAGGCATCGTGTTCCTTTAACATATTTTTGTTTGACTGAAATGTTTGCAATATCTTCTGTTTTACTGTTGTCTATATGTTACTGTTATTTTAAACTGTTTACCATTTGGAAAAGCTGGTGGTGTCCAAGTCAGTACGATGGTGTCCAGTACCCCAGCCGCTACCCTCCACTCTGGTGACGCTACATCTCTTGGTATATCCTCATTGGTCAGCCCATTACTGTACTCGCTAGTTGCACTACCAACACTATTATGAGCTGTGATGGCGTACTCATAGACTGTATACGGTATCAAACCCTCATCTGTTGGTCAAACATTTAATATAGAGTTATAACAAATCACAACTATCCAAGCAGCTACTTCACGGTGCTCTAATATCAAATAACAAGTAAACAATTATTAAAGGCAGTGGACACTTTTGGTAATTACTCAAAATAATTATTAGCATAAAACCTTTCTTGGGGACGAGTAATGGGGAGAGGTTGATGTTATAAACCGCTGTGAGAAAAGGCTTTCTCTGAAGTGCCATAGTTTTCGAGTAAGAAGTAATTTTCCACGAATTTGATTTCGAGACCTCAGATTTAGAACTTGAGGTCTCGAACGCACACAAATCTGAGTGACAAGGGTGTTTTCTTCTTTCATTATTATCTCACAACTTTGATGACCGATTGAGCTCAAATTTTCACAGGTTAGTTATTTTATGCATATGTTGAGATACACCAACTGGATGTGAGGCTAGTCTTTTACAATTACAAATAGTGTCCACTGCCTTTAAAGGAAATGAACCCCAAAAAAGAGAGCATAATATTTAGTTCTTGTAAGTGCTATACCTCACTGGGATGTCTTAAAGTGCTCACAATTTGTTTTCCTTCAAGGTATGCAAGCTATGTTTGAAATATAAGACCCTTTATTTTAGCACCATGTATGGTTTACAAGGTGCTGTGTGTGACGCATTCTGAAGCCTACCATACCAGAGAGCACTTTCCATGTAACCCCTTCTCATTTGATTGGATTGGATTGGATTGGATTTGATTTGATTTATCTGGCTTTGAAGCCAAGGACTCTTAGAAAAGAGAACTGTACTAGCCAAGAAACCAAAATAAAGAGAAGACAATGAGTCTAAGATGTACATGTAGGAGGAAAAGCCCACATAATAAAGCCTTATAATCCCTACAGGGAAAATTTGTATCCATAATCATCACCTTTCTTGTAATCATGCCAAAGAGAGAAGAATACACCCTACCTCTGTTGGACACACTCTGACTACAGTTACTCACCTAAGTAAGTATAAGTATTAGGTCCAGCGATTGTGATACTTTCCAAGGCGGAGAGGCAGATATTATCCACTCCAGTATTAGAGCCAGAGGGAGGCAGAGGGGCTGTCACAAACTGTGCATCGATCCTGGCGCATACATGAGTGTTCTTGTCAAAGTCACACCTGTTTAGTTACATAAGGACATCACATGAATCTCAAACAATAGATGTTATGCACATGATGTTAATTGAGTAGGGCGTGTTTTGTTATACCATGGTAACATTATTATTCCTCTTCTTAAAGGTTTGTTGTCATCTTGAAACATTATTCATAAATACCTAAGACAGTTTTTATCCATTCTGATTGATCGAGAGAACATCACGCGGGGGTGTTTAAGCGGGTGGCATAACGCCAGTAAAAAGTTTACAAACATGGGCGTGACACGCGAGCTTGCACCTGTGCTTATAAGACAGTTTCTTCATTCCTGTTGGTCGAGAGCAACGACTGGAACACCTGGGCCACATCATGCGATTCGCGCGACGCGCACACCAATCTCCTTACAAGGAGTTGTTTACCAGAGGGCCTTACCATTTCATAGCTAGAGGGGTGTTGTGTTGAAAGAAATCAATGAAAAATTATAATTTTTGAATTTTTGGTTTACTTTTCGACCAAAAAGTGTTGATGTATTTTGACCGAAAAAGGTATTTATTAATGGGAATCAAAGTGTGTTGAATCGGTTTTAAACTAGTGGTTTAAACCCGCCATGGCCTGGTTCTTGATCATTTATCTCGACTTCGTCTAGGTAAAATGATCAAGAACCAGGCCTCGGCGGGTTGAAACAACTAGTTTAAAACCTCTTCACCACACATTGATTCCCTTATTATAACGGAGTAGGCATTACATAAGCAGAAAAACAGTTGTTCTTCACTGTTCCCTTGAACCCAGGGCTGTTTCCTACAAAGCACTGGAAATTGATCAACTGTGGGAACGATCAAGGTAATGTACACTGGTAAACATAACTGATGTTCACCTCTGCGCTGTGCATAGCCTTAGCAATGGAACGTGCGTCTTTGTATCACATCACAAGGTTGGTTCTCGACCTAAAAAACAATTTGGTACCGAGGTATAATAATCTACATTGTACAACAGATCAATACTGACCTATTGCAATACGCCATTCCAGCTTGGCTGATAGGGCACGACATTCCTCCACCACAGTTTCCTTCAACGTTAGTAGCTCTGTCTGCGCATACGTGAGTCAGTGGGTTATAGCCCATGGTGTTACAGCAAGCCTGGGACGGGGTGATCCTCTCGGCACCACAGCATTGATCATTGGCTGCCTGCTTCTCTTGCACTGTTGCATAAGGGTGAGCCTGAAACAAAACAACAATAGTTAAAAATCTCAATAAATTAGGCGCAATTACCAACAATACATTCCCTTTTTAACTAAAAATTGGAGGTTGATTTTTTTAAATCCTGCACTTGCATTACTTGGGAGAATCATATTGTAAGGCTCAGATGTCAATGGGCCATCAGAAAGGTTTATTAATCAGAGAACACAGATAAAAAGACTAACATTTATGGTGAAGCAGACTTAGGAACACAGCTGTTGTTGTATCTACGGGCTCTAAACTTGAAACAAGTACCTGTAGTAAGCTGGTCGGTATTTCCAAGGATGCCGTCTTAAATTTTGAAAAGTCTATCTTAAAAATCTTGGAGACAACTGGAACTTACAACAAGCGGCAATAAAGTTTAAAAGACAGTGGGGGAAGATTAAGCTCATTGCAAATTACAGAGTATGAATGGTCTCTGAACGGTCTCTGCAATAAGTATGGCAATCACTCATTCTTAATGATCTCCTTTTGAAAAACAATTGAGTTACCTTGGTAATACCAGCCTCAGATGAGCAGCACAGAGTCACTGAGAGGTCAACGTACTCTACTCCACAGCAGACCTTGTTAGGTTCAGGGTCATAGGTCATGGTGTCGTCATTATCTTCACAGCAAACCTTGTCAGAGCCGACAACATCAGCGCCGCAACACTGGGCGTTGTAGCCGTCTTGGAAGTTGTCTTTTGGGAAAGAATGCAGTTTAGAATGTTAGGCTATGTCTGAATGAGTGGCTGTCAGTGCAGTTACGACTGTGGCTTGAGGGGCTGCCCTTGAGTAGCTGGCACATTACTTGTCTTATTTATTTTCAGCTTTAACTGTTCTGCCATCTTGTTGCTTCGAATTTGTTGTGTCATGTATTATGTTCATCTGTCCTTTTGTCCTTTTGTCTGTCTGTCTGTATGTCTGTCTGTCTGTCTGGTTGTCTCGTTTCCTGCTGTCTGGCTGTTTTTTACAAGCTTATGCTCACCAAAACGGTCCCGTACTCTATTTATTTATTTATTCATGTTTAGAAATGTTTTGCTTTACTCTGTAATACATGTAACTGTTGTTATTCTTTTATGAGAGTATGGAAATAAATGTATTCTTGAATTGAATTGAATTACCAGCCATAAGAGTTATGTTAATAAAAATAATAAATTAAGGGTGGCAAATCATCCTCACTCGCAGCTGGCAATCTAACCTGCAAGGGATGCAGATACAATATGGTATAGCTGCAGGCATGTAAAGGCCCATTTGTTGTACCAGTTTGTACAAAACCAAACGTTCATAATTATTTGTTTACACTACCAAGAGATACTTTAGACAGAAAAACTGCCCAAACAACAAAACAACAAAATAGTTATCTCTCAGACAAAACAGATGTGAAAGATAAATAGTTAAGCACTGGTGGTAAACCTTTACCTCTGAATGATAATTGAATGATTGCTTTGGTGGCGTGGTGTATAGTTCGAGTGGCTTATTTTACAAAAATCACAGTATTCAGAACTTCTGCTGAATCATGATACAATCCCGGTTCATACTTCCTTCGTATATGAATGCGATACGAATGTTGACGTCCCAAATTCGCAACGAAAGATTCGCAGCAGTTCAAATCTGCTCAACTCACTTGCGAATACCGCTGCAAAAGGAGGGTGTGAAGTCAAATTCACGTCGAATTCGCTTCGCATTCGCATTCGCAGGAAGTATGAACCGGGCTTTACACTACACAACTGTGAGATCATCAACTAGCAATTTTTTGCTTTTGGAGAAGTAGACAAATTCAACACAGTGAATCATCTACAGAATGGAAAGCACACCTTCCATTAGTTTTCTGAAGAAAACAGAAGATCTTAGACAAAACACTTCTAGGTGATTTTGTACCTGAAAAGCGGTTGCTGAACGTTTCTCATTATGCAACTTGCTCCAAAATGAACCAGCACTTTATATCATCTTTCAAATTAACATCACATACAGTTCAGAACAGTTAAGCCTGGTTCAAATGTCACTTGAATTGCAAAAGTGAAGCAATGATTTCCATGGTCACAATTAGAAAGCAGCGCATACTGCTGTTTGCAACATACAAATTTGCTTTTGATTTGCTTTGCATGAAGTTTGAACCAAGTTTTACTAATCTATGTGACGAAAGAAACTAAGTAGATAAAATCAAACGACAAAGGAGTGTGCTACAAACAGAAATAAACCCTAGAAAGCATTGAGAGGTACAGCAACTGTGCATATTTTAAGAGAGACCATTTTAGGGACATTCACATACTAATCTATGTGACGAAAGAAACTAAGTAGATAAAATCAAACGACAAAGGAGTGTGCTACAAACAGAAATAAACCCTAGAAAGCATTGAGAGGTACAGCAACTGTGCATATTTTAAGAGAGACCATTTTAGGGACATTCACGTTGTTACTCAATTTTCATGTTTTTTTTGTAGATTTTAATTGGTTCATCAACATGACTATGTTTCCCAAACCAACCAATAACGATACAATTGGTGCGCACATACACAAGAAAACAATGTCACTGCATACAACATAATACATACAACACTGTCGGCAGCAGAAAGTGCTCTGTTCTCCAAGGGTAAATTTCACAAAGCAGCTAAGCAGATGTTATCACTGAGCAAGTTTAGGTAACTTGTGTTTAGCAGAAACTGTTTACCAGTCAAAATAACAGGATATACATGTATAGCATTTGTGACTGGTTTTCTGCAATTTGTTTGCTTAGCACAAAAAAATCATGCTGAGCAGAAACAGTTTATAAGCCAAAATACCATGTGACGTACACCGTTTGTCATGTCTGTGATGACTGGTTTTCTGAATATTATTGACAGTTTACCAGCCAAACTACCATGTAAAGTGTCTGGTTCACTGCTAATTTGCTTAACAGAAACATGGTCCAGGTTATAATTCTTTTAATCAAAGTCATGGGACGAATAGGTACGAAGTTACTCTAAAACACTGGTGTAACTAATTATTAACAGACTACATGTACAACAACAGTGGGAACTTAAGAGGTCTAGAAAGGTCACACTGAGGGGTTAATCAACCAGCAAACCAACAGGAAGTAAGAGGTGAAAGGTCAAGGGTGAAAACGACCGGATACAGGAAGTTCATAATGGGAATTACCATCAAATGTTACAAAGGTCATCTGGCAGCACAGCCCTTGGGTCTTGTCAAAGAAAGATCCTATAAAATTGGCAAAATCTCTCATCATATATCATGCAAGTGGGAGGAAAATGACAAAACTGAAATGTGCAAAGTTCCTGTAGATTTCACAAAATGCAGTCAGTGGAATAGCGGATGTACCATATAAGACTGTAGTGGGGTGGGTCCAATCTTGACTTTGAAGCGGATGATGAATAGTGAATGATTTTATACACCCTGTGAATATATGTTTATTTATAACAATGTTTTTAACTAAAAATGGGGGGAAAACCTCAAAAATTCTGTTGAATTATTGTATTGTTGTAGGTAGTTGGAAAGAAGGTGACTGAATGAAGGACATATTGCTTTGAGACACGCTTTTTGGGGTTATAACCATTATTATAAACTTTTATTATTTCAAAAAATTAACTGGGAGTGTTACAGTAGTTACATTTCTTCAAAATGGGAACAACTCTCGTGGGATCTAACTGAAGAAAGGTTAGGACGACTGCATCAGAGTAAAGTGTGCAACTGTACAAAATTAATGACATGCGAGTCGTTCAGGCAAGAAAAGCTTTCCAATCGGCCCCAATCCAAAATGCAAAATCAAAATCAGCAAAACAATATTCCATTGCTCATCAATCAACGAAAGAAGATTGAATAACAATCTATGACGCATCATATGAGAAAATCAAAGTTAAGATGATAGACAAATGCGACACGTACCTGCGCAGCAAATCTGTGGCCCCGCCGTGTCGAAGGGAATACCCCTGCAGCATGCATCACCGGCCCCCACGGCCACCCGGTCCTCATCAGGGTCAATGCAGCATATCTGACCGGCAGGCACGCTGACGTATTGACCACTGCAGCATTGGTAATCCAGCTGGAAAGGATGGAACTGACCGCCGCAGCAAACATCCGAGGAGGACGACCGCACAGGGAGGTAATTGGTCCCGCAGCACTCGTAATCGGGCTGTTGGTTGTGAAGAGCGCCCTCGCAGCAGACCTGTTGCATCAAATATTTATGATAATGATAATGGAGTACAGTTATGGTGTCAACATATTAACTAACATGTACAAATTTCATTTCAAAGGCTGGTAGTGTTTTTAAGATAATGCCAAAAATCCGGAGGGGTTTAGTCCACTAAGGAAGAATAATTTGTATTTGGAATAAACAATCTGAATTTCTTTTTTACATTAACATTTAGCAAATTAACATTTTGGGGGTTAAAAAAAATGATATCTTTATCTCAAAGTGAAATGACTCTCAATTAAGTTTTCATTTATTGTTAGGAGTGATTACCTAACAGATACCTTCCCTTCAAAGCCATTATACACTTTCTGAACAGAAAAAAAAATGTAAGTTCACAGATTCACATATAACTAACAGGGTTTACAGAAGGTAATGGTGAAAGACTTCTCTTGAAATTTTATTCCATGAAATGCTTTACTTTTTGAGAAAACATTAAAACAATTATCAATTCTCGCTAACGATTTATTTTAAACACATGTCATGACACCGCAAAACGTGCGGAAACAAGGTGTGGGTTTCCCGTTATTTTCTCCCGACTCCGATGACCAATTGAGCCTAAATTTTCACAGGTTTGTTATTTTGTATATAAGTTGTGATACACGAAATGTGTGGGCCTTGGACAATACTGTTTACCAAAAGTGTCCAATGGCTTTAAGAGACACTTGTCACTAATTATAAAGAACCTTGTGAACATTACCTGGCTGCCTGAGTAACACTCGTCTCCACAGATGCTTTCTGTTATACTACACTCAAGATAATCACACGAGTCTCTGACTGGATTCGAACCCTCACTGTTGAATAATGAATAACAATGTTAAAGTATATAGGGTTTGAGGCATTGCATGGTGAGGTATCAATATATATTTGGTTTGCGGTAACATCATGTGTGTATCTACTTGCCAGGTAGAGTTTGTTCTTTAGAGAACTGTCTTGATAATATATTCTACTACCCAGGAGTAGATTTATCGGATGTTCAGGAGACTTCTAATTTCTGAAAAGATCTGTCCAGCTTTATCATGTTAAAGTATGATAGATGTTATTTTTTTGCATCACAAATAAATAATACACCTTTGTTTTGACCCTTACACCGATGTGTATCTAGCACTGAATACTTATTACTTTCCTGAGTTTTGTGATAAAAAACCATGGGACAAAACACTTGGGTGGGATTTAAGCCCGAGTTAATTGCCTGCGATTTTTTCACTGAAAGTACTGACAATATAGAACTCAACACTATATCGGTGTTAGGGTAGAAAAAAGAAATTATAATGTTAAAGGTATAAAGCTTAAAACAAACATGATATTTGGTCTTTGAAAAAAGTAGGAAACATTCTACTGAATCTGAAGGTTGACCTTAATTTACACATGGTGAAGGGCCTTAACGGAAGGTTGATCCGCATGTACACATGGTGAAGGGCCTTAACGGAAGATGCTAATAGACTTTTCACAATGTTAGGCCCATTGAGCAGGGAGATTATTATGCCCATTGGAATGATTGTTAAGTTGATTCAAAAGTTTTTTTTAAAGACAGTGGACACTATTGGTAAATGTAAAAGACCAGTCTTCTCACTTGGTGTATCTCAACATATGCATAAAATATCAAACCTGTGAAAATTTGAGCTCAATCGGTTGTCGAAGTTGCGAGATAACTATGAAGGAAAAAAACACCCTTGTCACATGAAGTTGTGTGGTTTCAGATGCTTGATTTCGAGACCTCAAGTTCTAAACTTGAGGTCTCGAAATAAAATTCGTGGAAAATTACTTCTTTCTCGAAAACTACGTCACTTCACAGGGAGCCGTTTCTCACAATGTTTTATACTATCAACCTCTCCCCATTACTCGTAATCAAGAAAGGTTTTATGATGATAATTATTTTGAGTAATAACCAATAGTGTCACTGCCTTTAAATTGAATGGAAAGATTAAAGCCGACTCACTCTTCCATGCATGGCATGTAGTTCCTACGGAACAGTTCATACTGTATGATGATGCCGTTGGGCTGGGCTGGGGTCGCCCAATTCACATCGATGACCGATGAGCCCAATACGCGTAGGTTAGGGAGCGCTATACTTGTGGGGGGCGCTTCAAGAGTTGTGGTCAAGGTGGCGTTACTGAGGAGGCAGTCGTACACTGTGCAGACTTCCACCTGAAATTAATTATTTGATACAAAGAAAAAAGTAACGAAAGCGGGACAACAGTGAATTAACCAAAACAGGATTTTTAATATTAGTCAACGTGATTTTTTTTCTGCAAATGTAAACGGAAATAAAATTTATTCATTGTTTTCCCCAAATTATGCTGCAATGTTTCTCTCACAATATTTTAATCTGAAGGTTGGGCTATTTTAAAAACCCTCTAAGAAACTAACAAGTGTGACAAACTCAAACGATCTCTAACAACCCAGAATAAAGCAGAGTTAAAGGAACTGGACTTGTGTGGTAATTTTCAAAGACAAGTATTCTCACCTGTTGTGTCCCAACATTTGCATAAACCAAATCTGTGAAACTATTGGCTCATTTGGTCATTGAAGTTGCAAGAAAATAATTCTTCCTCTTTATTGTATTTATTTCTGTGCTTTCAGATGCCTGAAAAAGACTTCAGGTCTCAAGTCTTTTGAAATTCAAATATTTCCTACAATGTTTTATACTATCAACAGCTCTCGGTTGATTGTTACCAAGTTCCTTTTTATGCTAATAATTATTTTGAGTTGCTACCAAAAGTGTCCAGGGCCTTTAAACTACTTTTTGAATAACCTAAAAAACCAACCTGTATTGCATAGATGGTATACGGCTGTAGGTTGGGTAGAATATGTGAGAACGTCGACGACGATAGAGTAGCCAAAACAACATCATCTAGATACACAGAGTATCTAAGTATATCCCCATTGGGTTGACTCGGCTCCTGCCAAGATACTTGCAATGCTGAGGGGCTCAAGATGTAAATACTGGGCGCTAAGAAACCTTCAGGAGCTGTGGAGAGAAGCAAGATAAGAAATTAGATTTTATTTTCAAATCCATCATTTAGGCAGACACGGCTTTGACCAGAAAGTTCTTTGTTACTAAAATTGTAAAATCAGATTACCGGCCAAGACTCCACTCAATGCTTATGCTAAGTAAACAATAGCTAAATACCAGTCATAAGCAATGTATATGGGATGGAATTTTGGCCAGTAACATGTGTAAAATAAGCAAGCTATTTTTGTGCTTAAGCAATTTTTTTGCAGCTCTATGAAATTGGCCTGGTGTTACTGATAACACTTAATATACATGGGCTCCTCAGATTTTCATTCTAATAAAAGTTGACATGAAACCATGAAGTCCATTACTCACCTCCATCTTTGGTCTCTGCATAGGCCAGGTTACTAGATACATTGTAAGCACCATTGGAGATTAGAACCCGGAACTCATACAGTGTGTTTGGCATGAGCAGTCCGATAGTGGTACTGTCTACCCCTGGTGGATGGGTGTTCATGGTTCGAATCCCTGGGGTGGAGCTTGCGCCGTATTCAACAAAGTAGTTGACGACATCACCTCGTAATTCTTGGAGCGCTGAAACATTAAGAATAGTACAATGATGAGGAAGAAGAAAATGTCTAAATAAGGGACCTGAGGTCATCGTGGTCCAGTATTTAAACAGAAGGACTTGCAATATCAAGGTTGTGGGTTCGATCTTACCAAAGCTAATCGCTGATTTCACATGACTAGAATATGTATTGTCGTCTAGTTACTGATACACAATTTCGAGTCTCGGTCGTGACACTTGTGTCCCTGAGCAAGACACTTAACTATAATTGATTCTCTTCACCCAGGGGTGCATGGGTACCGAGTAGCGTATATTTGTTGCACAGGCTGTATACTCCCCAGGGAGCTTACATGTAGATGGTTTAAGGAATGAATTACATGTAAGGCCAAGTGACCAGGGGCAATAATGTTGGAAGCGCTTTGAGACGCCTTTCAGGTGTGGAAAGCGCTTCTTTTTTTTTACTAATTATTATTATTGTGAAATCCACAATATGCTTCACAGACAAAAATTCTGCGAAATTTAGAGCGACATACTTGGTGTTGTCCAGCTGAGCATAACTGTCACATGGTCTACAGCAACTGCGGAGATGAATCCACCGATAGACGGTCGGCCAGCCAGTGTGGTGACCTCATCGCTGGGGTCGGAGGTCAAGGGGCCGATGTCGTTGGAGACTGTGATGCGATACTGGTAGGTTGTGTAGGTGGTCAGTCCGAGATCAGCAAATGATGTGTCTGCACCACTGTAGATGAGCTGCCAGAAACCTAGGCCTGTTGCCATGCCTGAGGGGGGTGAACAAACAGTGAGTTAAGAAAACAACACATAGTAGAGTCTTTTGAGATTCATATTTAAATTTCTTTGTTAAATGTATTATACAAGGAAATGTATTATACAGTACTCATGTTTATATGTGATCAACCATCTACATGAGATCACAAATATTTTGGCTTACATGTGATCCATTGTGTTAGTCAGGAGAAAATAGTGGCAAACCATGCATAATTTTCACCATTGAATCACATTTTCCTTCTGGGTGGAGGCCTGCACCACCCTTACATTTCTCAGATTCAAGACGAACTTACGTGCTATCATGATCAGGCTTTATGGCAAAGACAAAACCATTGGTCACAATGTGTCAAGTCAAGTTTGCCTCGAGCAGCCTCAACTAGTTGTACTACCTACCTGGCTGTAGTGGTTGTCTTAACTTCATCCTATGCAGCTCATATCTGATATTTGGACCATTGGGCTTGATGGGTGCGCTCCACGTGACTGAGATGTAGGTCTGGGTGATAGGGTCACCTCTAGGAGCCCCCTGACCCTCAGGGAAGTAAGGATCCGTCTGGGCTGGGGTGCCACTGCTCTCTGTGCAACCACCGATGGTACATGCCTCTAGGGTAACTGTTTATGAGAAAAGAACATTTATTGACACAAGTGTCAAGACCTGGACTTAAACATTTTGAAAGATTGCTTTATTTTCAGGGAACTTTCTGCAGAATCAGGGAGAGTTCTGAAATTAATTGTGGAAAAAATGGTCCTTTTATCAATCTAAACATACACAACTTACCAAGATAGTTGGTGTAGGGCACCAGACCGTTGACTACTTTACTTGTCGTGTTGGTGTCTCCAATGTACACTCTAGGCTGTGGCATCCGTATGGTGTAGCTTATGATTTCCCCGTTGCTAAAGGCTGGCTGTTGCCATGTAACAAGCATCGACACGTGGTCCAGGCTGGTTACAATAGGTGCATTTACTCCCCCTGGAGCTGTGAATAAATTCAAAGATAGTGATGATGAACACAAAGTTTCAACATTTTCTCACATATGGTTTTAAAATTAGAATTGGGTTATGAGGACTACAGGAAACATAAAGAAGAAGGGAAATGTCAAATTCAGTTTTGTGATAAGCTCTTTTTCCTCATGTTTAAGTGGTGTAAATTGTCCAGTTTGTATTTGACACCCTTCCAGTGCAAAGTATGTCAACATCCAAAGAATCCGAAGCATCATTCTGAGAAAAATGGGTCCCTAAACTTTTTAACAGATTCATTCCTGATTTTATTGAAGAAAAATTTAACTAACACTCAAAGGAGGAATATTTCGAATAATATGGATCAAACCAATCAAGGCGCCTACACAAAATGAAAACATTATACAAATATAAAATGTCAAATTCAGGGACATTTTAATTGAATATCATTGAAACCAAACCAATACATTCCTGCACAAAAAAGTACAGACCCGTTTTTCTCAAAATGATTTCATCGGATCAATTTTGCCCCTGGAGTGTATCAGATTAAACTGTCTCTTATTACAGATGATGCTGGTTGACCGAGGTTGAAATGATGAGGATGAAGATGAAATTAGGAACCTCATTGGTATAAACTGAGTTATTGTAATTAATATATTAAGAATATTCTCAAATCTCCTTTTTATATACTTTTTTTCCTAAATCACTGCCAACCTTGCAACAATCTACATAATCGCTACCGATAACTACTACGGTTGTTTGTCATAGAAAATCCAAAAAACACAGACCCCCGTCCACTCAATCAACTCTTCTACTTACCAGCTGAAAGAGTCGTGACCTCTTGCCAGCTGCTGGATGACCCACCAACACCATTCCGCACTCGTACTCTATATTCAAACACAGTAAACGGTGTGACGGCAGGCGACTGGTCCAGATAAACCAACGGGACGTCCGGGCCGACGGATACCACGGTGGTGACCGCAGAGAGACCTTTCTTGCGTCTTTCAATCTCGTATCCTGTCAGGACTCCACTAGGAGAGTCTGGTGGAGACCAACTGATGAGGATTGAGGTTGGGGTCTCTGAGCGGAGGGAGGGAGGGTCAAGGCCGGAAGGAGCTGTGAATAAAAAAAGGCAGAGATTTTAAAAGAGAATTACTCACTTTCAAATTATCAAAATTTCAGATGTTTACATGTCTATTCTATACACAATGCTTTGGGATTTGAGGCATTGCATGGTGAGGTATCAATGTATATTTGGTTTGCGGTAACACCATATGTATATTTTCTTGCTGGGAAGATTATATTCTTTTGAAATTACCGCGGAGTAGACTTTTCGAATTCGGGAGACTTCTCAGTTCTGCAAAAGAACTGTCCTGCTTTTCAACTACTACCTGGGCGGAGGGTAGAAAATCAGCCATTCTAAATAGAGTGCTTTATCATGCGTTTCATTGAAATATCAAGACAGAGAACAAGAATTGAGGTACTGACTTGCTTGTGGTGTGGTGTAGGTCAGTGAATGAACGCTGCTTGTACATCCAGCACTGTTGCACATCTCCACATGGAAGTTATACTGGGTGTATGGCATCAGGCTATCGGCAAGGAACTCTGTTGCATTGCCGGCCAACTTAAAGACAATGGAAACACAAGATTACATCAATTATTAAAGACAGTGGACACTATTGGTAATTGTCAAAGACTAGTCTTCACAGCTTGTTATAAAGACACAATATATAAATAATTAAAGGAACATTACAGAATAGGTTTTGCTAACAAATGAATTGCCGACAGTGTAAGCACTTTATGTAATCCACCATATACATGAACTGACAAACCTGTAGAAGTTTGAGATCGATCGGCCATCTGGGTCACAAGAAAATAGTGAAAAATGGATTACACATTTTGCATTGCATCGATGCCAAAACAAAAATGAAAAAACCGCTCACTGAAATCTCAGACAGAAATATTTCAAGGGGTGTTTTCTTCTATCATCATCATTAGACTATGTAAGATTTATGTAAATCTGTGATCTTCACAATTTTTGTCTCTTTTTTTCGTTTACCAAAAATTTTCGTTACCAATTCTGTAACGTTAATTTAAATAAGACTTAAAAACACTGGACACTACTGGTAATTGTCAATGACTAGTCTTCACAGCTGGTGTATCTCAACATAATGCATAAAATAACAAACCTGTGAAAATTTGAGCTCAATCGGACGTCAAAGTTGCGAGATATTAATGAAAGGAAAAAACACCCTTGTCGCACCATGGTCACACGAAGTTGTGTGCTTTCAGATGCTTGATTTTGAGACCTCACATTCTAAATTTGAGGTCTTGAAATCAAATTCGTGGAAAACTACGTCACTTCAGAGGGAGCTATTTCTCACAATGTTTTATACTATCAACCTCTCCCCATTACTCTTAATCAAGAAAGATTTTATGCTAATAATATTTTGAGTAATTACCAATAGTGTCCACTGCCTTTAAACCAGTCTATTTCTCAAGTTACTTACAATCTCTCTAAGCTGATTATTCTGGTACAGTCTGACTCTGACTATGATACCATTTGGTTCTTCTGGCTCCTCCCATGTAACATACATGCTGTATGCATCCAAGATGGTTGCCATTGGTGGATCAATAGGGCCAGGTGCTGTGGAAGAAAATTAGGTTGGTTAATTTTGATAGACATCACTGCTAATACAGGGGATACAATGGGACATGGTGTATCTCAAGGCCCAATTTCATAAAGTCTGTAAGCACACAGCTTTGCTTAGCATGAAATTTCTTCCTTGATAAAAACAGGATTACCAACCAAATTTACATTTGTTGCATATTGCTTGATACTGGTATTCAGCTGTTGTTTGCTTATCCTGAAAATCATGTAGCGATTTGGTTGGTAATCCTGGTTTTATCAAGGAAGAAATTTCATGCTAAGCAAATTGTTGTGCTTACAGGCTTTATGAAATTGGGCCCAGGTGTTTTGTGAATTTCAGGAATGCTATAGAGGATATTTATTTGTTTGTTTGTTTTTTTTTTTTTTTTTGGGGGGGTGGTCCTTCTGTACAAGAAAGAAAGAGTGTAGGAACATTATGTTGTTCTTAAATATTTTGTTCATATTATCATAGCATGCAAATAAAAGATTATTATTTTCTATTTGGGACGTCTTCCTCTGCTACATATCAGGCATAGTATAAGTCAACTCTTGTTAATACAAGGTACGTCAGACTGGCCCAATGTCAGACTGCCAAACTGGCATTCTGCTCTACAAGCCAGATTCCTAGTGAATGATACCCATGCCTACAACCTTTTGCACTGTGAAGGGGGTAACTGTGTTTCAGCCCCAGTAGATGGCAACATGTCCCTAGTGGCAGTTGACATGGTCGATTTGGCTCAATAGCCCAAAATGGTTCAGTGTAGCCCTCACCTTCAAGTGGCCGCACCGCCTTGTGATGCAAGGCAATCTCTCATATAAAAACTTCAAATGAAATCGCCCTTACCAGCTTCCATTGTTACTGCAGCTGTCCAATCGCTCTCTGATTCTCCATAGTTGTTGCTTGCTACTACTCTAAACTCATACTCAGTGTAGGCTGCCAGACCAGTCTTAATGTAGTTGTTAACACTCACAGGAGCATTGAACAGACTGAAACACAAAGATGGTAGAACACAATAGAATTAACGCGTGTTGTGCAACACACGTAAAAGAACCCAGTGCACTGAGAAGGGGTTCGCCTCGGTGTTTCCTGGTGTGATGACATAGCCAAAAGTATGTGTTACTCAGAAAAAAACTGTGGTTAAACTATTTCACAAACTGCTGTTTTAGAAACTGCTTACTACTTGACAAACTAGAAACGAAAATGGCAAATCTAGCATTCATCGGTCGTGCTGATTAGTGCAACTATGAAAATATTATGTGCTACATCCAGAAACTTGCTAAAACTTTATCAGTAATGAGTACATACCATCAATTTGTATAAAATCCAATTTGCCAAATTTTGTGAGTTTGAACTTTGTGAAAATGTTAACAAAATAAGAAATTAATATTGAGAATGTAAAAATCACTTACTCTTCCTGAAGACCAGGTTGGAGAGAAGGTCTGAACTGGAGTTGAAACCTGGCTTCACCCGGGGCGTTATTCCTGGCAGGGTTTTGCCACTGTGCACGGATTGACATTGCAGATAGGGTGACTAGGGTGGGTGGAAACACACCATCTGGACCTGGTGGTTCAATAAATCAAATTAAATACGATTTAATTTGAGAACGTTAAAGGCATTGGACACCGGTGGTAATTGTCAAAGACCAGTCTTGTCACTTGGTGTATCTCAACAAAGGTCACAAAATAACACTATTGGTAATTGCCAAAGACCAGTCTTCTCACTTGGTGTATCTCAACAAAGGTCAAAAAATAAAGAACCTGTGAAAATTTAAACTCTATTGGTCGTCAAAGTTTTGTGCTTTTAGATTCTTTATTTTGGGACCTCAAAATCTAATCTGAGGTCTCGAAATCAAATTTAAATATTTTAGTGGAAAATTACTTCTTTCTCAATAACTACATAACTTCAGAGGGAGCTGTTTCTTACAATGTTTCATACTATCAACAGCTCTCCATTGCTTGTTACCAAGTAAATTTTATGCAAACAATTATTTTGAGTAATTACCAATAGTGTCCAGTGCCCTTTAAAATAATATTTAAAAAATGTGTTTGTTTATCATTGTAATTTTGATAAGTTGACATGCTTCCATATTTCATAAAAACAATAGGCCCCACCCTCAAGATTTTGAAAAACTAGCTACACTCCTGTCGTTGACGAGGTGCGTCATAATTGCAATACTTTGACGTCATTTATGGGAGGTTGCTTTGTTATACCTCCATGTTACAATATTGGGAAATACAAAAAAGAGCTCCCATAAATGACGTAACCTAAGTAATGAGGTAACAGGCTTTTTGCAAATTCCGCTCTTGTAATTTTGTTTGTTTCTTCAACCCCAAATTATTTAAACTTTACCAAGTCAGTTTTCTTCATGATTTACTTCTTTTTTTTTTCTTTAGTATTCTGTCAAAAAAATACAACCTTTTGTTTCGACAAGAAATCTTTACAAAATGTCAATATTCCAGAGGAGAAACAAACTCACTTCCATTAGGCTTGGGTCGACAGCTCAAATCAGTTAAGTGTAGCTCTCACCTTGAAGTGGCCGTCTGACCTTGTGAAGTTAGGTAATAGACCCTTCCCATGAAATATGTATAAATTGCACAGAGCGCGTGCGCACTAACGTTTTGGTTGGCAAATGAGGGAACATCGCACTGTTTTGTACACGGCTAATGAGTGCGTGACGCAGACGCGATTGCGCGTCTGCTTAGTGCACAACTCTATGGCGTTTGCCAACCAACAGGGTCTGTACGCATGCGTGAATGTGATTACCATATTTCATGGGAAGGGTCCATTGTAGTGTTAGGCAATATCTCAAGTTTCCCTTTTGGTTTACTATGTACATACTTTTCCTCACAATTCTTCACAAAAATACAACCTTTTGATTCGACAAGAAAGCTTTGGGACAGAAACAGACTTACTTCCATTAGGCATGACTACACTCTGCTGGTCACTGAGTAAGCTTCCCTGTGTGTTATAACCAAGCACCTGCACCGTGTATGAAGAGTCCGGGATCAGACCAGAGATTGCTACTAGTACATTAGCATCAGTGGTGTTCAGCAAGGTTCTGGTTTGAGATACGGTGTTGTACATTCCCATTTCTACGCAGGAAAAAAATGACATGTAAAGAGCAAAAAGTTTATTTTGTGAAGTCTTTATTTCAGGACAGTATAGAACCCAATTTGATTGAAGAAATTTGCCACATTTATGATATGTTGTTACAGTGTTAGAAGATCATCTACACAAAAACCAAAAACCAACCCCAAAAATCATCTTTATCAAATTCTTTTTCAAAATTGTTTGTGAGTGGGTCATAAGAAATAACTGTTTCTAGATGTGGGTTGAACACTCCAGCAAGGGAAAAACAGTGCTTTTGAGCAAGGATACATATTATAAAAAGAAAAAGAAGACAAAAGCAAGCTGGCCAAGATTGTCACTTTCATTCCTGATTAAACTACAAAGTATAAGTTGCTTGCTTAAGCAATAAAAAGCCATTAAAAACAAATCATGTTGAAGACCTTTGACCTCAAATTTATGGTTCATTTGAGGCATTACTTTGTTTATTCAGTGTATGGATTATATTATGAAACTCAAATTTGAGTGGGGGTCAAAACAATTGTATTTTTTTTTAAACATTGACTGTTCTGAATGGCCCATTAGTTAACCAGCCAAACTATATCATGAATTGCAATCTATATTAGCGTCTGACACTTGATACCTGCTACATGTGTTGGGCCAAAATTCGTAAGCTCCTAAGTAAAAATTTTCTGATAAGCAAAAATAGCAGGTCAGAACCAGTCATAAAAAAATATACATCACATGGTATTTTCACTGGTAACCAGTTTCTGCTAAGCAGCATACCTGGAGACACGTAGAATATCCCAGTGAACAGCACCTCATACTGTAACCTCCCATTGGGGTTGCTTGGCGCAGTCCAGCGTGCCGAAACCGTTCGTGCGTCGGTCACAAACGCGTTCAGCATAATGCTGCCCTCTGGTGGCGCCTCAGCAGTACGCGCAGAGCTCTCAGGACCGTAGGAGCAGCCCTTTGAGGTACAGGCTTCGAGACGAAACAGGTGGAGGCTGTAGGGTGTGAGACCAGTGACTTGGTATGATGTATTGAGGTTGGATTGGACTACGGAGCCATCTTGGATGAGTGAATATCTTGTGATGACACCTAGGATGGGGGCAGAGGAGAAGGAGTTGAAAAATAATATTAATAACATTTGATATAATTTACTTAATCCATTATAAACATTTTAACTAATTACATTCTACAACTCTGATAAAGCAATGCCAAACTGACCCCTCTAGTAGAGAACCAACATTAATCTGGATCTAGTAGATTTGTCTTAGTTCAACCACAAATGATTTTAATCTTTCCAAACCAGTTGCCCTGTTGATTTACCAGTCAGTTTCCCTTTTGGTTTATAACTACTTATTACTTTATACCTGTATAACTTTTTAAAAAAAACAGCACAAATTTGGGGCCGATAAAGCGGTTGTGACAAATAACAAATTCAGGCATCAGACTGTGAAGGGAGTAGCCCTATTTCAGCCCAGGAGTAGGTTGCAACATGTCCCTAGTGGCAGTTGATTTGGGTCGATAGCCCAAATCAGTGAAGTGTAACCCTCAGCTTGAAGTGGCTGTCTGTGGCCTTGTGATGTCAGGCAATCTCCCTCCCCCCCCCCCCCAACAAAAAAAAAGGAAAAACTAATGCACTACATACCATTAGGTTCCTCAGGTTCAGTCCAGGATACAGAGAGATGATAAGGACTGACGACCACAACAGAGGGTGCAGGTACACCTTCTGGAATGCTTTCTTCTGTATGGGCAGTGGCTGGTGCACTATTGGTACAACCTCCCCCTGTGCAAGCCTACATGAGAGGAAAATGTTAACACATGGGTCATTGTTTGGTTTTTGTCAAAGTAATATTGATTTATAGGCAAATGTAAAAGTTTTCAATTGAATACAGTGTCTAAATTAAATATTGATAAAACAGCAAAAAAATGTCACTATATTTTCAGGATTGTATTGTTTAATTCCTGTGAATGTTTTGCCTGTGTGAAGTGTAAAGTGAAAGTATCAAGAAAGTCAAATCCATCCACAGTTAGCGAGGTGACAGCGCATGGGTACCAATTGCATCTGTGGCTGTATTAAGGGTAGCATCCAAACTGACACCATGGATAGTTACAAAAGTTGTGATCTTTGAAGATTTGAATTTTTCGACATACTTTTATTGATTTTGTAATCAAAGGAGGCACTTCAGTAAAACCAGTTAGCACGATGCTAACTTCAATAACCATCTTGATAACAAGTACTTTGTTGTATAAAATTTACACAATTCCTTTTTGAGGTCATTGCCAAAGTATGACACAGTCGTTCCTTCCAAACTCCCACCGCTTAAAAATAAGTTCTGACAGCAACTTTATTTGCTACTTACGCTGAGCGTGACTAGATACATAGTTCCTGCCGTCAACTCCGAGAGAACGTGACTCCTTATCAAAACGCTGGAATTATAAATTCCTTCACCCACATCTCCTGACTCTACGGATCGATAGAGGAGATATCTCTCCAAACGGCCATTCAGTTGAGGTGGCTCAACCCAGCTGGCCTCGATGGAAGTAGGCCCCCGGACGAGGAGGGTAGGCGGGGCTACAAAGGATGGAGGTCGCTGGGCTGTGGTAATACTGACCTCTGGGCTGTCTGTACAGCCAACTGCTGTACAGGCTGGGGGAATACATTGTAGTATGATACATTAAAATAAGCAATACATTGATCGAATCATTGAGTTGTCAACCACTGATTCTTTTCAGAACCAACACAACTCAAAAGAGACTTACACGTGGTGCTGCCGCAACATCACCAGGTTATACTCCCACCATGCAAACTTTCAAATCTTTTTTTTATGATTCCCTTCTGTTGAAGGTTTGGAGCCAGTGTATGTTTACTAAGTGGTACATGACATCACACCATAGAAATAGAACTCATGTAAAGTGTATTTAACTGTGCATGTCTGCTTTACGGCACTAATGAACGCGGACCTTTTAGCTGTTCATCAAAATTTAGTTTTCCCATTGGTTTATCTGGACAACTCCGACAAACAGGAATTTCACATGGTCTAGATACTCTACATGTATGTCCACAGCTGACATAGAGGGCGTGCACAATTTAGCTCAGCATTTTCTGTGTTCTATTGATACTCTCTGTACACAGCTGACGTATGCCATTTGTGCTCAGCATTATGTGTATTTTATTCGCAATTATCACCATAAATGATTTACCTGTGATCTTGAATGTATATGCAGTATACACCTGTAGACCAGACTCTGTGTGGATACGCTGTGAACCAGTGTAGATTGATATATCATTCATAATGAGGTTGTAGCTGGTAATGACGCCATTGGGTCGGTGAGGCAGAGGCCAGGCCAATGTCATCATGTTGGCTGTGATGATCGTAGCTTCTGGGGAAACGACACCTGAAGGAGCTGGAGACGACAATGGAAATATTTCATTTAGTTAAAACCCAAATAATTGCAGGACTGTCTGTAGAAGTTCACAATTTCAGATATCTGTATTATCTCTGCACCTATATTCTGTAAAGTTATGTTTCTAAGTTTGGTTGCTTTTGTAGCCTAAAATGTTTGCAAATTTTGCATTTATGCGAGCGAATGTTTAACATACTTCAGTTACTAAAAACGCAGCTGATTACAGTTTGAATTTGACTAAACCACATACAGGAACAATATTAGCGAGTGAATGATGAATATTATAATCGATCAACAGCAACAACACTATCTTCAACTGTTTGTTACATATTGCTTAATAGTTTGGTTGACTTTGATAGTTAGTGGAATACCAAGCTTCATGACCAGTCATTCATGTGTGCTAATGTTCAGCCATGCAACAGGCTAGTTAACTCCTTTTACTCTGAGTACATAAAAAAGACTAGTTGTATGATGTTGGCACTAAATGAGTTCATAGGACACAAACATCTATGATACAAATACCAACCTTCTTGTCGAGTCATGACTGGTACAGCTGAGCTTTCAGTGCAGCCCCCTGCTGTGCAGGCAGCGACTGAGACTTGGTAGTTGGTGAATGGAACAACCATGGTGATATTTCCTGATCGGGCAAAAAAAGAATTTGTTAACTTTTGGGGTTTTAATTTTTAGAGATATCTGATGGAAATAACACACTTTTTTTTCAACGAGCCTGAAATTTCTCGCCCTTGAAAATGAGTGTAAAGAATTAGCTGTATTTGGATCGCAGTAACACCATGTTGTATATCTGGTGGCACGGTTGGCTTGTGCGTAAAGCGCTCACCTCTAACCAAGGTGACCCCGGTTCGATTCCCGGTCGGGGTCATATGTGAGTTGAGTTGTGCGTTGGTTCCCTGCTGTGCCACGAGGGTTTTCCAGACTATCAAACACTTTCGATCTTGGCTGTGCACCGTGATCATAATGGGTTGATGTGGCTGGCAGCTGAATGCGCCCTTGCATGCCTGCTTCTCGAACACGTTGTAGCCGCGTCCTTCGCAATTCAGCTCTTAGCTGCGAGTAAGGATGATTAGCCCCCCAAAAATTATTATTATTATATCTACTTGCAGGGTAGATTATGTTGTTTTGAGAACTTGTCTTGCTAAATATTCTACTACGGCAGAGTAGATTTTTCTGAATTTGGGAGACTTCCCAACTTGCCAGTTCTGAAAAGATTTGACCTGCCTAATAACTACTACCTGAGCGGAGGTAGAAAATTGGCCGGGACTTCTACTTTTGCTAGTGGATCTACAGCAGAAAGAGTTTATAATTGGTCTCAACGTTTCAACAAGCAAGGAGACTTGAGTTAGCTATTTGTGAACCTACCCTAATCAGTTATTATTCAAACTAACCCGTGTATTCCGCTGGCCCAGTATCGTTGTAATATCTCTGTATAGGTAGCTCATTGGTGCGATCCTGATCATAAGCAGTCAGGATGTAGTGGAGTAAGAGTCCAGTGTTGCCTGTGGGTCTTTGCCAGCTAAGCTGTATGGTGTAACCACTTAAAGACACAGGGTCGGTAGGTGGGGTTACTCCGGTTGGTGCTGAAAAGCAAAAGACAGACAATGGGGTTTTTCACTATACTTTAAATACAAGCATACCTTTAGATTTCGGAGCCATCTGATTATTTTAATCCTACATAAATGTAGATGCATACATTTAAACTGACCTGTGAAAGTTTCATTTTAAAAGCAGGTTGCATTTTTTTGAGATATCGCAAAAAATCAGGAGCAAATATGTCAACGCAGGAAGAATAATGACAATAACGCTTCTCAGATTCAAATTTGGGGGGATAAAAACTGATCTCCTTTTCCTTAATTGCATTACTTCGAAGTGAATTTTTTTTGGAGCCATTTGATTTAAGAATTAGCGCGCAACATGGACAGAAATTAAACACAGATTTGACCCAAGCCTAAATTTTCAGATTTTTCTTAACTTTTAAAGATATTTGGAAGCTGAAAGGTGTTTATGAATCGGGAAAAAAGAGGGGCAACTCAGTCTTCAAGGAGAGCCAATAAACAACTCTAGTGAGATGTCTATATTCTCCTTCATCAACTCTGGCGCTTCTGGATAATGACAGAATAAGGGTCTAGTAGAGACTTGACTTCTACTTACGTCCTTCTCTTGTTCTTCCCACAGACCAGCTGCTTGAAGTCGACCCTCGACTGTTACTCGCTGATACTTGATACAAATATTCTGAAACAAATTTAAAAAAAATAAAAAATTAGCTGTTGCAAACTGCTTACCAACCAAAAGGACCCAGGGTGTAAATGCAAAACTTAGTTAGTGGTCTGACATTTCCAAGGCTAAATGACAACACAACACACATGAACACGAATACAAGTGTAATTAAAGCAGTCAACTATGAGAGGTTTGCGGCCGGTAACACCATGTGAGTATCTCTCTTTGAGTAGTGTTGGGTCTTAAAAGAACTGGGCCCAATTTCATAGAGCTGCTAAGCACACAAATTTGCTTAGCATGACAATTTTTGCCTTGATATGTGATTTCCAGGATAGGCAAACAATAGCTGAACACAAGTAACAAGGAAAATGCAACAAATGAAAATTTGGTTGGTAATCCTGTTTTTATCAAGGAAGAAATTTCATGCTCGGCGAATTTTCGTGCTTAGCAGCTCTATGAAATTGGGCCCTGGTGGTTATCAACTTTTTGAGTCGATGAAGAAATGGGTCCACAGAGGCAATAAGCAGGGAGAGAACCCAATAGGCCAAGACGAGATGAGACAGAAACAGTAACAAACCTGTGTATGTTCTTAGAGCATTATCGTTGAAGCTCATCTCCTGTCCAGTGTACACAGCAGCGACGTTTGATCCAACGCATGGACTCTGACTCTGTGTCGCTGCTGGGCAGCCATCAAGGTACACATTGGAAAGTTTTACTCCTTGGACTGTGAAATCAACCATCTGGCCACTGACGACCATCTCTCGTATACATCCACCGAAACCTGGACAGAGAATAGAATAACATATTGATTTATAAAGTGCACATTCTTAAATACTTTCATGGCGCTTTGGCAGTTTGTTTATTAACTAAACTGGCGACCAGGCAGGCCGAAAAGTCCATTTACAAGTAAAAATAGTTCATATATGTACTAACAATTTATGTAATTGTTTAAAAAATTGCAAGACAAAGCAGTCCAAAAAGTACCCTTTATAAGTAAAACTGGTTCATGTAGGGAAAAAAGATACATATACATAAAAATATTTAAAAAATTACAGAAAAAAAACACAAAAGTTAAACGCCAACAAACCTGACTGCAGAGACAACCCAGCCTCCTCAACAAAGTCCGCCGCCGCTGACTCGTCAGGAATTCCTCCCATGAACAACTCTGATGTGATGACCAACGGGGAGCTGTCCCCTGAGCCCACTTCTATAGGTCCACCTAGGACACTCAGGGTCACCTGGGGGCCATTCTGGACCATGGTCAGCGAGCGCCATTGACCATCGCAGAGGTTACCACCGGATGTGGTCAGTGTTAAACGACTACCCGCTCCGGTGTACAGAGTCAACTGCAAAAGAGTATTTGGAGAGAACTTTCTTTAAATTTATGTTTTCCAACATTAGTGATAAAACAATCCCTTACACTTCCCATAGAATTATTTCATAACTCTATCCAATAACAATCTTGCATTGAAATGGTGAAGAAATTTTTAGTTTTAATTTTTGACTTGTATGATTTACAATTAAACATGGTGTTTTCAAACTTCAGCAGGGAAAAAAATCCAAAAGCACCTCGGGTGGGAGTCGATTCACAAGGCAGACGTCTTTCCAGAATATGTTTTCAGTGCAGTAGATGTCTTGTCCACTAGATTACTACTTGCATTCCACCTCTAAGACCCCAGTTCAAAACCTACCAGGGGCACTATGTGGATTGGGGTTTTAAGTTCCTGACAGCATGGGTTTTCCCAGGAATAATTCTCTGGGGTTTCACTTCCACATCTAAAATTGAAACTTCCTTCCTTGTCTTCTTCTCTATTGTGCTTGGCTAGTAGAGTGAATAAGTTATCTTTTCTGAGAGTCCTGAATTCACCAGAAATAATCAATGAAATGAAATAGGCTAGTTTGCACAGTGACCGCAGTCCAGTTAGATTCCATTTGTCCCCACATTTAGGACTCAATCCACAACTCTCAGCAATCTTACCTCCAGGTTACTGTTGACAAGTTGCAGGAGTATGAAGGCTCCGTTTGATCCATACGCAAACATGATCAGCCCAGCGTTGAGTTCGGTTCTAACCTCCATCGTTGCAATGAAGGCTTGTCCACCAGTGACTATACCCTCAGGAAGGATGGCATAACCTACAACATGTAATGAAATTCGTTTGTATTAGTTGCTATAGATTGTATCTCCAATCCTCTCTCTATCTCTTACGACCATCAACAAACTCACCTTGTAAGAAGCACTGCAGCTGTTGATAATGACTAATATTTTGAGAAACAAATCCCATCAAAGGAGTGTGGTTTTAGAGAGAAGGATTCAAAACATTTCAGTCTGACAAACGCTTCTGCATGAAACGGTTACGATTGTGTATTCCAATTCGGATTGGGTTTTTCTTCATGAACTCTGAATTTTCGGGGATATCTAAAAATGTGTACAACCTTTTGGAATGAAATTTGACGGGTTAGTTTTATTGTACATATCTACATTTATAAAGAATTAAAACTATTGAATGATTGCAAAGACTAAAAAAGTATACTTTGTAAGCTTACCCTTTCCCAAGAAGTGAGTGCCTTCAGAAAGCTCCACCGGACACCCTTGCCATCCCGCTACAGTGTTCCTACTCTCCTCAGCCTCCTCCCACTCAAGCTCCGCCCACACTGTAGTCGGTACATGCTGTCTCTCAACACGCAATCCGCGCATACATCCCACGAATGACCGGCGGATGAGGGCGCTGTTTCCAGTGTCGGTTCTTGTGATGGTGAAATCGGACGGGGTGCCTCCTACGTAGAGACCCGTTGTCATACCGATGATTTTGGATGATGTCGGGGCAGAGGCTTGACCTGTAAATTGAATTGTTACCATGGAAACGTTTTTTAAAATTTTCTTCCTTTTTAACATCCCAATGTAAAACTTAGAGTAGACTGTTCAAGCATTGCGAGTATTCCAACATTGGGACCTGTTAAAACATGTAAGTTATTCCCTCCATGTGTTAAATCATCGTATGTGGGACCAAAGTGGTCCCAAAAATGTTTGAATGGGCATGTGATCCATGTATTATTTGAAGATTTGCATGGTGGAGGTACTATAAGGTGCAGGTTTGCGGTAACACCATGTAGTAACATTGAGAGTGTGTGGTTCTAACAACACCGGAGGTTACATAGCTGTTAAATTTGCATCGGGAATAAAGAATATTCATTTTGGTTCTTAAATAAGAAGGAATTATTGTTCTCCTGAACGGAAAGAAGCAATTATGATGAAGTGCTTTGCTCAAAGACACAAGTGTTACGACTGACCACGCCAGAATTTGAACCCACATTCATAACTTTTGGAACTTGCGTCCATCACCCTAGACCACACAGCCACGGAGAAATGAAATAAACAAATCAATCAATAAATATAAACCAAAAGGTGATCTAACCTGTATAAACTCCATCCACAGTAATAGTCCCATCCACACCATCCCGTACAGCTACTACATGATGCCATTCCCCGTCATCATAAACACGTCCTCCGTCATTAGTGGGCGTCACAGCAGCTACCCCACCCTGGGGGTCAAACAGAAACCACGGACGACCACCTCGCAGCTGGATGGCAATGAACTCTTCTTGTTCGCCAGCAGAGATGGCGAGCAGGAGTAGGGCGTCGACAGGCGTGGTGGGCGAAGTTGTACGCTCAACGCGGAACTCAAACTCAATACCTATGAACCGGTAAAATAGCAAAGGTCATTCTTTCCCCACTCAAAGAAATGCTCGGTAGTAGTGCATATTAGAGGATCCCTGAGCCACCAGCATCACAGGAGGGCATTTACCTCCCACACATACCCATCTAAGATTTCATTTCATTTATTCTGGTTGTGAAGCCAAGGACTCCCAGAAAAGCAAACTTAATCATTATACTAGCAAAGACTCAAACAGAGAGGAGAAAATGAAAAAAGTCATTCAGTTTTAGATGTGGGAGGGAAACCAGAGAATTTTTTCAGGGAAACCCACAGTCAGGTAAGGACTGAAAACCCAATCCACGTGGTACTCCCAGCGTGATTCAAACCAGGCCTAGGTACATGTATAGGGAGTAAGGACTAGAAAATTACATGTACAAATGACAGTTTTGTACCATGAAAAAGCAGTAATGAAGTGTCGTTGTTCTGAACAAAAGTCTAGTGAGTACATCTAAAGAAATAATTTGTAACTCTTTAAATTAAACACAATGTTCTGATCACTTTTCTTACCTGTGTAAGCAGAGCTTGGTAGTGTGGAGCTCGCAAATAAATAGTATGCCCCTCCGGGAAACCTTGTTCCCTTTTCCACCCTTGGTGGGAAAGTGTTAAAGGATGCTATTGTGCGTGAAGCATGGTAAAGTGGGGTGGGACCATTCTGCTGCTTGGGGGGTTCCCACGTGACGGACATGGTGGAGAAGTTGTATCCGTTAACAACAGGCGGTTGGAGTCCTTCAGGGGCTGTCAAAAGAACACAAAATAATCAAGAAGGATTATAGGGACGGTATACCTTTGGTAAATACTTTGATTAAAAAACTTAACTACCATAAAAATTAATTGCCATGAAAGCTGGAATGCAAGCTCAGGCAGATGCTTATAATGCTCTACTGCAATCAATAGATACAATGCGCACTGTAAAATCTGTTAGTATGTGCTAAACGTTGCGTTGCTAGCATTTTAACCTTCTGACAAAACAGCCTGGCGACATGACTTGCAAAAATTTAACCAGAGGCAAGTAAAAAAAATTACATTTTGTAACCCTTCAAACAAACAAGGCATTTATGAATGGTAAGTAAAAGTGTTGGTTTTTAACTGCCATAAAACCTTAGAAGGGTCATAGCTGTGTGATAAAGGCCATCATCTTCAGCTTGGTCCTTTATCAGACAGCCACAACCCTGCTGGTTCTAAACAGCCATTCAAGACATCATTGCCAACTTTTATTCCCTTATTATTATAAACCATTTAAGGCACTCCTACAAAAAGTCCAAACACTTTACCAGATTCTAGCGTTCTGCCAGCTGATCTTTGACTCTTCACACAACCGATGCTGTTACAGGCCTCGATGATAAACTCATGAGATGAATAAGGTAGAAGGTCAGACACGATGAAGAAACTACCTGACCCGTCTGATGTGTGGATTAACTGTACGAGAATAGAGAAAGATCCCAAATAAATGGTTGTGGTATCACTTCAAGACTAACTAACAACGTATTTGTTGTACATGTATATAAAATCTGGTTGTTACATTTCACTTAGCTTTGCCGTCGCCTCATAAAATGGAATAGTCTAGATTTCACCTGGCATGCCTGGTGACAATGCACTCATATATATCCAACATTTGTACGGCATGAAATTTGTACGGCAGTTCGTCTCAATGACCTCTAAAACTATTCCACTCAGGGAGTTTGACAAACTCTCGACCACATACCCAATGGTGTGTGATCTCGCAGTGCCATTATGTTTTCTGTCCTAGAATGCCTTAATCCCTGCAAGTGTGACTTCCACATCCAAATACAGTGGGTATTTTAATTAGTCTGGTGGTTGTTTTGTGTTAAGCCGCCTCAGGTCGACCTTGCGTCAACAAAAAAACAGTCGGCGACTGACTTTTCAGGATCACACTGCACCTGAGCTAAGACCATCAGGAACCTTTTAGTCGGCGATTGTTTACGACCTGAGCGTAACTGCGGTGATTTTAAGACAGTCTGAAACAGTCGCCACTCGAAAAAATTAACAGCCGCAACAGTAAATATTTTCAACTTGTACGACAAGATCCCGACGGTCGGGGCGCACGATTTCTCAGTTGTTGTGACCTGAGCATATTTTGTCTTATGGCTGACTTACCATCTCTACTTCGGGAGGTGCGAAGGGGTCATCAGAGGTCACTATCTGGTAGACGTTGTAGAGAATAATAACTCCCAAGGCCTCCCTCTCGGTGGGTTCCAGCCACGTTACATTCAACTCTGAGTTTGAGATGCCATATGCATACGGAGCTGGGGTAGACACAGGTGCTACAAGACAGAAGTGTCCAATAATAGTTTAGTCTTTTTGCAAAATCTCATAGAGCGATGGAAAATTAATTATATATTTTCTAAGATGTAACATTCAGGGATCAGTATCGTTAATTTAAGGATCATTTTGGTTGGATACACATGGGACAGTTGTAAACACAGATAATAATTGAGCACTCACAAGCCTCAAGTGTCCTAGCCGGTACCCAGTCACTTTCCCCGGTACCAGCAGCATTCCTTGCCGTTGCTTTGAATTCATACACAGTGAATGGATCCAGCCCGTCCTGTGTGTAGTTAGTAGCCGGTGGGTCTGCAGGGGTCTCTAATGGGGTCACCGTGGGTCTAGGGTTATAGTAACCCGCCGGGTGGAATATACGGGTCTCTGGGGGGTCACGGGAGCCGTCTGGGCCAGGAAGACCGCGCATAAATAACTCGTAGTGTGTGATGATACCTGGGAAGGATTACATGACAACAACAACAATAATTATAATGATAAGTTTGTTAAGAGCAATTTATTTACTTATTTTTAAAAGAAAGGCATTCAGAGTTTTTGAATTATGAGATTCATTTATATGGCAAAATCTGCTGCCAGAAACGTGTTCTTTAATCTGCTGCCAGAAACACTGGGTTCTTTTTATGTGTAAATTGTACTTTGCGTGCCCCTCAGCAGAAGGTCAAAGAGACGGTCATAGTTGGTATTCATTGTACACAAACCAAGCAAGCAACGCACAGTGTGCAAGGTCAAGCATGGCTGCTTTGGTTCGTCCTTGGTAACCTGTATTAATGTTGCATTGGCCATTTTAAGATGTTTATAGGTGTATCTTGTGTTTGCATTCATGTTATTTATTGTTTGTGCTGTAATATATATTTTTGTACATTTTGTGTTGTTTTGGTCGAATAAATAATAATAAATACTAGTAATAGTAATAATGGCTGCTTCTGTGTGGATGGCAGCTTGGATTGTTTACACTGTATACAAACTATGAGTCTCTCCCATGGCCGATTGTGTATTTTTTCGGTTAGATGTGAGAATACTCACCATTTGGCTCAGATGGTGGCTCCCATGTGATAAGAAATGCTGAGGTGCTTATCCCGACTGCATCTGGGTCCTGCACACCCTCAGGGGCTGCCATAGGGGTGTAAGCAAGTGCCCCTACACCCTTCCCACAATCATCAGCTGTACACACTGTCAAGAAGAACGTGTAATTGGTGAAGGGTATGAGATCAGTCGCCGCGTAGTTGGTGGCAAGCCCGCTGTAATGCTGGGTTTCAGGGGTGGGTTTGCTGGGCGTGACCGAGGTAAGGATGTAGCGGGTTATCGGAGCAATGATCTGTGGGGGCTTGAACCAGGAGAACTGGGCAGTACGAGCAGCTACGTTGGTGATGGTGAGTATGTCGAAGTCGGCCGGGATGGCGTCAGGGGTGTTTGCCGTGATCGCTGGACTGGATGTACTACCGGCTTCGTTAACGACTTGCACATAGTAAATGTACTGTGTGTAAGGGGACAAACCTCCGTCTTCATACTGCTGGGTACCTGAAATATAAAAGTCATAATTTGATTAGTTGTCAGCTTTAGAAATTATTTCATCCTTTTCAAATGCTAGTTGAACCTGTGCGATCAGGTTGGCAGTAGTGTCTTGTCTCACCTTCCACCTCTTGGACCACGGGTCGAATCCCACCGGGGGCGCTATGCACATTGAGTTTCAGTCCATCATGTCCATACACGACAGTGGTTTTTCCTGGAATCATTCTCTGGGGTTTTCCTCCAAATATACACAAGTGAAACTTCATCATTGCCTTCTCTCAATTGGGTTCTTAGCTTGTACAGTCATTAAGTTCACTTATTTGAGAGTACTTGGCTTCGCAACCAGAAACAATGAATGAAATGAAGTATGTACTTCTCTGTATTTTTTTAAATTTTTCGAAGTAGTACTGGGAGGGGGGGTATATGCTTACCAAGTGGATTGCCTCCATACACTCCGCTATAAACCACCGCGCTGTCCCTGTATAGTCTGTACCCTATGATGTTACCATTGGGGGCGTCAGGCGGGTCCCATACCAAGAGGAGAGAATAGGGCGTCAAGGCGCTCCAGCTGGGGGCAGGCTGCTGCTCTGGAGCTGCCAGGACAAATTGTCAGAGATTAATGAGGAGATATTATGTGCAACAGCACCCCAAGGGATGTTTAAAGTCACCTGGAAATATAATTTTTTGTCTACAAACATTAGAGTATATGTTTCTGAACAATAAAATAATTTTTTTGAGTAATTGTTTTTAACGATTTATATGTTTAAAAAAATAAACAAAGTTGTGTGGGGGTGACTCCGCCTACCCCTTTTGTGACGCCAATCGAGGCAGACTTTGCCTCGATCGAACATCGAACACACGTAACAGAACCCGGGTAAGTACTGAGTATACAGTGCTAACACATATCGGTGGTTATGGGTAAACACCAAAATAAATAACATTATGTCTCCTTGTCACTAACCTTTACTACACCCCAGCGGGTTACCAGCTTGTAGGTTGCTTGTACCACTCTTACACGTGTCACATTGGCGACCGGTTACCAGTTCTTTACAGATACACAAGCCATTGTTGGACTCACATGTTGTGTTGAAACTACCGGCTGGGTTGCAGTCACAATCCTCACAGCTACAAAACAATTTTTGTGTAATATTTATAACAATATTGCTTTAGGATATTTCTGAAATGGATGACCTAACATCACAAGGCCATGGACGGCCACTTCAAGGTGAGGAGTTCACTTCAACTGTCACCAGGGCACATTGCCACCAACTCCTGGGGGTGAAGTGGGGTTATTCCCTTCACAGTCTGTAAGGATGTAGGTATGGGTATTATCCACCATGGCAGCCTGGCTGGTAGAGCAGAATGCATTCCTTCACAACTTTTTATGAAGCAATTATGGCAGACCTACCAAGTCTGTCTTTACGCTCTCACGCACCGCAACCATTTTCTCACGCATTGTGGCCAGACCGGGAAAAAAATATATAAAATAATGCACAATCTTCAGATTGCACGCGTTTTTTTCAGAATTATCAACTTGGGCTGGCGTTCAAACATAGCGCAAATTTTCAGATTGCGCACGCGGTTTGCTCTGTAAGAAGATTCAGCCACCAAACGGCAATTCGGCAGTGTGCAAAGCGTGAATTGCGCACAAGTTTGTCTTGATATGTTAGCAAATTCGTTGAATGCGCTCCACAAGCGTAGACTCAACAGGCAGAAGTCATTGGCGGAGGATTGTGGATCATTTTAGCCAGAAATTTATCTTTTGGGGGGGAAATAATCTAGCACTTTAACCAGCAACATCTCCTGTGTACCTCATGTGAGTTCTAAGTATACTGAAGAGGTTTCTAATTTATGTTGAAACGCTTTTTCTCAACAAATAATTTTATGAAGAAAAAAAAAAAAACCAAGATTTTTTTTCTCCGACGGTGACTCCAATGTCCGAGTAAAAACACACAAAAATTTGTGGGGGGGGGGGGGGGGAGGGGGGTGGGTTAAAAATCTCCTGCATAGCTGGCCTCTGAACTTGGAATCTCTGTTATGGTCAAGTGCCTTGCTCAAAGGCACAAATATCATGACTGGGTATCGAATCCACACCCTGCTGCTGACCTAGACTGCTCGGCCATGATATGCCACAAACAGGAGGGTAAATACAAGAAAGCTAGAACTATCAATGAAATCATGACTTACGTTCCTGTGACGGCATTAAAGTTCCAGAACTCTGGAAGGCAGCTGTCACACTGTCGTCCTGACACCCCAGAGGTTGAAGGGTCATTGCATTGACACTGACCGGTGACAGGGTTACAGGACAGTGAGGATGAGCTAGTGGGATGACAGTTACAGGGTAAGCAGCCACCACCAATGTCTGGAGAAATATAACCTGATGGGAAAACAAAACCAAAAATACTACATAGTAAGAAGCTTTGTGGAGAAACTGATCAATCAATCAATCAAACATAGTTTGTATAGAGCCTAAATCAAAAGTTTGCTCAAAGGCGCTGAGGCACAGAAGAAATAAAAAGTCATTGATGTTAGGCCTCCTGAAACAAGTGGGCTTTCAGAAGTGCCTTGAATGTGTAGTGATGTTGTGTCCCTAATGTGATTGGGAAGTTTATTCCAGAGTTTGGGTCCATATACCGAGAAGGCTCTATCGGCAACAGTGATGTATAAATAAAACAACAAACTTATTTAGGTGAGAATCATCTCCACTTCTGGTTCTTCTCAGAACCAAACAAAAATATTACTAACTAAGATTTGAAGCTTTGCATGGTCAAAACAGGTATATCTGTGATTGTGGAGTAGTTTACCTGCTGAACATTGATCGCACTGTCTTCCTGTCCTTCCGCTCAGGCACGGGCACTGTCCAGAGTTCTGATCGCACCCAAGGAGAGTGCCACCAGAGCCCTGCTGAGTACCGGTTGGATCGCACCCACAAGGGGAACACCCATCGGGATTAGCGGGCTCAAGTCCCCAGTTGTTGTTAATACACTGGTTACAGGTACGCCCAGTAACCAGAGGCTTGCAGGAGCACACGCCTGACGTGGCGTCGCATGATTCCGAAGCGTTGACCGTACCAGCGAGGTTGCACGCACACTCACTGCAACCTTCCGAGTTGGAGGATTGTAGATTGTAGGTGTTGATACGACACTGGTCACAGCCATGTCCCTGGACAGAAGTGATTTGTACTTTGGATTTAATAAACTTCACTTTTTTCAAATTAGTTTTAATATTTCAAAATACACATTAGTACAACCCAAGAGCAGCCGAAAAAATGATTTAAAGAAACAACCCAAAGTGACATCGTTCCGATGTACCAAAGGTGTACTCTCCATAGCACCAAAAAGTAGATAAGCACATCTATCTTTTTGCTTTCTACCAAACTGAGGTTTACCAACCAAATTTATATTTCTCATGTATCATTTGTGCGACTGGTTTGCTGCTAATTTTTGCCTAGTGGAAATTAAGCAATATTTGTATGCTTAAGCAGGCCTATAAAATTGACCGCTGGACATGCTGGACACACAGTCATGTTTTTTTTTTTCATTTATTCTGGTTGTGAAGCCAAGCAAACCTTATTAAATCACTTTACTAACCAAGAACCTACCGGTAATGGAGAAGTAAGGAAGTTTGTTTTAGATGTGAGAAGAAAACCCCAGATAAACATTCCATGGAAAACCCACTCAGTAAGGTAGGGATTAAAAACCCAATCCAAGTAATTGCTCGTCTGTGAGATTTCAACCAGGTTCCACGAGGTGGAAGGCAGGGCAAGATACCACTACGCCAAACCGACCACCCTAAGCAAAATTACAAAACATACACTGCTCCTCGATTTGCACGTTAACTTACCTCCACATTCGCCTTACACAGACACTGCCCGGTGATCTTATCGCAAAATGAGCCTGGTACACTGCCGTCTTCATCACAGTCACACTGTAGACAACCTCCAGATCCCAGACTATAATACCCATCCACACACTCATCACAGTTCTGCCCTTGAACCCCTACGTTGCATTGACAGCTACCTGTGACTGGGTTGCAGTAGGGACTAGAACCCCCGATGGGGCTACAGCTACATCGCTGGCACCCCTCAGGGTTGGAGGTACTCAGATTAAAGAAGCCGTAGTTGCATCGGTCGCACTTCTCACCTGATGGGATTAAAATGGTTTTAACAAATAATTACAAAATGTTAACCCCAGGCACTGTGAACTTCCCCCATGGTTTCACTGACACCCAATTTTAAACAAACCTGTGTCCTGAATGTTACTTTTCCGCTGGTTGTTCTGCACTAATTTTGACAAGGTCATAATTTAAATTCTTTGGACAGTGGTGTCGTTTATGCACCATGTATGCGGTGGGTGTGGGCATCTCCATGGTATGGGCGATCAACGTTGTAAGGCTGCATGCACGTGCGATGCGTGCTGG
This sequence comes from Asterias rubens, assembly GCF_902459465.1. NCBI lineage: Eukaryota > Metazoa > Echinodermata > Asteroidea > Forcipulatida > Asteriidae > Asterias > Asterias rubens. The sequence continues at coordinate 1,647,666 of NC_047062.1, forward strand.
ATACACTCAGTATACGAACCATGTGGTTGTGTGTGCATCGTGTTTTAACGTTTGTACACGATCGCATTTCCGGTGCTGCAGTTTGTAAGTCCGTTATGGCTTGTCGGCTACTCGTTTATATCGTAATAAATGCAGGCTAAAAATAGTCTGTTTGTCATTTTTGGGGCAGGGCATCGTGTTTTAACGTTTGTACACGATCGCATTTCCGGTGCTGCAGTTTGTAAGTCCGTTATGGCTTGTCGGCTACTCGTTTATATCGTAATAAATGCAGGCTAAAAATAGTCTGTTTGTCATTTTTGGGGCAGGGCAGGCATTTATTTGGCAGGGGCGCCTAAACTTTGGGAGGACGGCCCGCCCTCACAAAATACATGTGTGGAGAACACTAGCAACATCTAGCTGCTGCTCACACTTACCAATGACATTGGTTTTGCATGTACATATTCCAGCCGTCTGATGGCAGATTGTATCTCCCCCTACCGTGCCTGCCCCCTGACACCCACAGTCATCACATCCCTGTGGGTTGTCACTCTGTAGGTTGAAATACCCTGGCCGACAGGTATCACACTGTCTACCCACAGTGAAGACCTTGCAAGGACACTGCCCATCGACCTGGAGAGGAGAGAGGAAATATGTCAGTCATTCTCACTATTTTTTTTTTTTAACTTCCTTGCCCCTCGTTCTTATCACATCCAGATTGGTATTTGTCATAACAACACAGCCATTCTCTATAAATTTGTCAGTTAGGCCAAAAAATAAAACTGTTTGTTTGTCCATAGCGGGTTCTCAAAAGGTAAGGTTGGTCGATAGAATTTTTATTTATTTTTTATATATATATATATATATGTATTTTTTTTTTGGGGGGGGGGAATAAAAAGTTAAAATGTCTTTTAACAGATGCAAATGATGGTCGGTCAGTCAAAAACAAACAGACAATTTTTTGTGGCCTTACTGCAGCAAATAAGTTTTTTATCCAATAAAAAATAAAATACATAATTGGAGTGAAATAGAAAACTCACCAATTCACAAATGGCTGAGGTGTTTACAGTTCCATTGGTAAAGCACTCGCATTGCATACACAAATCGACAGAGTCAAGGGGTGTTGCCTGTGCTCTGTAATAACCAGTCTTACAACGATCACAGTAACGCCCTTCTGTGTTATGTTCACAGTCATTGCAGACTCCGCCACCGCCCCTGTAAAGATTTAAATCAAGATAAGGTAAGATAGTTCTTCATATTTTCCATTATAAAAAACAAAAGATTCACCAAACAGGAACTATTCATTTTAATGGGATTTGTAAGAATTGCAGTGACACCATGTGTATGTAACACCCAAATGGCATAAAATTTGGCCCTTCTCTAGTCAACTGAATCAAGTAACTTGACTACGATATCATCATTCGTTAATACCATGGTATGACAACCTACAAAGCATTCTGCCAAGGCCTGTTAAAGGAACACGTTGCCTTGGATCAGTCGAGTTGGTCTTTGAAAAGCCTTTGTAACCGTTTGATATAAAATACATATGGTTAAAAAGATATTTAAAAAGTAGAATACAATGATCTACACACATTTGCCTAAAAAATGCGTGGTTTTCCTTTACTTTGCAAAGTAACATGGTCGGCCATTTATGGGAGTCAAAAATTTGACTCCCATAAATGGCCGACGGTGTTTGTCGACGAGGTAAAAGGAAAACCACGCAATTTCGAGTGATACTAGTGTGGAGCATTATATTCTACTTTTAAAATATCTTTCTAATCATATGCATTCTATAACAAATGGTTACATACACTTTTCAAAGACCAAGTCGTCTGATCCAAGGTAACGTGTTCCTTTAATAGTGAGTAAACTTTGCCTAGTGATCAAGAAACATATGGGTTTAGGCTCTACTTCCATTAATGTGCAACATTTGCAATAAATTAAGTTACAAGAAAACAAATTAAGACTGGCCTTAGTGGGATCTCAGACAAATTATCGATGAAGGAAACATCAACACTCGGCCAAAAATGAAAACTCCAACACTTCCAAAGAAAAGATCAGTTTCAAAATCGGTTTGAGAACTAGGAACTACAAAGCGTCCCTTAATCCTCTGTTTAAACATTTTACCTTGAATGTTCACCAGGGAACGGATCCACCGTGATGTCATAATCACAGCTCTCAGCGTGGTTGTAACATGTACATGGTTTACATGCATAGGCAGCTTCCTGGTCACCATGACGGAATGGTTTATCGTTGTACAGGGGCTGACACGTGTCACACTGTTATGCAAAAGTATAAAAATGTGTTACTCTCCACAAATGCATTTTTTTTTTTTAGTGGCATGAGGTTCTAGCAGAGTATTTCTTGAAGGCTAAATGACAACACAATACACATAAACAGGTGAACTGTTGTAAGAAAACAGTTCAAATCGAAATAGATGATGGGGAGAGCAGGGAATTCTTTCTCTATGTGTTTTTATATCCATCATCTTGTTCCACAGTATACATGGTACCTTTGTATGTGTGTTGTGTTGTCAACTAGCCTTTGAAACAGACTATGCTAGGGTCAAAGCGTCAGACCACTGATTATTGCTTTTTTACCAAAGGTCCCTTTGGTTGGTACGCTGTTTGCAATAGCTAGTTCCATTTTCTCTCCATCATTGGTTCACATTCATGATTCATTTTACAGTAAAGGCAGTGGACACTATTGGTAATTACTCACAAAATAACTATTAGCATAAAACCTTACTTGGTACCGTACCGAGTAATGGGGAGAAAGAAGTAATTTTCCACGAATTTGATTTCGAGACCTCAGAATTAGATTTTGAGGTCTCGAAATCAAGCATCTGAAAGCACACAACTTCGTGTGACAAGGTTGTTTTTTTTCGTTCCTAGTTGTCACGCGGCAGCTTCAACGACCAATTGGGCTAAAATGTTCACAAGTGTGTTATTTTATGCATATGTTACGATACACCATGTGAGAAGACCCCAGGTCAAAATTCCAGTTGAACCTAGTTAAACTGGGTTTAACTGGAACTAGTTGAAAACCAGTTGATAAACTAGTTAAACACAGTTAATACCAGTTGGTTTAATACGGAAAATGGACAGAAACCTAATGGTTTATAATTTCAACCTAGTTGAACTCAGTTAAACCTAGTCCAAACCAGTTGGTTAATATGGAAAATGGACGAGTTTGGTCACTATCCAGTTGAACCAGTTGACACCAGTTAACTAGGTTCAACTGGAATTTTGACCTGGGACTTGTCTTTGACAATTACCAAAAGTGTCCAGTGTCCTTAAACATACACTTTGTTATTTCTACGCTGCATGGTTTACAGACGCATGACAGAGAGTCAAACAATTACACTATCTTCAAAGCAATATACATTTCTTAAACCAATTTCTTTTACAATTCATGAAAATATCTACTCTGTCTAATTTCAAATTAGTTTTGTATGTATCGTGAAGGAAAAAAGTCAATCAGGTAGGGACTGATAATCCAACCTACATGCAAGGCTTGTTGTCTGAGGTGGGCTTCGAACCGGGGCCGGAGATGAAAGGCGTGGAAAGAAACCACTGAGCAAATCAGGGGTCGATTTCACAAAGAATTAGGACTAGTCCTAGGACTAGTCCTAGGAGATATACAAAACATGTGGCTAGTCCTAAGTTAGGACGAGTAACTCGTCCTAACTCGAGATAACACTAGTCTTAACTATTTGTGAAATCCACCCCTGGTCCCCTGTTAAAATGTCACTATGGTAATAGGAATATCTTACATGATCTCCCATGGTGTTATGCAGACAGTCACACTGGTATGGGGACGTACTGAGATCACACTCCATTGCATGACCACTGCAGTCACATCTAAGGAAATTATGATAACAAAATGAAATAAAGAAAATTGTTGAAAATAGAGATTTCATAATAAAGAAAATTTTGAAATAGTATGGGTCGTAAAAAAAAAAAAATGTTCAGGTGTGTATAAAATTTGTCTCAATTACTGGGGAAAAAACTTCCACACTGCTGCCCGTAAACTCTGGAACAATTAACCATGACAGCTCACTAGCAGTACTCAAGAAATCTTTAAAAACCCACTTGTTCAATTGATTTGTTTGCTTATTCTGTTTATTTCTCTTTGCTTGTTGTTTATTGTGTGTAAAGCGCTTTGGTACTTCCCTTTGTTAGTTAAAGCGCTTTATAAATACAGTGTACTGTTATAGTAACAAGTAATAAACCACACTCTGGAACTAAGATATTGACAAAAAAGGGCAAGACAGCTCAGTTGATAGAGCCCCAGCACATTAATCCGGAGTGAGTGAAAGTGTGTAAGCTTGGTCGACTAAAGTCACCAATGGAAAGAAAGATAAGAGGGAGTATGAGTGCAGTTTATTAAAGTTGCCCATTGACCCAATTCACCTGGGCCCAATTTCATAGTGTGCTTAACGGTAATCAAATTTGCGTGCTTACTGTAGCAGAAACATTTGCTTAGGCGCAAGTGTATTCCACAGGTTAGGAGAAAATTGGGCAGCCGTGTTGCGCGTTTACCATGGATTTGCACTGTGACATCATTTATTTCCAAGCGGTAAGCACCAGAAGGTAAAAAAAGGGTGTAAGCTTGGTCGACTAATAGCATGCCTTTTCGTGTGCTTATGGTTAGCAGTGCTTTGAAGTGTAAAACGCACCGTAAGCACCGGCCGCTAAGCAGTGCTATAAAATTGGGCCCTGATGTCATCATCAGAATAATCTTGGATGCGCCATTTTGGTGGTCAAAGTCACTAAAGTGTGCATTTTATGCAATGCATCCTTTACACGCCTATTGACCACCAAAATGGTGAGCGTGGCAAAGTCGAGTGTGTGAAGTGCATGCAAGAAGTCAATTGTAAGGAAAAGGCTAAACTACTAGCTCCTCTCTTACCTTGCACTGACAGTCAGTTCCTCTAGGCCGTAATAACCATGACGTCGGTTGGTGATGTAAAAGTGATTCTGCAAATGGATGCGTATCTGAGTTGCCCGTACAAACTCCAGTAGCTCCGGAGCGTTGTAGAAGTCGTTGTGGCCGGGGCGTGCGATAGGCTCCGGTGACAGGAGCTGGAAAGTTATGTTTCCCTTGGAGTAGGGGACAGGTGGATTCCTAAAGTAGGCAGAAAGAGACAACAATTTGAAACTGATGGAAACTGGGCTTCTTGGAGCTAATTGGATCGGACCTGAGTTTCATGGCACGACTTAACACTGAATTCTGCCATGCCAAGCATGCGATTCTATTCAGTTCTAAGCACAGATTTTCACGGTAAGCAGAGTCCATCATATTAAAACCTATTAATTTATAAACTAAAGGGACCTGCAGCCGATTTCACGAAATGTGAAGATAAATTCTATCTCGAGTTAGGATGGGTTCAATGCGTCCTAACGTCTATGGTCCTAAAATTAATCCTAAGTTAGGAAGAGTTTGGTGAAATCCACCGCAGGCACTGCATAAGCCTAGGCTTTCCCTGTGCTTTACATGGCTCTCCCCACTTATCACCCATTGTACCTAACTGTTTTATGATTATATATTGTGATATTTGGAAATAAACAAACATACTGGGCCTAGATCAACAGCTTTTTCACTTGTCAATATTCAAATAAAATAGGAATGGTTTCCAAAACAGAACTTGCCAGCCGGACCACTGTTAGGGGAGAACGCTGGGTGACATACATGTACACAAATTTGTATCAAACCAGGGTCACATTGGTGAGAGGCGAGTGTTTTACGCTCAAGACAACCTTGAGATCGAAGAGAACCAACGCACAACTCTACTCACAAATGGCCTCCGTAAGGTAGTAAACCAGGGTCACATTGGTAAAAGGCGAGCACTTTTTGAACTAGCCATCCATGCCACCCAAATTTCCTGCAAGTACAAACCTATCAACCCTCATTTTTCCAAAACAAAACAAAACAATTTATTAGTTAATAGCCCACATGCAGCAAAGAAGTTATATTTTACGTTGAAAATTGCAGACAGTTGACGGAGGAGGGCGATAGTAGAGCTCCGTTATTCGGCATGCCAAACGCTGTCAAACAGTCTTCTGCATAGTACTGCCAGTTGGACCAATCTAACGTATCGTTACGTCGGCGGGATATGGTGACTGATGTGGGTTGAGGGCTGTAGAATTGTAGAACCACGTAGAAAACCTGAATAAAAAATGTAAAAAAACCTTCAGTATAAAAGAAGTTGGTAAAGTTTCAACAGTTTGTTGGGAATACCTTTGACTATAATTATCAGTGTAGTTTCAGAAATGTTTAAGAAATAAACCACAAGGGAAACGTGACTTGGTTAATTTCATTCAACTTTGGGGTGAAGAAAAAATTTAAAAGAACAGAATCTGGAAATGAGTTAAATGGCTTCTGACTTGCACTTTCCGAACAAAGATATTGACAACATTGACAGAGATAGCCATCATAGGACAAGACAGCTTAGTTGGCTGAGCACCATGTTGTTCCGGAAGTCGTAGGGTTTAAATCCAGTTCTCGTAAATTTGGCTTTGTTCACGCGAATTTTAAATATTGTTAAATCAGGACATGGCCACATCATCATCATCTCATCATCTTCCTTATACCGTGTTGAAACCTCCTCATTGGTCAAAGTGCAAACTAGCAGGTGCAGACAATGTGCAAAGTAAAAGCAGGTTACTTATTTTAGAATTTTATTTGGGGACAGGTAATTACATGTACATAGTTGAAGGTGACCCCGCTTAGCATGCTCTTAGCATGCTCTTGAAGAAAAGACAGGGAGTTAATTACACAGTTTAGCTACCAGTCTGACAGTACCTGGAACTCCCCACTGACGAGGTCAACATACAGCATGATGTCATCGGTGAACGTAGACACCCAACTGCTCCCAACGTCTCCATCGTTAGCAAACTCTAGAGGGTAAGCGTACTCTCCGATGCGTGCTAAGGTGTCATCAGTGGTGTCTGGCTCACCATTCTTGAGACAGAGTCTGTGAAAGAGTAAAATCAATAGCTTTCAGACTCTAACCCGGTTCAGGCGTTGCTTCCTTATTTTTCACAGGTTAGTCTTATCGTATATCAACAATTGTATAGGATTAAAAACAATTGAATGGTTCCAAAAATCAAAGGTATACTTTGCCTTTGAGAGATACTTGAAATCTCTTATTCTCAACTATTTAACAAGCAAATGAACTCAATAATTACTCACAACAAATATTAACTTAAAAACCGACTTGGTAATGAGCATTGGAGAGCTGTTGATAATATAAAACATATAGGATTTGAGGCATTGCATGGTGAGGTATCAATGTATATTTGGTTTGCGGTAACACCATGTGTGTATCTACTTGCCAGGTAGAGTTGTTCTTAGGGAACTGTCTTGCTTTATCCTACTGCCGTGGAGTAGATAATCGGAGGTTCGGGAGACTTCTCAGTTCTAAAAAGAACTGTCCTGCTTTTTAACTATTACCAGGGCGGATGGTATAGAAATCAGACTGGACTACTACTTTAGCTTATAGGATCGTAATTAACTGTACTGCCGCGGAGTCAGTTCTGAAATTGGTCTCAACGTTTCGACTAGCTTGCTCTAGTCATCGTCAGGAGACTGATGATGACTAGAGCAAGCTGGGCCCAATTTCATAACGCCTAGTAATGCTTAGCAGAAACAGGTTACCAGTCAAAATTACATTAAGTTTGCATTGTTGCGGCTGGTACTCTACTCAATTTTTGCTTAGCAAAGACAATTGTCACCCGATATTTTCTATTAACAGCTTTATGAAATTGGCCCCTGGTCTTTAGGGCCCAATTTCATGGCTCTGCTAACTGTGGAATTCCGCACAGAATTTTGCGGTAAGCAGAGCCATGAAATTGAGCCCTTTTCTTACCTGTCCTCCAGGGGGTTGATCCGTGGATGGGAGTCTGGGCACCTGCACTCTGACTGAGCATGGACCCCTGGGAAGGATCCTGTAGCCAACTCAACAATCTCCCGATTTGTCAGTGTATCTTGAAAGACAAAGAAATCTTGCATCCGTCCTAGATACTGGTTCCCCTCTGAACAAGTTTGAAAATTGAAGAAGAAAAAATGTTGAAGGGATTGTTTACCATAAAATCTTACTTGGTGAACATCACTGCAACTGTTTTAAACACTTTGTTTAATACCGGGTGCAGTCTGGATGTGATAACAACCCGAGGGTAATTATCAGCATCTAGACTGCAACCGGTTTTAAACAGAGTGTTTAATACCGGCCAAGCACATTTTTATTCCCATTCATAAATACAATTTCTGTCAAAAAACATCAAAACTTTTTTATCCCAATTGAAGAAAAAAAACACGCAAAAATTATAATTGTTCAACTATTTGTTTAAACCAAACACCCCTCCAGCTATGGAATGATAAGGCCCTCTGGTGAAAACTCCTTATAAGGAGATTGGCGTGGCACAGGTGTTCCAGCCGTGCTCTCGACCAATAGGAATGAATAAACTGTCTTATAAGCACAGGTGCTAACTCGCGTGTCACGCCCATGTTAAAGGCAGTGGACACTATTGGTAATTACTCAAAAAAATTATTAGCATAAAACCTTACTTGGTAATGAGTAAAGGGGAGAGGTTGATAGTTAGCACATTGTGAGAAACGGCTCCCTCTGAAGTGACGTAGTTTTCGAGAAAGGAGTAATTTTCCACGAATTTGATTTCAAGATCTCAAGTTTAGAATTTGAGGTCTGGAAATCAAGCATCTGAAATCACACAACTTCGTGTGACCAGGGTGTTTTTTCTTTCATTATTATCTCGCAACTGCGATGACCAATTGAGCTCAAATTTTCACAGGTTTCTTATTTTATGCATATGTTGAGATACACCAAGTGAGAAGACTGGTCTTTGCATTTTACCAATAGTGTCCAGTGTCTTTAAAACAATTTTTACTGGTGTTATATCATCCGTTTAAACACCCCACAAAGGAATGAGGCTTTAGAGAAAGGGATTCAACATTACAATATTAGAATCTTTTTTTTGCATGGAACTATTCTCAGATTGTGCATTCTATTTCTGGATTATTTTTCCTGCTTGAACATAACCGCTCATGATTTTTGGCATTACATGTGTATATAATATCCAAAATGGTAACTGCGTTTGAAATGAAATTTCAACAGATCAATTTAATTGTATCTCCAATCATTCAAACAGTTCCAAGGTTTTTTTTGGAAGGCAAGTTGAGATTTCATCTTAGAGCTATTGGGAACAGTGACCTCAAAACTAGAGAAGCAGATCAAAGAGCGGGATTTATATTTGGAAAAGAATACTAGCTGAATTTCTTCACCAGGCAGAAATAAAAATTATGAATTCTGATAAAAAGTCCAAAATTTATCATCCCTGAAATAGCTAACTCCCCTTTGTTATGATTAAATGGCCATCAAAACGAAGACATGATATCAAAACAATTGATACATAATCTGCCTAATATTATTGTCTGGAATTACACGTTGCCCCTGGTCTTGGCCTTAGTGCCCTTCAAAGTTTCCCATTGACTTTAAGATTTTCCAATGGAAGTGCCCTTTGCAAAATGAAAATGGCTTTGCCCTTTCAACATGTTCAAAGGCATGCCTTTTGATTATTTCAATTTATGCTGCAGAAACTTATTTAGGCCTACTTTCCTTTAGATTCACATCCAAAAAGTTGGTAATTTTCATCGATAAAACAGGAGGGAATAATTATAAATTATTTAAAAAAACATTCCATCAGTATTTGAAACAGCGTTTTGGTCTTATTACAGAACATTCTCCAGATTAATAATTATCAATTGCACTTTACAAAATAAAATTTCCATTGAATGCAAGATTTACGAACCAATGTTAACATAATGAGTGTTTAATGCGCCAAACAATAACACACAATTAATTACCATTTTGACATTATGTGGAAAGACCATCTGTCAGAACTGGAGGTGAATTTAAATGAAGAAGTCTATTTTACTACGCACGAAACTGACAAATTAAATTGGAGTGGGTACAGACGGTAGTGTTTATTACGACATCACTTGGGTGTGCCCAGAATATTCACATAAATATAAATAGATGTTTCAGAGCACATCTGTGTGGGTTTCATAAATAAGGCATGAAGCGCTGCTGCGTTTTGAAGGCTTTCAAATGAACATTGTCATCTTGTTGTTGTTTGTTCCTTCATTCATTCAAATCACCAAGGACTCAGAATCAACAGAAAGGACAAAACAATTCAACTGGTCTGCATTTAAAGGGAAGGTGTACGTTTCCTAAAATTATTGCCAATAAAAACTTAAAGTCACCTGGAAATAGATTTTTTTTCTTTCAAACATAAGAGTATATGCTTACGAACAATAAAACAATTTTTTTAGTAATTGTTTGTCAGGATTTATATGTTTAAAAAATATATAAAGTTGTTTGGGGGCTGACTCCGCCTACCCCTTTTGTGACGTCAATCGAGGCAGACTTTGACTGCAATGCGTATAGTAAACACACGTGCAAAGTACATGTACGTCCAAGTAGTGAGTTGGTACATTTCAAAAAGTGTTTTTCTGCATTCAGCAGCAATTTTTTTTTTAAACGTACAAACTCACGACTTGGTCCGTACATGTACTTTGCAATTGTGTTTACTCTACGCATTACAGGCAAAGTCTGCCTCGATTGACGTCACGAACAGCGCCCTCTCGGGTCGGGGTCTGCTCTTAAATTTGTAAATAACATAAGAACTGATTTTTTAAAACCTTAGTTAACTGTTTATTCACATTCCACTCATCAAAACATATATATTAGTGACAAAAGCTTTATTTTGAAAAAATACCACTTCCAGGTGACTTTAATTGGTTAGAAAAACAGCAGGGTTGTGGCCCTACACGCAAGTACCTGTATGTATTGTATTACGCGTAAATTAGCCCAGGCTGCGTAACCTTGCGCGCAACATGTATCTTAATACACTTCTCACTGTGTTTATTTCGCCGTTTAAAAAGACAGATGCCCTAGCAAATGTTCCCTGAAAATAATACTTTTGCTCGTTCATGTGTACGCCACAAGCCTGTCTGGGCTTACAGGGATTGAAAACAGTTGTGCTTCTTGAAACAAGACTAGTTCTCTAGTACATACACTGTTATGATCCTGTGTGAGCCCTACCTGTTAGTCTTTGTCCAACTCTGACAATGGCGTTACTCTCATCATACATCTGGCCCTGCAACGTCTGGGTGTCAAGAGCTGTGCCATCTGCTGCCAGGCCGTTGATGAAAAAACTGATTTTGTTGTCATATACCTTGAAAAAAGATCAACACTTTTAGTTAGTCTACAAAAATGGTAAAATAAATGGGTTTATGCCATAATTGTTCAATAACAACATTTTATTGGTAAAGGTTTGCTGCTAAATGGGAACAGAAAATTTAAAAAAAACCAAGTTATCAAGACCTAAAAAAAAAATTCATTATAAACTTTGCCTATTCTTGTAGTTTTTGAATTGAAGTCGTAGCTGTTGGTAAAAGAGATAAATTACCTGTAACGCCAAATGTGTCCATCGCGTAGGAGAAATGTCAGCTTGTGCACTGATGAGGTAGGCCAAAGTTGGACTTGTGCGGTACTCAAAGGAGATCACAGTTTGTGAGACCAAGATGGTGAAGATGATTTGCCCATTAAAACTGGAGCGCTTCTCAAGTAACGCACTGAGAGGACAAATTACAAGGAATTAGTTCAAGCATTCAGGATCTATTGAGAAGGCAGGGGTGGAGTGGGAGGGGGGGGGGGTAAACTTTCACTTTTTAATCCTTGTTGGGAAATGCTCTGAAAAATGGCTTATTTATTATTTCATTACTTTGTTAACAAGTTCATTTCTGTTCCACCAAATTTATCGAGGTCCAGTCATTTTTGCAAATAGTTTGGATGATAAATCATCTTTTTCTATGTGCGAAATTTAAAAAAGTGCTTGCATTTAAAAAAAAGCTTTGAAAAGTCATCTTCTTCATAATTGATAATTGATGCTACTAAATGTAGCCACTTTGTTTGAAACTTAGCGTGGTGGGAGTACAATCAAGGGAGGTTTGCGATTAAACCATAAATCTCATTTGTGAGTTGTGTTGGTAACTAGTGGTTTGACAGCGCAAACTTTGGATCAATATGCTATGTTTAAGAATTGTAGCCTTATGTTTTAGTTGCGATAATTGTACCACTGGCTGAGATGGGATGGGAGGATTGAGGGAAAAGTGTCTTGCCACCAGTTTTTCTTTTCGTTATGAAATAAAATAGTATAGATTCTAATTTACTCAAATGGGATTTTCCTTTTAGTAAAAGTTAGTGAAAAAGTGGTGGCAGAATACTGAACGTTTTCTGGATGTACACTGCCTTTTTTTTACAGGGTTATGATTATCGCAACAACCTCCTACAGAGTTCTAGTTTTTGTGACAACTTTCAATTCATAATCATAGGGAAGTTAAAATTATTTGAATTTGTAGGCCTTAAAAAATTATCAATCATTCAAACATTTTTCTAGGCTAAAGTATTTCAATCAATCAAATAAAATACTCACCCCTCTTGATTTAAAGACGGATCAGGTTTTAACCAAACAGCCAATGTGAACCTTCCATTGACACCAACGGTAGGTACTACCCCAGGGGAAATAAAACATCCAGGATCAAAAATCTGCGAGTTTTCACCAGGCATAGCCACCGGCGAAACGTCGACAGAATCCAGCCGAATGCAAGGGGAAGAAGGGAATAAAATCTGGGATGGGGAAGGGGTACTAGTCCTGCTTGGACATCCTTGCGAACAAATCGTTTGGTGGCATGACGAGACTGAAGAACTTAAAGTTGAACTCCGGCAAAAGGCCGTTGTAACAAGCCCACCTGTGACCGGGTTGTACCCGCAAGTTCCGATGTCGGGCACGGTAGAAATTGGCTTACGTTCGGCGGCATTTATCAGCTGCGGAAAGGCTCCCGATCCCTGGCAAATGGCGGGTTGTATGCAGTTCAAAATGACAAATATAACAAGAACAGCACCACTGTGTGCACACAAATGTCTTGTGTTTAAAAATCCAAAAGAAGCCATCTTTGGGAGATACAGAAGCTCTTTTAACTTTCACTTTCGGAGCGAGTTGCTTTTTCTGGTGCTGGTATGCGAGTCGCCATTTTGTTTAATAACGGTAGCCAACGTGCACAGCGTCCGTTGCGACCAATCGCAGTGAAGCGTTCCGTTTATTCCATTGGTGTCAAATTTCTGTGTCGCTTTAAAAATCTGCACAGCCCAATTATCGTTTCGAATTCCTCGAAATAGAAAGAAGTTTTTTAGTTTTTACAAAATAAAATGACCAGTTTATTAGCACAAGAAGCCTAGGGTGTGTGTTTTATGTTGAAATAGAGATGCACCACATGTTTATTGTCAAAAACAGTAACACATTGCAATGTTTACATTTTCATTTCGGCACGTTCGAGACTGAGAGCCTGTTTTTAAATAGTCAAATCCACTTTCTTCGTTTCACAGATAGATAGTTAATAAGGAAGCATTAATATTACATTTTGTGCCACAATATGTGTAGTTTATATTTTGTTTACGTGAAATATAGAACCAAATTTCTCCGGAAATTATGCAAAATTCGTCAGCTGCAATTTCACTTTTTTTCTCGTCCTGACACTATTTGAACCCACAGGGCTTTGTTTATTCTTATGCTAATGAGCTGACTCAGTTCAGCTGGCTCGACCCACCCAGCCGTTACATTAGTTGGCATTTGTCCACCTGTAAAGCATTGGCAGTCACTACCGCACAGAGGGAGTAAGTTTATGTAATGGGGGTAAATAGCAATATACCTGAACAGCTAATTAAAAGGATACTAATTGAATAAACAAGTGCTCCAATGTTAAGGCTTTCAAGGCGTATGTAAAATGAAACTTGTACATGATGAATAATTCAAAAGAAAACGAGTAGTTACGTATAAAGTTGAGTTGGGTCATGGATGGTTGAACTGACTTTTGTTGGTAACAAGTAATGGGTAGCTGTTGATAGTATAAACATAGTGAGAAACGGCTCCCTCTGAAGTTACGTAGTGTTCGAGAAAGAAGTAATCCATGAATTTGATTTCGAGACCTCAAGTTTAGAATTTGAGGTCTCAAAATTAAGCATCTGAAAGCACACAACTTCGTGTGACAAGGCTGGTTTTTTCCCCCATAGTTATCTCGCAACTCCGACGACCAATCAAGCTCAAATTTTCACAGGTGTGTTATTTTATGCATACAAATTATGTTGATATACACCAAGTGAGAAGACTGCTCTTTGACAATTACCAAACGAGTACAGTGTCTTTAACAATTTTCTGCGAATAAAAATTTAAAATAACTTATAAATACATAAATACAAAAATAGAGCTGGACATACCAATGGTATATATATCAGTGTGATGTTTTAAATATAATTTTAAAGACACTGGACACTATTGGTAATTGTCATAGACCAGTCTTCTCACTTGCTGATCTCAACATGCATAAAACAACTACTGTGGAATTTGAGCTCAATCGGTCGTCGAAGTTTCGAGATAATAATGAAAGAAAAACACCCTTGTCACACGAAGTTGTGTCAGTGCTTTCACATGCTTGATTTCGAGACCTTTTCTAAATCTGAGGTCTCGAAATCAGATTCGTAGAAAATTCTTTCTCGAACACTTTGTTACTTCAGAGGGAGCTGTTTCTCACAATACTATCAACCTCTCCCCATTTTACTCGCTACCAATTAATGTTAATAATTACTTTGAGTAGTTACCGATAGTGCCCACTGAGACCACCTCATTGCAATGTCAACCGATCAAGCAGACGTTTATTTTAAATCTGAATTACTTTCAAGAAGGTAGTTGTGTCTCAAAGACACATTTTAAAATAAATAAATTCTTCGATTTACGTCTTATCGAGTGTGTTGTGTAAAAGAACCAAGGAAAATGGGTTTGTCGGTGGGAGAGGCTGGGGGTGTGTGCTTTGGTGCCATGCTTAGAAAGGGTACGATGCAGTCCCTGTCCTGACCCCCATGATTTTATTTTGTGGCCGCAGTAGCGATCCCGATCGCGATCGTTCACAATTATTTGTCCATGCAAAATTGCACTCAGTTTTCTCTTCTTTTATTTTTTGTGAGCACTATTGTGAGTTTTGTTTACAGGGGTGGGGCGCATGGAGGCACTTGTACTGGTTTTTCGCAGTGGGATCACGTGCCCCAAGTACCCCCCCCCCCCCCACGCCGCTGTCCCTCACAAGTGTGACCCTATATTATATATAGTTAAGCCTGACGTTTCGACCCTATACCAGAGCGATTCTCCATGGCTAATAATGACAACACAACAAATATCCAGACAACCTTTTCTTCTCTTTATTTTCTCTCTTATTGAACGTAGGAGTATTAGGTATGAGGTTTGCGGTGTAAAAAGTGTTGGTTCGGAAAAGAATCGGTGCACCGCGGTGGTTGAACTCAATGTTCCGATGATGCTCCGATCGTCTTCCGTAACCAAACCCCCTAGCTTTTTCTCTAATTATACTTGCGCATTAGACAGTATCTGCTAGGCGCCCATCAGAGATGTCCACTATACAATTGTTGCACGCTATGACGGGGTCCATGGCGTTTGAACACCCAAGGGGGGAAATGGCACCAGAGGCGAAGCCGAGGGTGCCATTTACCCCAAGGGTGTACAAAACCAATGGATCCCAATCACAGAGTGCAACAATTGTTTTGTTATACCTTGGTAACATTAATATTCCTCGTCTCGAAGTTTTGTTGTAATCTTCAAACATTATTACGACGGAGTATCCATTGGTAAATAAGCAGACGAACAAGAAACAATTCCTTACTGTTCCCTCGAACCCGCAAGGGTGTTTCGTACACAGCGCTGGAAATCGACCAACACTGTGAACGTTCAAGGTGATCACTTTTCATGTTACCCGACCCCTGAGCCATGTAACATGCGTTTTTGTTGCACGTCACGTGATTGGTTCTCGACCAATCAAACTTCTCAGTTTGTTACCGAGGTATAACAATCCAACTTGGCATTTCTTCCTCCACGCATCTACCGAGCCCTCAGCATATACCGCGCCATTGACCCACACGGACCGGAAAAGTCCCGCACAAGCAATAGAGAAGCCCCGGTGTCAGATGCAATTGTGTCCACCATGCAACACTGTCCGCTCCGGACACTTTTGCATATGCAATCGTGTCCGGGGCTATGCAAAAACCGTCCGGCGGACATGTGACTGTACATGTATGTGTGCGCGCGTAAGCTAGCGTGTGTGCACTGAACCTACGTATGCAGCATGGATATTCACGTATTTTACGTCGACCGTCGACCAAGGGCGTTTAATTTCAGCCAGGACGGTTTTGCACGGGGCGGACCGGACACAACTGCATATGCAAATGTGTCCGGGCGGACACAATTGCATTATACAGCAGCGTCTGGGCGCACACGATTGCATATGCAAAACCATCCGGGGGACATTATTGCATATGCAGTAATGTCCTCCGGATAGTATTTCATAGAAGACACAATTGCATGCGACACCGGTCATCATCTTCCTCCCTAAACTACCGACACCTCAATCCTCAATTTCGGAATAAAATTTTATTTTTTATAATATGACAATGAGCAAGCAAGTTTCTAGCCTCTGGCAGTCAATACATGTACATTTTCATTAATGTAACATAAGGAGAATCAAACGGTACATGGATAAGCTTTTTTCCTCTCTCGTATTGAATTTTGCAGTCTCCTTTTATTTGATGCAACGTCATATAAATTGGCTGAGTTCAAAGATTACAAAGTATGTTCCACACCCTTGAAAGAACATTTTATTACCCCCACCACATTTGGAACTTTTTTGAATACCAAATAGAGAACGAATCCGTTTTCAAATTTGCTCTTCTTGTTTTTAATGCTTGAACCAAACTACTTGTTATATTTCCACTTTACTGTCACATAACAACCCCATACCAGCAGAACTTCTTCAGTCCACAATTGACATCAGTCGTTTGAATGTTCCCCGAGCAAACAAAGTTCTAGGTCAAAAAGCTTTTCATCCAACGATTTGGAACAATCTACCTACTGTCATAAGGGAATCAGTTACTCCATTTTCTGCATTTCGTACAAGCCGAAAGCCATGCCAATTTCCTGATGGAATGGCGCTTTATAAATTTCAATTGTTATGCTATGTTTTAATCCCCAAGATCCCCACGGTTGCTTTCTGCCGCTCTAAATACAATTTACAAATAAGAGACATCCCATGAGGGCGTGTTCAGCTATAGCAGTGAACCAATTTATGGTGAGAATCAAATTGAAGTAGAAAGTTTAAGTAAAACTCAGTATGTGAGAAAGCCTATCTTTCGACCCAGATGTGCGCCATATACAAGCACACACTTAATTCAATTTTTTTTCCATACAAGAAAATTGCAGTTTTGATTGCTCCAATGTCGAACGGGGACGCATCCTCATTTCTTCGGCTGTCGATTAATTAAATCAATTTCGGGTTTCATCGAGTAAAAAACATAAAAAATGTAATAAAATCCACTGTCATTTCAATGTCACGTCATTTTCGATTAATATTAAAGTTAATAAAAACTATAAATTTTCATTGGTCTATAAATTCTATTTTTATGTCAGTGTCACGTCATTTTCAATAAAATTTCAACAAAGAGCAAACCAATATGGTTATTAAGTTATAAAAATTCTGAAATCTGGTTGGTCGACGAGGGAAAAACTACCACGAACAAAAATCCATGTCACTGAAGTTTCCGCAGAGTGTTTACCGTCATACTCTTTTTGGCGCGAGGTATATTTAGAGTGCATCACGATACAAGAGACATGCGGCTTATTTACGTCCAATCAGATGGACGCGCCCAAAATGGTGAAATGTCTTCAGGACACAAGGGGTAAGGTGTCACGACCGGGACCCGAACCCACACTTTGATCAAGAGTCCGATGCTCTTATCCGCTCAGCAACGACACGTCATGTTTACTTTAGAGTTGGGTGGAGCGAATCTCTCTCTTTGTGGGATGGGTAGGGCATTAAAGGCAGTGGACACTATTGGTATCTTCAAATAATTATTAGCATAAAACCTTACTTGGTAGTGAGTAATGGGGAGCTGTTGGTAGTATAAAACATTGTGAGAAACGGCTCCCTCTGAAGTAACATAGTTTTCGAGAAAGAAGAAATTTTCAAAAAATTCGGCTTCTAGACCTCAACATTAGATTTCGAGGTCTCGAAATCAAGCATCTGAAAGCACACAACTTCGTGTGACAAGGGTGTTTATCTCGCAACTTTGACGACCAATTGAGCTCAAATTTTCACAGGCTTTTTATTTTATGCATAATGTTGAGATACACCAAGTGAGAAGACTGGCCTTTGACGATTACCAATAGTGTCCAGTGTCTTAATATAAACAGTGAACCCATCTTCAGTGAAAACTGCGGAATGATTCTCACATTATTCACTGTGGTGCTGATCAATGGTTAAAAATTCCGTAAAATGTTGTTGTTGCAGATGTGCTTTTTGACATAGATGAGATCCAGTGAATCTATACTTCTTCTATTTTAATATTCATGGCTATACCATATTGTTATATAATAATAGACATACTATATTTTTTTTACAAAGGAGAACAACGTCACGTGTTGAACAAGGGTATACAAATAACTATGGGTGCGTTCGTTAAGCTTCCCTGGGTGTACCCCGCGGTGCTCACTCGGGTGAGCCCCTGACAAGAGCTAATCGAACGATCACACTCGCCCTCTCGTGGTGACGGCATGCACCTTAGGTCACCCCCAAGTGACCCACTCCACAAGCAGGGCACTGGGTGCTGACCCAGGTGAACCCGTCAAAGCTATTCGAACGTACCGGGGCAGACCGGGGTCGACCCAGGGACACTAAACGAACGCACCCTAATTGATGGTGAATAAAGACACTTTCTGAATTATTGTGTTCATTATACTGATGGGGCGGTGTTCCAAAGTTAGTAGCCGGCTATTAAAGAAGATCTATGGCAGTGTTTCGGCCACAGTCACAGTAGCAGTAGGTCCACCTCCCTCACCAACCCGGTTCGAATCCCGCTGCTTACAAAACGCTCCCCTGATCCCTTTACGGAATGGCTTGTTGAGCAGAGTATAAATGATTGGATTCAGGCAGGAGTTAGCCACCGCTAAGGCAATAGTCATATGCGTAAACGGGGACTCAAGCTGAACGGGAACACCAAAGTTGAAAAGCAAGTAGACAAGGTGGGTCGGAGTCCAACACACGGCGAATGATATGACGCAGGCAAGGAGAGTCTTTACCAGCGATTGAGATGCTCTGAGCTGCCACATTTCATGCTGGTCATTTGGACCGATACCGGTGGCTGGAAAAAAAACACAAGGATAATAAAGTTATAGGCCCCAAGTCAATATGGTTAAAATGACCTTTGCTTCGGTTCTCGATGGGCTTTAGTAAATCTTTCCTCAATGACACTGGACACTATTGGCAATTGTCAAAGACCAGTCTTGTCATTTGATGTGTCTCAACATATGCATATCAATAACAAACCTGTGAAATTTTAAGCTCAATAATATTGGTCGTCGAAGTTGCGAATGAATAATGGAAGAAAAAACACCACACAAGTTGTGTGGTTTCAGATCATGCTTGATTTACGTCACTTCTGCACTTAAAGACACTGGACACTATTGGTTATTGTCCAAAGACCAGTCTTCTCCCTTGGTGTATCTCAACGTATACATAAAATAACAAACCTGTGAAAATTTGAGCTCAATCGGTCGTTGAAGATAATAGTGAAAGAAGAAACACCCTTGTCACACGAAGTTTGTGTGCGGTTAGATGGTTGATTTCGAGACCCCAAATTCTCATCTGAGGTCTCAAAATCAAATTCGTTGAAAATTACTTCTTTCTCAAAAACTATGTCACTTCAGAGGGAGCTGTTTCCTCACAATGTTTTATGCTATCAACAACTCTCCTTTGCTCAGTTACCAAGTAAGTTTTTATGCTAACAATTATTTTGAGTCATTACCAATAGTGTCCAGTGTCTTTAATACGATCATACAACCGGACGCAGTATTTTTCAAACGAATATCACGATAAGAGCATGTGAAATGATGTCAGACATGTAAAACTTTGAACCAATTTATGTCCATCTTGTGTCCGACAAAGCACTAACACATTATGTTTGACGAACCAAATCCAAACATTATGTTATTGTAAAACACCCGTGTGCTTTATTTGGGTAAATAGCCTATAGATATATAGGCGCTATATGACTGCAGTTGAAATTTTAAAACTCCTTTAAAGGCACCTGGAAATATACTTTTTCTTTTCTTTAAACATTAGAGTATATAGTCCTGAACAATAAAATTATTTTTTGAGTATTTGTTTTTAACGATTTATATGGTTAAAAAAAAAGAAATAAAGTTGTGTGGCGGTGACTCCGCCTACCCCTTTTGTGACGTCATCGAGGAAGACTTTGCCTCGATCGAACAGCGAACACACGTACGTGCAAGTACATTGAAGTCCTAGTCGTGAGTTTGTACGTTTTGAAAAACTTTTTTTTTGCATTTTCCCGGCAATGTCGACCAGGTGTATTGCTGCTGGTCAGTTTGCCAAGTTGTCCGGTCCCACATTTTGACATGAAGAGAAAAGTTCTTTTCTAAAACATGACGCCATCCCAATAATGTTTCCAGCTAGTGGGGAAGTCGAAGAAGGTACGAAAGACGTAACGAACCTAAAGAAGCATTTGCCTCACGTGAAAACAAAATCAGGTATTGTTTAAACTTTGAGGGCATGTTTTTAGCTTGCGCCAAGCGTCACTATGTTGTGTTGGCACTGCATGCGATTCATAGCGCCTCGATTGACGTCACGAACAGCGCCCTCTCGGGTCGGTCTTTTTTCAAATTTGTAAATAATATGGAAACTAATTGTTTTAAACCTTAGCTAATTGTTTATTCATATTCCACACATCAAAACACATATTTTAGTGACAAAAGCTTTATTGACAAAATACCACTTCCAGGTAGGTGAATTTAAAGGAACACGTTGCCTTGGATAGGACGAGTTGGTCTATGAAAAGCGTTTGAAACAGTTTGTTATTAAATGCATATGGTTAGAAAGATGTTTTAAAAGTAGAATATAATGATCCACACAAGTATCACTAAAAATTGCACGGTTTTCATTATACGTCGCCAACTAACACGTTCGGCCATTTATGGGAGTCAAATGTTTTACTCCCATAAATGGTCGACCGTGTTTGTCGACGAGGTAAAACGAAAACCACGCAATTTCGAGCCATATTTGTGTAGATCATTGTATTCTACTTTTACAACATCTTTCTAACCATACCGATGTTATAACAAACGGTTACAGAACGCTTTTCAAAGACCATCTCGACCGATCCAACGTGTTCCTTTAAGAATATTTCGAAACTAGAACAGTTGATTTGCGGTTGTATTTTCTTTCCCCTCACATTATCCAAAAATTTGTTATTTCCTCCTCTGTCAGTGCTGTTTACTACAGAAACACGTTTGAACATACCGGTAGAGAGGACGGCCTGGAAACACAAGGACTAAAAAAACAAAATATATGCGCAAATTTTTTTCATCTGAAATGGAGCACCACTGTGCAGCCCGGGTGGCGATTTTTTTTGTTCAAACGAAATTTCAATGATTTGGTAAAAGAGCAGGCCAGTTTCAGATGACGTAACCTGACGGAAAGAGCCAATCACAGCAACACGGGGAAAAATATTGCAATGTCGTTTGATTATTTTTTTTTGTTACGGTGGCACAATGACCAGATAATTTAATGTAAAATGCGCATAAACATTACCCAAAAAAAACTATCTTCACACGGCTTTTACAACGGCTACATGATTTAAAGATAGGCTCTACACTCATTGTGTATACACTCTAAAATATTCAGTGTTGACCCGGATCACGATCATGTGACTTGACCCGTTTCTGCTTCTTTCTGGGTACACCTGACCCATAATGGGTCAAAACCCTTTGAACTATGACCCATAATGGGTCAAAACCCTTTGAACTATGATTTTTTTTTCGAGTGGACACAATCCATGACAGATAGTCTACCCCAATAAAACATCTTGAAATAAAAAACGTGAAAAGCTT
This sequence comes from Asterias rubens, assembly GCF_902459465.1. Classification (NCBI taxonomy): domain Eukaryota; kingdom Metazoa; phylum Echinodermata; class Asteroidea; order Forcipulatida; family Asteriidae; genus Asterias; species Asterias rubens. Next base: position 1,669,742 of record NC_047062.1, read on the forward strand.
ACCTGCACGTGCAGTCAACATCTTGACTTGTGTGTTCAGAGTCGAAATAACCCTGAGTTGGGCAAACACCATCACGGCCAATGGAATTAGTAAGTTGATTGTAAAATTGTACAATCCGTAAGCTGATCTAGCAAACAGATTCCGCCACCCCAAACGTTGGCATCCAACCACATCAACTTCATCAAAAACGAAGAAGTGAAAGGAATGGGTGACCACAGCAAGAATCCAGCAAGTTGCGATCATTATGTACTTATTTCGTTTGGTGAATACAGTCTTGTATTTGTGCGGGTGTACGATGGCTACGTACCGCTCCAAGTTCACGGCAATCAGACTGAAAACTGAGTTTACCGTAAAGAACCAAAAAACGAAACCAGACATGAAAAATCGACACAAAAATTCACCCCATAGTCCTGGGTTTGGAGTGGGGCTGGGCGCCGGTACTAGATTCGTAGGGATGACCAAAATGCAGACCATGAAATCTACAGCGGAGAGATGAACCAAGAAATCACTGGTGTTTGACCGTAGAGTTCGAACCCGGAGCAGCACAACGGCAACCATCAGGTTGCCTGCGAGTCCGACGACGCAAATGATGCCGTAGAAAGCTGAGACGAATCGGGTGAAAGCTTCCCGGTTGCCTGGTACCATAGCGCCCAAATCAACACCCAGTGGCTCTTCAATACTTCGGTTCAGTACCTTGGTGTCGATGAATTCAAGTTGGTCCATCTCGGTTTCGTTTCTTTGAAGCATGCAGCTAGTGAGAGGATTTCTTCTCTGGATTTTGTTTATATATAGGCCCCCTACAGAGTTTTCAAGTTTGATTTCGTTGGTCCCTTTGCCACACGGTCGTAAGAAGGTATGATAGTGAAAAAGCGATACCAGCTTCAGACCCATTTTCTCTCGTCTGGAGCCCCGAGCACGTATACGCAAGGCACGCGCAAAATTTCCTAACACTCTCGGGGCTCCTCAAGATTGAAGCCAAAATACAAAGCCGAACCCGTGGTTTCGAAAATGGCCTATGGCTGTATCCTATTTGTGGCCACAGCTGTTCGGCTACGGCTGTTGCTAATGGTGTTCTAAGTGACGTCCTATATCTCAACGCATAACGAAAAACCTAGCTGTAGCCCTAATAGCTGGGGCAGTGTGAAAGACACAATAACAAGAAGTAGTCATTTTGCTTCGTTTCACCACCAAAGCAGCAAGTCTTAAAGGAACACGTTTCCTTAAATCGGTCGAGTTGGTCTTTGAAAAGCGTACGGGTAGAAAGATGTTGTAAAAGTAGAATACACTGTTCCACACAAACATGCCTTGAAATTGCACGGTTTTCCTTTTACCTCGTCGACTAACACGGTCGGCCATTGGGAGTCAATTTTTTGACTCCCATAAATGGCCGACAATTGTATTCTACTTTTAAAACATCTTTCCAACCATATGCATTTTATAAAAAACGGTAACAAACGCTTTTTATAGACCAACTCGTCCGATTCTAGGCAACGTTTCCTTTAATCGAGACTCCCTCAAGTAGATATAGAACTGTTGTGAAGCAAAGCTCTTTAAAGGCAGTGGACACTATTGGTAGGCCTAATTACTCAAAATAATAGCATAAAAACTTACTTGGTAACAAGCAATGAAGAGCTATTGATAATACAAAACATTGTGAGAAACTGCTCCCTTCGTGAAAGAAGTAATTTTCCATGAATTTGATTTTGAGATCTCAAAATTAGATTTTGAGGTCCTGAAATCAAGTATCTGAAAGCAACTGCGTGTGACAAGGGTGTTTTTTTCTCTCCCTTATCCCGCAACTTCGACGACCAATTGAGTTCAAACTTTCACAGGGTTGTTATTTTGTGCATAATTATGTTGAGAAACACGAAGAGAGAAGACTGGTCTTTGACAATTACCAAAAGTGTCCAGTGCCCAAAATCCGCAGTCTTCAAAATTTTTATTAAATGTTTCGTGCTAAAAATAGTGCATAATTGCATTATCTACAAACAAATGACCCACATGGATCACTCCATCCATCATTGTCTATACACCACTCCTTCAATAAACAACCTTCAAGTTCACTTCGCTGACTTTTATTAAATGCATTCCGGGTTAAATACACAAATAAACCAACCAAATAAACAAAACAAACAAATTAGGTCTATCACTTTAAAGGTAAATTCCATGCACGATTGGTGGTTGCTGTATTTTTTCAAAAAATGTGGATTGTATAGGGTAGGATTTAATTCGACATATCGTTTCACCGACATGTTTGCCCCCTTTTAATATTGAGTTCGTGACTGCCGAGAAAAATTAGAGCAAATTGTGACCTTTTTAAAGTGTCGCGTCAGCAGAAGCAGATCTTGCTGTATTAAAACCCCACACGTTTAACTCTGTGTATACGGCCGCCCACGATCGCTTCAAAATAATGAAACTGACATTTTTCGTCAACTTGAGATGAAGCAACTCCTGTGCGAAACGATTTCACGGCACACTTGTACCATCTTGGACGAAGAATAGGCTACTAACAGTCAATTTTAACATGGAATTAAATTTTTAATGACTAGCCCCCTATAATATGATGACAAGCCTACTCTTAGTCTTTGTATCATAGGCGGTCCAAAGAAACTCATGGCACCGGGAAGTTGGCAGGGAAACGGAAGAGCAACAGTGACTTCGTATTGAGTAAGTAAAAGTTGGGTTAGTTGGGACGGCCCAATTAGACCTACAGCTGGGCTTTCCATTCTAGTGACAAGGGGCGGGATACACTGACCAGGGGCTTTTAAAATAATCTCAAAGTCAAAATGGTCTCAAGTTTCTATCGGCTTACGCGGTAATTTCATGGCAAAATTTTAAAAGTATACGGTTCTACATTGAAAACAAAAAATGGTTTACACTGTGTGACGCCCCTCAAGACAGGCCTACAGTTGAAATAGCTCTTGACACTACTTTTTACACGTGGGCCCCTAACGGGCTTTTCTCAAACCTCGGCTTAGGCTCCGGCTCAGGTTCCGCGTGCTGGTACAATCAGCAATACGCGCTGAAAATGCAGGTTAAAGCATCTTTGGTTAAAGGCCGAGCTGCGTACACAGCGTGCGGAGCCTAAGCCTGAGCCGGAGCACATCGCCACTGCCGGGCCCAACTCGTTATCTGTATCGTCAGGTTAAAAGCCTGCGCGCCGAGAGCATTATTTAACTGGAGAACTGGGGTATTAAAACTGACACCGTGGGTGTATGGTGTTAAAATAACACCAATATATTTGTTTTTAAATAAATCAGTGTTAGAAGTTCACATCCGATGATGGTGTTCATTTTGGTTCTTCCAGTTGGTGGTTTTACGCCTCATCATCTCTCTCAGAGTTTTGTGCATGATATACACTTAACAGACGCGTGCGCGTACTGCGCGTCAATGGTTAGCACAGCGCGAAAAAATGCGACTTCGTGCAAACAATGTGCGCGATGACGCGAATGCGCCTCATCCACGCTTTCCATGTACGCGCTCTTCTCTGTTTAAGCGCGTTCTTTTTACGTTTTCAAAAGAAAATTCATGGGCGTGTTCGCAATGATGGAGTGTTCGGTGTAAAAAAGCAAGTATTTTCACCATTTTACTATGAAACATTATCCCTTTTCAAGATAAAAAGAAGGATCAAATTTACCGAAGAAATGTGCAAGTGACTCTAGACCACGATGGCAATTTTGCTAGTCAACATAACCGAGAAAGGGCGAAAGAGATTATGCGATGTGCTGTTGACTTTGCACTGGTTGTGCGCAATGTGCGGGATGTCAATCATCGTGGTGGGACTCTACATCAGAATCCGTATAGCGGCCAAGGTAAGTTAGTTCGTAGGCTGAAATTTTGCAGTACACTGAATTTAGGGAGTCATGTGGCGTATTGGTGTCTTGCCACGCCTTCTATTTCTTGGGGAACTAAGCCTGCGACTGCGAGAGTTTCCTTCACGCTGTATCCCAATGAAGGGAAAAACTGCCGGAAAAAATCGTGTTTTTTTGCATCTATCGTAATTTTGAGAATATCTTTTAAAATATCTCTTAGTTCTGGTAGCATAAAGAAGCTAAGATACTAAACTTTCATAAAATATCCAATAGGATGAAATCTTTCATCATTAAGGCTCGCTAATTTCATTATTATAAATGTTGCATTTTCCATCAAAATCGGGCTCATTTCCTGTGTAAAATCCTTTTTTTGCACATTGACTCCAAACTTCAACTCATTGTTATAATAAATAGCGCCACCACACGGCTTAGTTCCAAAAAGTGTAGATTCAGGAAGTCTGTGCCCTTCCAGTAATGTAACAATCATTCTAATTGGTTAAGGATAACACTCGCGTATCTTTCTTGAAACAAAACCTCCATTCAAATTTGAGCGTTGTTAATTTTTGGACCGTGGCTCGGAACGACTTAGCCCTATATAGGACTCTTTCTCTGTTTTCCCACATCTAAAACTTAAATGTCTTCATTGTCTTCTCTCTCACCATGTCCAGATGCTGAAAAGACAAATATTATCTTACAGAGTGTATATAGATAGATGTGAATCAACAGTTTATTATCATAATGCATAATCAAATAAAGAGCCACCGATTGCCTGTGGTGGCAATTAAATTTCTCTCCCCGGCGAATTCGAAATACGTACACAATCCGTCTAATAGCGCCCTATTTTGAATCAACTTTCTTGTTACGGCCCAAGTTGCAGCAAAGGGGGACCCTTACAAAAAGGGAACTAAATACAGATTGTGGCATTTCTTTTACCTCTGCCTGTGGACCCCGGTTCGAATTTCACCTCAGACCGAAACCTACAGGTAGATTGGGTTTCGAGTCCCTGCCTGATGGTGTGGGTTCCCCCCCCCCCCCCCATATTAGCCTTTTGAGATACGGTGGCCACTATATGAGTCGATTGCACTGGTTTGGTTACAGATAGGTTTACCCAAATCCAATATGGTGTCACCACATCTTAAAATTGCTCATTGGAGTTTTCCCGGCCCCACATCTAAAACTGAAAAAAAATTCTCGCTTTATATATATCATGTTATTGGCGCTAGTTGTGCTGTTGGATGTATAAACTTCTTTCAGTTAAAAAAAAAATCCTTGAAGGACGAGACTTTTGAATGACAATATTCTGTCCTTTTTTAATGAAATATAATAAAGTACACCTTTTCACACACATCAGGCGAATCTCGTGGAGGGATACAACGGCAACATTCTGCCTCTTATGCTTATCTTTGTCGGTGCCTGCTCCGCAGTCATTGACCTGGCTGGAGGAAAGCTATGTAATAGTGTTGGAGACGTTTCCAGAAGGTATGTCTTTAGAAAGAACATCCTTGAAGAAAACATAAATATTTTGATGAGAACTTCCACACACTGCAACAAGAAATGGGAGATTTGAAGTGCTTGGTGGCAGCAGACTTAACAGGTTCAGTGTTGATGTAGTGCTGAGCTTGCCGAGAATATATAGGCTGGCTCCGAGGTTGTTTTGACAATATGTGTATTTTGCATAGGCGCTCAGGTCATCAGACGCGAGGATTGAGCTTGAAGCTGAATTCAAAGCTGAAGCCGTGGTTTCGAAAGGGGCCTTTGATTCACCTGATAAAGTCTGCTGCCATATAGCGTCTAGTCTAGGTTCCTAGACCATTGGTGTTGCGTGGTCACACACAACCAACGTTCCGATTATGCACGGCAAAAACTGTACACGCTTGTAATGAACGAACGCTAGCGGGCGCTCTGTTTCTCTGATTTCCTGTGCTCACCAAGGTCTAGGACATTTGCAACGACGGGTCTTAACTTTTTTATTGCTTTTCGGCAAATCTCCCCCGACTTTCCGGTGGAGCCAATCAGAGGCTGCGTTGCGGTTGGCTCATGAATAATTCAGAGAAACAGAGCGCCCGCTAGCGTTCGTTCATTACAAGCGTGTACAGTTTTCGCCGTGCATAATCGGAACGTTGGTTGTGTGTGACCACGCAACACCAATGGTCTAGGAACCTAGACTATATAGCGTCACAAAAGTGCCCCATTACCTAGATGAGCCCCTTCTCAGTTTTGATTTACATTCCTGTTCATCTTAGCTTTTGCTTTGTTTTCTTTTCATGTTACTTTCTCTATCTGCCCTGGGCTGGATTTCACAAAGCACTAAGATTCATCTAAAGATGAGTTGTTTACCATAGTGAATCATTTTGCTTAGCAATTACATTGATCATGCTGGCACCACTACGTCATGCCACAGGTTATTTATTTCATGGTTTTCTCCAATGTGCAATATTCGATGGGGAGTCAAAGTCATACTCATTGATATTCTTGACTGGACGACTCCATAATATGTCTGGAGGGCAGGTCTCAGAGTTGTGTATTTCGGAAAACTCCCACAAGAAAAGGGACATAAACAACAAGCTGGCAACATGCAATCTCTCTCATACAAACATTGGTTTAACGCTGATCATTATGAATTTAACAAATCGTGAAATTGTGATTCTGTTTAGCTATCGACAATGGCCCATAATAAAATATAGTCAAGGTGAAACCAGTGGTTTTCTTGGTAGGATTCAGACCCACAACCTTGTGAGTGCAAATCCTGCAGCCTATTCTTACCAGAAGTGCGGTGACATTTATCTATCTTCTATACTCCTATGCAGACGGACTCTAAAACGTCTCCTTCTACCCTACCTCCTTCTCCTTGTCTGCTTGAATGTCTGCATCTTCATATCGGCTTGTACATGCTTCGCCACTCGACGTCAACTCCACCACTCCTTTACTGCAGGCCTAGGCAAAGCCATGGACAACTACAAGGTTTGAGAGCTTTGCGCAATTCATACAACCGATTTGAAGGCTGTATTTTGTTCATGTTTAAGGCACTGGACACCTTTTGTAATATTGTAAAATACCAGTATTCTCACTTGGTTTATCCCAACAAATATATAAATGGAAAGAATCGAAGTTGCAAGAGAATAATGAGGGAAAAACACAATTGTTGCACAAAATGAATGTGTTTGCTTTCAGATGCGTGTAATAAAAGGCTTCAGGCCTGAAGTCTTTCTTTGAGTGACAAGTTACCTCTTAAAAAAACAAAAACAAAACAGGTAAAAACTGCATTACTTCAGAGGGAGCCGTTTCTCACAATGTGTTATACTATCCAAAGCTCTCCACTGCTCGTGACCGAGCAGGTTTTTATGCTAACAAAGTATTTTGAGTAATCACCAATAGTATTCCCAGGATTAACTGTACTGTTTGAAATTTTCCTTTGTAAAGACTAACGGCACAGCGAAGGCAGAGATCGACCGCTTACAGATTGAGTTCGAGTGTTGTGGAAACAGCGGCTACGAAGATTGGTTCGATTTACAATGGATTTCTAACGATTTCTTGGACATGGAAAACAGCAACGTACAAAGGTTATTTGGCTTAACTTTGGGTTGGGTGCAGTCAATCTAATAAGAGGACGGGGTATGCGCGGTAATTGCGTGTATTTCTCATTTAAAAACCGTTGTTATTTATGGCGATAAGAAACTTTTAGACGGTCCTTTTTCACAGTGTTGCGCTTGCTCAGACCTGTGTGCGCAGTACTGAGCATGCGTGCGCACGCTCAGAGCCGCGAAAAGGACAGGGGTGCGTTCCACTCGCGCAAACGACTAGCAACTGTTCACGCAAAAACTTTTTATCTTTTGAACGATTGGTGCGTATACGCGATGTCAATATGGCGGCGCCCTGAAATGAAGATGGCGCGCACCATACGTAGTTTTTTAAAAACTTTGTTTTTGCTGCAATAGTCCTCTTTTTGACATCATTACATCAACTAATTAACTTTGATATTCCAAATCTGCATTATCATCCACCGAAAATACAATGTAATTATGTTTTTGACAAAGAAATAATACCGTATGCCTGTCCGCGATTTTAAAAACCACTCGCCAACACCTCCGAAGTATGTTCGCCTAAAGTTCGCCAACGGTGGCAGCGAACAACTCGTTCCACTTGAAATTGTTGGCGAACGCGCGCAGCAGTCTCAAATCGATAGTTTTTTTGCGACTTTTGAGACGCTACAGCGCAAAAGTCGCGCAAACGACTAGCAACTGTTCACGCAAAAACTTTTTATCTTTTGAACGATTGGTGCGTATACGCGATGTCAATATGGCGGCGCCCTGAAATGAAGATGGCGCGCACCATACGTAGTTTTTTAAAAACTTTGTTTTTGCTGCAATAGTCCTCTTTTTGACATCATTACATCAACTAATTAACTTTGATATTCCAAATCTGCATTATCATCCACCGAAAATACAATGTAATTATGTTTTTGACAAAGAAATAATACCGTATGCCTGTCCGCCATTTTAAAAACCACTCGCCAACACCTCCGAAGTATGTTCGCCTAAAGTTCGCCAACGGTGGCAGCGAACAACTCGTTCCACTTGAAATTGTTGGCGAACGCGCGCAGCAGTCTCAAATCGATAGTTTTTTTGCGACTTTTGAGACGCTACAGCGTCTCAAAAGTCTCCTAATAAGCAATTTAAAAATTTAATCAATGTCACCAAATGGGAATATTTAATCACCCACACCACTCCTCAGTGAACCTCACTCTCTTACTCAGGGCACCACCACTCCATGATCCCCCAACGTGGAGCCGGTGTCCTCCCCCCTCCGCAGGAACCGCCCTCCCACTCATTCCAATGCCGATTCATGAAGGAGTGGTCAGTATTAGTACCACAAGCAATCACTCCTTCACAAAGTACCACCAGATGGAGGTAGGTTCACTGAGGGGGAGAGGTAGTTGAATGAGGAGGGACGCTCTCCCCGAGATAGAGGGGTGGTTCCCTGAGAGAGGGGGGGGGGTCTGCTCCCTTGGGGACACGTTCCGGGGAGGAGGAAAGTTTACACTCATAAGAGGCGGTTCCGGCTTGAGAGGAATGGGAAAGGGCGGGTCCCTGAGAGGGAGTGACAATAGGTAATAGGTTCTCTGTAGTATAGAGTAACATCAATGAAATGCGAGATGTTTTTGTTAAAAGAGGCTGCATTTGGGCACGTAAAAGACGTTGGTGAACAAATTTTAGGGACACCGCCAACATAGGGCTAGATAGCTCAGTTGGTAGAGCGCCGGCACGTTAATCCGGACGTTGTTGTTTGGAATCCCACTAAAGTCAATTCTTTGTTCAACCCCCAAAGTCGTGGGAACAAAATCTAAATCTTTTTTTCCCTTCTCCTTTTTCTCCTCTAGCAAAATTAGCGACGGGAAGTACCTGAACGACGACGTCCCGTACAGTTGCTGCAGTTCTAATTCAGCCCGTCCCTGCATCCACCATCACGTTCATGACAATGAACAACACTTCAAATACGACTACCGCACTGGACTTACTCTCCACAGAAGAGGCTGCAAGACCGCCCTCATGGACTATTTCAATGTCAGGCTGAATCGAATTGGTTTGATGATCATGCTGATATTCCTGATTCAGGTAGGTCGTGGAAGCATGGCCGTCTGTAATGAGGCTTGGTTTCAAGATGGTCGATATTACAAACAAGAGGAAGATTTGGGGAAATTCAACATAAGGGAATTTTTAAAATCATAACTATCATCATTACACATTTTGCGTGTCGTGGTCGAACAGATAAGAGGACCGAACTCAAGCTCAAGCAGAGTGTGGGTTTGAGTCCCAGTCATGACACTTGCATCCATGATTGCTTGGTTCGGTTGGGACAGTAAGACGTAGGTCCCGTGTACTGGTATAGTGCGCGTGAAATAACCAATGCAAAACCTTGCATGGAAGAGTAGGTGTTTCTGGCTCACATCTAGCAAGCACCCTTGGTTACAGGTTTCCTCGGGCTTGTGAGCTACAGTGATTAAGCTCACTTGGGATACATTACTGTATTCATTACCAGAATTATTTATTACTAATTTGTTATTGGTCAATCCCCGCCATAATCATCCCCAATCCTGTCCTCCTCATCCCCACATTGTCAGTCCTACCCCATCACCATCACCTTATTATGTGCCATAGGCTTACGTCTTGCTTATTTCTTCCAGACGATAATTTTCCTGCTACTTCGCTATCTCCAAACGTCCATCAGTAACGCCTTCGACATGGATGATCCAGAGGAGACGGCCCCTGGGTGGATACTAGACAAACTTCCCTTCTCCGACACTAAAAGTTCCAAACCAAAAAAGAAAAAGCCCAAGAAAAAAGACGATGTAGAGGATCAGGATACTGAGAGTGATGGAGAGAGTTTCGGTATCGAATACTCACCGCAGGGACCAGACTGGAATGAAGAGAAGAGACCCCTCGTTCAGAAGGAACCCCCAGGTGGGGGTGGAGCACCCCGAGGTGGGGGTGGAGGTGGAGGCAGAAGTCGGAAGGCTAGAGATGAAGATGATAATGAACCCGTCTATCAAAATGTACCAGGAGGGCAAGGATTCGGAGGGCTAGAAGATTTTGATTTGGATGATGTGATGGGTGATGTTGAACTCCCAGAACTCCCAGAATTTGGGAGCAAGAAGAAGGGGGATAAGAATTCAAAGTCCGACAAGAATTCAAAGTCGGACAAAACCAAGTCAGATAAGAATTCGAAGTCGGACAAGAATTCGAAGTCAGGTAAGAATTCGAAGTCAGACAAGGGATCAGCTAAGAAATCTGGAGGGTCGGCGCAGAAATCTCCCGCATCAACAAAGAAGTCTCCCGGATCAACAAAGAAATCTGCAGGATCAACTAAGAAATCTCCAGGATCTGCTAAGAAATCTCCAGGATCAGCTAAGAAATCTGCAGGATCAACTAAGAAATCTCCAGGATCTGCTAAGAAATCTCCAGGATCAGCTAAGAAATCGACAGGAGCAAAGAAGAAATCTCCGGGTGGAAAGAAGAAATCTCCGGGTGGAAAGAAGAAATCTCCGGGTGGAAAGAAGAAATCTCCGGGTGGAAAGAAGAAATCTCCGGGTGGAAAGAAGAAATCTCCGGGTGGAAAGAAGAAACCCCCGGGTGGAAAGAAGAAACCAAAGGGGAAGAAGATGAAGAATAAGAACAATAACATTGAAGACGATGATTCCGTGTACTGGAGCGACTCATCATCAAATGACTCGGACTACTCCGGATCTGATTGCTCGCTGACTCCACTGCTCAGCCTTTCCAATAACCGGAACGAGGTGATGTATGATTCGAAGTTATCCTCGGTAAAACGGTGGTCCAGAAGGTTCCGGATACCAGAAACGGCTTACATTGAAATGGAGGGTTGAGTCGAAAAGAAAGGTTTTGTTTGAATAACTTGAATACGGTTTGTACAACAACATTTCAAAAACTATTCAACAGTAGTGCCAATTAACATTCTTAAATTAAAGTGTCATATCAAAACATAACTCAATTTTTTTAAAGCACGTACTGCGGCAGGGCTATTGACATTATTTTCAAAAAGGAGACACCCTCCCCCCTAAAAAACACACCAAAAAAACTATCAAATATTTGGGCACAGGTTGGCTCACTGGTTTCTTTCCCTGCCTTTCACATCTGTGGACCCCGGTTTAAACCCAACCTCAGACATAAAGCTTGCATGAGGAGCGGGTTTTCAGTCAAAAAGAAAAAGCTGATTGCCTGGCTAGGTTTTCTCCAATTTAAGATTTTCCCTCGCATTATTAACACTGAAGATTTCTTTTCGTTTCCTATTCACCATCCTTTCTGTTACTGCTGGCGCGTGCGCGTTTGGATGTGTAATTAAGTAATACAGTTGAAGGACATTCGAGAGCGAGAATATCATTAGGGGAAAAGATGGGCTAAAAACACAAAAAGGGCCAAAATGCTTTAACGCTGAGAGTATCGTCTTCTCGAAATAGATATTTCCTAAAAGGGTTTGCAATTTCTTACTGATTTGTTAATACTGTCCAATATAAGTTTCAGGTCTAATCGATCTGTCCACGCAAATCTAATGTTACATAATTTATTGAAGAATTATTGTATTGTAAATATCGTAAATTTATTTATCAAAGTTAATTTCGTAAATGTATTTATCAATGTTAATTTTAAGACACATGACAACTTCTTACTTTGGATTTATATAAGTAATATTAACACAAAATAAGGACACCTATAATACAAATGAGTAAAATTTTAGAATGTGATTGCAACTTGAATACATTTATTTGATAGATGTTGTTTTAATTAATGTAAACTTGAACTCAATTAATCATTCAGCAATACACATTCTCAGCATGAAAACACATAACAATCGGCATTTTATGTAGACACTTTTCATTTTTCAAACGGGTTGCATGCATCCCATGAACGTCAGTCTAACAGTTTAGTTTGTTTGTAAAGCTGTCTTGAAGATCGTGCATTCATGCTTTTCAGCCCAGCCCTCCGGGTGGCTTCTGGGAGATTGAACGGTTGCCTGGGATGGACTAACGATGATTAATGGAAGAGCAAGTTTTTAAACGCAATTGCCACCAGAGGGTATGTTTAAAGTCACCTGGAAATATAACTTTTTTTCTTTCAAACATAAGAGTATATGCTTACGAACAATAAAACAATTTGTTTAGTAATTGTTTGTCACGATTTAAAAATGTATAAAGTTGTTTGGGGGCTGACTCCGCCTACCCCTTTTGTGACGTCAATCGAGGCAGACTTTGCCTGCAATGCGTATAGTAAACACACGTGCAAAGTAAATGTACGTCCAAGTCGTGAGTTGGTACATTTCAAAGAGTGTTTTTCTGCATTCAGCAGCAATACACCTGGTCGGCATTGCCGGAAAAAAACCCCAAAACGTACAAACTCACGACTTGGTCCGACAAGTACTTTGCAATTGTGTTTACTCTACGTATTACAGGCAAAGTCCGCCCCGATTGACGTCACGAACAGCGCCCTCTCGGGTCGGGGTCTACTCTTAAATTTGTAAATAACATAAGAACTTATTTTTTAAAACCTTAGTTAACTGTTTATTCACATTCCACTCATCAAAACACATAATATTAGTGACAAAAGCTTTATTTTGAAAAAATACCACTTCCAGGTGACTTTAACAGTTATGTACATTTTGCTATTGCATGCTTCGTGATGCACCGTAAAATTCCAACGTATATAGTTGATTTTGAACAATGCAATACTTTTATTTAATGCATTCCAGGTTAAATACATAAATAAACCAACCAACCAAAACAAACAAATTAGGTCTATCATTTTAAAGGTGAATTTCATGCAGGATTGGTGGTTGCTGTATTTTTTTCAAAAAATGTGGATTGTATAGGGTAGGATTTAATTCGAAATATCGTTTCACCGACATGTTTGCCCCCTTTTAATATTGAGTTCGTGACTGCCGAGAAAAATTAGAGCAAATTGTGACCTTTTTAAAGTGTCACGTCATACACAGATCTTGCTGTATTAAAACCCCAAACGCTGTGTATACTGGCTTTTTAAAGTACATGTATTGCTTGTTTGCCCTATATAGTTGTTCCATGATTTGTATCATGTTCTGTCTTTTTTTAATAGTTTTTTGTTAACTGTTTTAATTTACTCATAGCTGGGGTAACTTGCTAACAGACCTGTTAATAGACTTGTGGACGGGTCGTTAGGTCGGCCCCGCGCGCTGGGATGGTGCTCTCGCACGGGATCGCTGCTCTCTCGCGCGGACTGGTGGCTCCCCGATTTCGACTCCTCATTAATGAGGGGTCGGGGTTGGGGGGCCATTGGTTCGCGCGGGAGTGGTGGTCTCCCGGGAGTGCTGTCTCGGCGCGTGGGGCGGATTTGACGACATGCCACAAGTCTAACCTGTTAACAATGCCATTTCATTTGTGTCCCCTTACCGGAGATTTTATGTATTGCTCTAAACCATTTTGATGTATTGTCCTGGTTTTTAACGAATATCCTTTTTGGATTGTGTGTATTTTTGTGTATGTCTCTGCTTGTTTGCATTTTATAGATATTCAGTGATTGTTATTATCTTCTGTAAAAAATTATATGCCCTTTCTTGCCTTAATGTATTTTTGGGGGTTTAGGAGACATACGCCTTATGGCGATAGTTATTATTATTTTTTTAATTGTATGCTCTCCTGGGCACCCCACTGTTGTTTTACTTTGTTTTCTAAAATAGTGTTTAACGTATGTGCATGTGCTTGTAAATGTGATTGCCCGAATAAATATTATTATTATTATACGGCCACCCACGATCGCTTCAAAATAATGAAACGGACATTTTTTCGTCAACTTGAGATGAAACAACTCCTGTGCGAAACGATTTCACTGCACACTTGTACCATCTTGGACAAAGATTAGGCTACTAACAGTAATTTTTTAACATGGAATATAATTTTTCATGACTAGCCCCCTATTATGCCCGCATTGTGCGACACTGTCTAGAAAATCCTGTTCTATCACCCCCATTCTGAAACAACTACACTGGCTCCCTATCTCTCAACAAATCATCTTCAAGCTGATGCTCATTGTCCACAAAGCTCTTAATGGCAAGGCTCCCTACTATATTTCTGAACTGCTTCAAGTTTACACTCCATCAAGGAATCTTCGATTAAGTTCTATGCTTCTCCTCATTGAACCCAAGTCTCGACACTCATGGGGTGACAGGTCTTTTTCTATGGTGCAAACAATGTACGCGATGACGCGAATGCGCCATATCCACGCTTTCCAATCTAGTACGCGCTCTTCGGGAAAAAGTGTTCTGTTTAAAGGATTCGGATACTTTTTCAAAATGTCCACAGATTTACATTAAACTTACAGGGTTTGAAGATAATGATAGTGGAAAGCTTCCCTTCGAATATTACTAACTAAGGTTGTGTAGTTTTGGATAAATGAGTAAAACAAATCACAAAATCAATGAGACCAAAATGATTTTAGCATGTAAGATCCCCTTAACCAGTTATGATATTATGCCAAAACCATAGCATAACTGGTTAATACGTTTTCACATGCTAAAACTGAGGCGAAAATTATTACTTTTACTAACTTTTGTTAGGAAAAAGTACATACATACTCTTTAAAGGGTGTATGTACAAAAGACACAATTTCCAAAGATTTACACTAAACTCACACAGTTTGAAGATAATGATAGTAGAAAGCTTCCCTGAAAATATTACGTGCTGAGGTGCTGTAGTTTTTGGGAAATGAGTAAAACGGAAGGGGTCGCGCCACGAACCCGCCACCTACGTTGAAAATAATCTCATTCTTCTCTCCTGACGAGCGCCGGTCGAAGCTCTCCATACAAACCTACGCAAACGGCGCGCTGTGTAGTACAGTGCACGTACATTCCCTGTATAAAATTAAAAGATTTCGAATACGTTCTACCCTTTGAACGCAGGCGCGGCCGTTGAGACTGCCTGGACGGGTCCATTTAATCAAAGGGTGCGTTTATCTCTAAAAAGTGTTAATTCACCCAATGTCTACACTAAATAAAAACCGTAAATGATTTGTTTTTGCATTGCCAACTGCTTTAGTAGTTTAATAATTAAATAAGCAACATATATTTTGCGTAAACGACATGTCTTACATATTATGTTTATGTGCGCTTGCCTCAGAATTAACATTACCTGCGGCGAATGTTCCTGTCCGTCAACAAACGATCGTTTGCGTGGAAACCAAGTATAGGCAGAAACCATTTTCTCAAAAATACCTCTAAAAAAACGTCAAATATCCAGAGGATGTACGGAGGAATTTTGTTTAAACTTTCAGGAATGAAAGATCTATCCCTCATCATAACATTCAGTACAAAAAATCAGCAGGATGAACGATAATTTTTTTCACATTATGTCGATGTTTATAGCCATTTTAGGGGTGACGTTTTGTAACAAAACTCCTGCCTGGACCCATTCATAAACGTTGGCCGCTGCAATAAGCAAACGGAAAATTTCGGTAAAATGTTTAAGCATTTTATGTAAAACTAACCAGTTTAACAATTGAAAATGCTCTTAAAATAAGTACTGTTATGTTTTCAGTGCTGTTAAAGAGAGCATTTCAGCGGTATTCATGTTATCTTTTCTTGTTTAATATTATCATCACCTATTTTTAAAATGGAGTGTACCCAAAACGCGCTAGCAAATTATTGCGCAATACCCCTTCCGCCCCCCCCCCCCCCCCCCTGGATGCGCCCACACGGCTTCAAAACTTTAGTGCGTGTATAACGGGCTGTTAGCGCTCTAGTCAATATAGCTCTATGGTTTAAGCGCGTTCTTTTTACGTTTTCAAAAGAAAATTTATGGGCGTGTTCGCAATGATGGAGTGTTCAGTGTAAAAAGCGCAAGTATTTTCACCATTTTACAATGAAACATTATCCATTTTTAAGATAAAAAAGATAAAAAGAAGGATCAAATTTACCGAAAAAATGTACAAGTGACCATAGACCACGATGGCAATTTTGCTAGTCAACATAACCGAGAAAGGGCGAAAGAGATTATGCGATGTGCTGTTGACTTTGCACTGGTTGTGCGCAATGTGCGGGATGTCAATCATCGTGGTGGGACTCTACATCAGAATCCGTATAGCGGCCAAGGTAAGTAAGTTTGTAGCCTGAAATTTTGCAGTATCCTCGTGTACCCTGTATTCACGCACTGAAGACTTGAGATAGAATTTTAGTTTAATTAACAGAACCAAGAACAACTTTGAGCTTTATTTTTATTTGTCCGATGTCAAAGCCCACCTGAGAGAAGAATTTCAAGCCCGTAGAACGCCATATAATAAGCACAACGGAGGTCGTCGTATATACGCAAACGACCCCAATTTGTCGGCATACGTTTTGCGTCACATAAATTCACGCACTTGTTTTGAAACGTCAATACGGGGACCCTTTCTATGCCGCCTTTTCTTCTAAGCACTCGGGTCAGTGCGGCAGGGAAACTAGAAGGCCAAAACTACCAGTTATAACTATTTACCCCATCAATTGTCGGGTTTCTACCAGGCTAATTAGCTGAACCCCCATCTTACACCCGGCCCAACCTGTGGTGAAGCCATCAATTTACAAAACTAAGTTATACAACACTAAAATGCTGTTTTTTCATAGTTAATTGTATTATAACAAATTATGAATAATAAATGAGCATATTTTTTATCAATAAGGCTTCTGATGTTTTTGGGGTGTTTTTTTAACCCACGTGCAAATTACAATAAAATCGTAATTTCTGGAAATTTGCCTATAAGGCGCATGTCCACTTCAATCTTTCACAGTTGTTTGTATCCCCTCTGTTGTCATGTAAAAATCATGTGATCTTGTAATTGAAGTAGTTGTATGGCAGACAACAAACGCTAAGAACTTTCAGGGTGTTTCAAGTGTTTTTATCAACCATTTTAGCTAGGCATATTTTGTGTTTGTTTAGTCTTAAGGTAAGATTTTCTACTAAAATTATAGATTATCTAAAATAGCAACCAGAAAGGCTACGATTTGTCCCATCTTTGCAGGAGATTGAAGATTATGTTGTATAATTTCATGAAATCAAAAAATTATGTCATTGCGTTTTGTAAACAAAAAGTTACGCGGCAGGAAAGGTGCCTGCGGGAATATTTGTAACGCGCAGATTTGGGGTATCGGATGACCTGAATTTAGGGAGTCATGTGGTGTATTGGTGTCTTGTCACGCCTTCTATTTCTTGGGGAACTAAGCCTGCGACTGCGAGAGTTTCCCTCACGCTGTATCCCAATGAATGGAAAAACTGCCGGAAAAATTGTTTTTTTTTTTGCATCTATCGTAATTTTGAGAATATCTTTTAAAATATCTCTTAGTTCTGGTAGCATAAAGAAGCTAAGATACTAAACTTTCATAAAATATTCAATAGGATGAAATCTTTCATCATTTAGGCTCGCTAATTTCATTATTGTAAATGTTGCATTTTCCATCAAAATCGGGCTCATTTCCTGTGTAAAATCCTTTTTTTGCACATTGACTCCCAACTTCAACTCATTGTTAGAATAAATAGCGCCACCACACGGCTTAGTTCCAAAAAGTGTAGATTCAGGAAGTCTGTGCCCTTCCAGTAATGTAACAATCATTCTAATTGGTTAAGGATAACACTCGCGTATCTTTCTTGAAACAAAACCAAACTCCATTCAAATTTGAGCGTTTTTTGGGACCGTGGCTCGGAGTTTTCCCGGCCTCACATCTAAAATCGAACGTTTCTTCTCGCCTATCCATCATGTTATTGGCGCTAGTTGTGCTGTTGGATGTATAATAATATAACTTCTTTCAGTAAAAAAAAAAACCTTGAGGGACGAGACTTTTGAATGACAATATTTTGTCCTTTTTGAATGAATTATAATAAAGTACACCTTTTCACACACATCAGATGAATCTCGTGGAGGGATACAACGGCAACACTCTGCCTCTTATGCTTATCTTTGTCGGTGCTTGCACCGCAGTCATTGACCTGGCTGGAGGAAAGCTATGTAATAGTGTTGGAGACCTTTCCAGAAGGTATGTTTTCAGAAAGAACATCCTTGAAGAAAACATAAATATTTTGTTGAGAACTTCCACATACTGCAACAAGAAATAGGGGATTTGAAATGCTTGGTGGCAGCAGATTTAACAGGTTCAGTGTTGATGTAGTGCTGAGCTAGCTTGCCGAGAATATTTTGACCCTTTTCGAAACCACGGCTTTGGCTTTGGGTTCGGCTCAGGCTAGCCTGGCTCCGCGGTTGTTTTGACAATGCGTGTTTTGCGTATAGGCGCTCAGAGCTTCAAGCGCGAGGATGGAGCATGAAGCCGAATCCAAAGCCGTGGTTTCGAAAGGGGCCTTTGATTCACCTCTAGTAAAGTCTGCTGCCACATAGCGTCACAAAAGTGCCCCATTACCTAGATGAGCCCCCTTCTCAGTTTTGATTTACATTCCTGTTCATCTTAGCTTTTGCTTTGTTTTCTTTCCATGTTACTTTCTCTGTCTGCACTGGTCTAGGTTTCACAAAGCACTAAGATTAATCTAAAGATGAGTTGTTACCATAGCAATAACATTGATCATGCTGGCACCACTACGTCATGCCACAGGTTATTTATTTCATGGTTTTCTCCAATGTGCAATGTTCGATGGGAGTCAAAGTCATACTCATTGATATTCTTGACTGGACTACTCCATATCTGGAGGGGGAGGGGCAGGTCTCAGAGTTGTGTACTTCGGAAAACTCCCACAAGAAAAGGGACATAAACAACAAGCTGGCAACATGCAATCTCTCTCATACAAACATTGGTTTAACGTTGATCATTATGAATTTAAAAAATCGTGAAATTGTGATTCAGTATAGTTATCGACAATGGCCCATAATAAAATATAATCAAGGTGAAACCAGTGGTTTTCTTGGTAAGATTCAGACCCACAACCTTGTGAGTGCAAATCCTGCAGCCTATTTTTACCAGAAGTGCGGTGACATTTTTCTATCTTCTATACTCCTCTATGAAGACAAGTTCTAAGACGTCTCCTTCTACCCTACCTCCTTCTCCTTGTCTGTTTGAATGTCTGCATCTTCATATCGGCTTGTACATGCTTCGCCAATCGACGTCAACTCCACCACTCCTTTACTGCAGGCCTAGGCAAAGCCATGGACAACTACAAGGTTTGAGAGCTTTGCGCAATTCATACAACCGATTTTAAGGCTGTATTTTGTTCATGTTTAAGGCACTGGACACCTTTTGTAATATTGTCAAATACCAGTATTCTCACTTGGTTTATCCCAACAAACGTATTAAATAAAAGAATCGAAGTTGCAAGTGAATAACGAGGGGATACACCATTGTTGCATAATATGAATGTGTTTGCTTTCAGATAAAACGTTCTTTGAGTGACAAGTTACCTCTTTCTAAAAAAAAACACGTTTAGCTTCAGAGGGAGCCGTTTCTCACAATGTGTTATACTATCCAAAGCTCTCCATTACTCGTTACCGAGCAGGTTTTTTGTGCTAACAGAGTATTTTGAGTAATCACCAATAGTATTCCCAGGATTTTAATTTTGAAATATTCCTTTGTGAAGGATAACAGCACAGCGAAGGCAGAGATCGACCGCTTACAGATTGAGTTCGAGTGTTGTGGAAACAGCGGCTACGAAGATTGGTTCGATTTACAATGGATTTCTAACGAGTTCTTGGACATGGAAAACAGCAACGTACAAAGGTTATTTGGCTTAACTTTGGGTTGGGTGCAGTCAATCTAATAAGAGGACGGGGTATGCGCGGTAATTGCGTGTATTTCTCATTTATAGATCGTTGTTATTAATTATGGCGATGAGAAACTTTTAGACGGTCCTTTTTCACAGTGTTGCGCTTGCTCAGACCTGCGTGCGCAGTACTGAGCATGCGTGCGCACGCTCAGAGCCACAAAAAGGACAGGTGTCTGCGCGCAGCAGTCTCAAATCGAGAGTTTTTTTGCGACTTTTGAGACGCTGCAGCGTCTCAAAAGTCTCCTAATAAGCAATTTCAAAATTTAATCAATGTCACCAAATCGAGACTGGGAGGCAGAATAGTCTGGTCCCCAATTCGTATACATGAGAATGGGAATATTTAATCACTCACACAACTCCTTAGTGAACCTCACTCTCTTACTCAGGGCACCACCACTCCATGATCCCCCAACATGGAACCGGTGTCCTCCCCCCTCCGCAGGAACCGCCCTCCAAATCATTCCAATGCCGATTCATGAAGGAGTGGTCAGTATTAGTACCACAAGCAATCACTCCTTCACAAAGTACCACCAGATGGAGGTAGGTTCACTGAGGGGGAGAGGTGGTTGAATGAGGAGGGACGCTCTCCCCGAGATAGAGGGGTGGTTCCCTGAGAGAGGGGGGGGGGTCTGCTCCGTGGGGGACACGTTCCGGGGAGGAGGAAAGTTTACACTCAGAAGAAGCGGTTCCGGCTTGAGAGGAATGGGAAAGGGCGGGTCCCTGAGAGGGAGTGACAATAGGTAATAGGTTCTCTGTAGTATAGAGTAACATCAATGAAATGCGCGATGTTTTTGTTAAAAGAGGCTGCATTTAGGCACGTAAAAGACGTTGGTGAACAAATTTTAAGGACACCGCCAACATAGGGCTAGATAGCTCAGTTGGTAGAGCGCCGGCACGTTAATCCGGACGTTGTTGTTTGGAATCCCACTAAAGTCAATTCTTTGTTCAACCCCCAAAGTCGTGGGAACAAAATCTAAATCTTTTTTTCCCTTCTCCTTTTTCTCCTCTAGCAAAATTAGCGACGGGAAGTACCTGAACGACGACGTCCCGTACAGTTGCTGCAGTTCTAATTCAGCCCGTCCCTGCATCCACCATCACGTTCATGACAATGAACAACACTTCAAATACGACTACCGCACCGGACTTACTCTCCACAGAAGAGGCTGCAAGACCGCCCTCATGGACTATTTCAATGTCAGGCTGAATCGAATTGGTTTGATGATCATGCTGATATTCCTGATTCAGGTAGGTCGTGGAAGCATGACCGTCTGCAATGAGGCTTGGTTTCAAGATGGTCGATATTACAAACAAGGGGAAGATTTCGGGAAATTCAACATAAGGGAATTTGTAAACTCATAACTGTCATCATTACACATTTTGCATGTCGTGGTCGAACAGATAAGAGGACCGAACTCAACCTCAAGCAGAGTGTGGGTTTCGAGTCACGGTCATGACACTTGCATCCATGATTGCTTTGTTCGGTTGGGACAGTAAGACGTAGGTCCCGTGTACTGGTATAGTGCGCATGAAATAACCAATGCAAAACCTTGCATGGAAGAGTATATAGGTGTTTCTGGTTCACATCTAGCAAGCAGCCTTGTTACAGGTTTTCTCAGGCTTGTGAGCTACAGTGAGTAAGCTCATTTCGGATACATTATTGTATTCATTACCAGAAGTATTTAATACTAATTTGTTATTGGTCAATTATTATCATCCCCAATCCTGTCCTCCTCATCCCCACATTGTCAGTCCTACCCCATCACCATCACCGTATTATGTGCCATAGGCTTACGTCTTGCTTATTTCTTCCAGACGATAATTTTCTTGCTACTTCGCTATCTCCAAACGTCCATCAGTAACGCCTTCACCATGGGTGATCCAGAGAAGACGGCCCCTGGGTGGATACTAGACAAACTTCCCTTCTCAGACACTGAAAGTTCCAAACCAAAAAAGAGAAAGCCCAAGAAAAAAGACGATGTAGAGGATCAGGATACTGAGAGTGATGAAGAGAGTTTCGGTATTGAATACTCACCGCAGGGACCAGACTGGAATGAAGAGGAGAGACCCCTCGCTCAGAAGGAACCCCGAGGTGGGGGTGGAGCACCCCGAGGTGGGGGTAGGGGTGGAGGTGGAAGCCGGAGGGATAGAGACGAAGATGATGATGATGATGATGAACCGGTTTATGAAAATGTACCAGGAGGGCAAGGATTCGGAGGGCTAGAAGACTTTGATTTGGATGATATGATGGGTGGTTTTGAATTCCCAGAACTCCCAGAACTCCCAGAACTCCCAGAACTCCCAGAACGGCCACAATTTGGGCACAAGAACAAGGGGGAAAAGAGTTCAAAACCCGACAAGAATTCAAGGTCAGACAAAGCCAAGTCAGATAAGAATTCGAGGTCGGACAAGAATTCGAAGTCAGGTACGAATTCGAAGTCTGATAAAAATTCAAAGTCAGATAAGAGTACGAAATCAGACAAGGGACCAGCTAAGCAATCTGGAGGGTCGCCGCAGAAATCTCCCGCATCAACCAAGAAGTCTCCTGGATCAACCAAGAAGTCTCCTGGATCAACCAAGAAGTCTCCTGGATCAACAAATAAATCTCCTGGATCAACAAAGAAATCCCCTGGATCAACGAAGAAATCAACTGGAGCAAAGAAATCTCCAGGATCAACTAAGAAATCTCCAGGATCAACAAAGAAATCGACAGGAGCAAAGAAATCTCCAGGATCAGCAAAGAAATCTCCAGGATCAGCTAATAAATCGACAGTAGCAAAGAAATCTCCAGGATCAGCTAAGAAATCTCCAGGATCAGCTAAGAAATCGACAGGAGCAAAGAAATCTCCAGGATCAGCTAAGAAATCGACAGTAGCAAAGAAATCTCCAGGATCAGCTAAGAAATCGACAGGAGCAAGGAAGAAATCCCCGGGTGGAAAGAAGAAATCTCCGCATGGAAAGAAGAAATCTCCGCATGGAAAGAAGAAATCTCCGGGTGGAAAGAAGAAATCTCCGGGTGGAAAGAAGAAATCCCCGGGTGGAAAGAAGAAATCTCCGGGTGGAAAGAAGAAAGTCCATGCTGGAAAGAAGAAATCCCCGGGTGGAAAGAAGAAAGTCCATGCTGGAAAGAAGAAATCCCCGGGTGGAAAGAAGAAAGTCCATGCTGGAAAGAAGAAACACCCGGGTGGAAAGAAGAAAGTCCATGCTGGAAAGAAGAAACCGCCGGGTGGAAAAAAGAAATGCCATGTTGGAGGCAAGAAACCAAAGGGGCCGAAGATGAAGAGTAAGAACAATAACATTGAAGACGATGATTCCGTATACTGGAGCGACTCATCATCAGATGACTCGGATTACTCCGGATCTGATTGCTCGCTGACTCCACTGCTCAGCCTTTCCAATAACCGGAACGAGGTGATGTATGATTCAAAGTTAACCTCGATACAACGGAGGTCCAGAAGGTTCCGGATACCAGAAACGGCTTACATTGAAATCGAGGGTGAGTCGAAAAGAAAGGGTTTGTTTGAATAATTTGAATACGGTTTGTACAACAACATTTCAAAAACTATTCAACAGCAGTGCCAATTAACATTCTTAAATTAAAGTGTCATATCAAAACATAACTCAATTTTTGTTAAAGCACGTACTGCGGCAGGGCTATTGACATTATTTTCAAAAAAGAGACACCCTCCCCCCCCCCCTAAAAAACACAACAAAAAAACTATTAAATATTTGGGCACAGGTTGGCTCACTGGTTTCTTTCCCTGCCTTTCACATCTGTGGACCCCGGTTTAAACCCAACCTCAGACATAGAGCCTGCATGAGGAGCGGTTTTTCAGTCAAAAAGAAAAACCTGATTGCCTGGCTAGGTTTTCTCCAATTTGAGATTTTCCCTCACATTTAAAACTGAACATTTCTTCTCGTTTCCTACTCACCATCCTTTGTGTTACTGCTGGCGCGTGCGCGTTTGGATGTGTAATTAAATAATACAGTTGAAGGGCATTCGAGAGCGAGAATATCATTAGGGGAAAAAGGGCCAAAATGCTTTAAAGGATTCGGGTACTTTTTCAAAATGTCCACAGATTTACATTAAACCTACATGGTTTGAAGATAATGATAGTGGAAAGCTTCCCTTCAATTATTATTAACTAAGGTTGTTTAGTTTTTGAGAAATGAGTAAAACAAGTCACAAAATAATTTTGGTCTCATGAGACCAAAATTATTTTAGCATGTAAAATCCCCTTAACCAGTTATGATATTATACCAAAACCATAGCATAACTGGTTAATACGTTTTTTACATGCTAAAACTGAGACGAAAATTATTACTTTTACTCATTTCTCAAAAACTACAGCACCTCAGTAAGTAAAATTTCAAGGGAAGCTTTCTACTATCATTAGTTAAAAGTACATAATAACGCTCTCAGCGTTAAAGGGTATATTATACCCTTTAACGCTGAGAGCAGCGTCTTCTCGAAATAGATATTTCCTAAAAGGGTTTGCAATTTCTTACTGATTTGTTAATACTTTCAAATATAAGTTTCAGGTCTTATCGATCTGTCCACGCAAATATAATGTTACATAATTTATTGAAAAGTTATTGTATTGTAAATATCGTAAATTTATTTATCAAAGTTAATTTCGTAAATGTATTTATCAATGTTAATTTTAAGACTCATGACAACTTCTTACTTTGGATTTATATAAGTAATATTAACACAACATAAGGACACCTATACTACAAATGAGTAAAATTTTAGAATGTGATTGCAACTTGAATACATTTATTTGATAGATGTTGTTTTAATTAATGTAAACTTGAACTCAATTAATCATTCAGCAATACACATTCTCAGCATGAAAACACATAACAATCGGCATTTTATGTAGACACTTTTCATTTTTCAAACGGGTCGCATGCATCCCATGAACGTCAGTCTAACAGTTTAGTTTGTCTGTAAAGCTGTCTTGAAGATCGTGTATTCATGCTTTTCAGCCCAGCCCTCCGGGTGGCTTCTTAGAGATTAAACGGTTGCCTGGGATGGACTAACGATGTTTAATGGAAGAGCAAGTTCTTTAAACGCAATTGCCACCAGAGGGCATGTTTAACAATTATGTACATTTTGCTATTGCATGCTTCGTGATGCACCGTTAAATTACAACGTATATAGTTGATTTTGAACAACGCAATAACATTCACTCTCATATTACAAGACCCCCTTAGCTGGTTGCGATTTGTCCGTCTTGAAATTCAAATAATTGGATTCATCGTGCGTTGTCGCATCGATGGTGACCTCTGGACTGCAACAGAAAAGTCAGACTTCACCGAGTGGTTATATTCAGTGACAATGCACGAACCAAATGCACTCAACATTTATTTAGTAAGGGGGCCACATTTCACACATGAATCCTTGTTTGGTGTAAAAGAAATTCACAATTAACACAAAGTAGACGCATCTCATCCATCAACAATCTGAAAAGTCGTACAAATTGTGAATAACGTGGACGGACACCAACCATTTCGGCCGTGACATGACCTTGCCTTATTTCGGCGGGGAGCGATTCTTTTGGAAACGATGCTGCGAACAACATCCATATAACGGACTCCTACATGAAATTTTGGAGCATCGCAGTATTATACCTAACAGAATCAAGGATGACATGTGACTCATGCTCCACCAATCAAATGTCAGGGATCTGTTATGTGAGAGGTAGTTTCCACTATAGTACCGTTAACAATTAAGTTGGTAATCTCTCTCAAACTATTTGAGAAATTGTTGAGTCGAGAAACAATTAACAGCAAAGTACGGAGCTCCTAAAAGGACAGGCAAAAACAAATATCAAGGGACAAAATATAACAATTTATTTCGTTTCATCGAATAACATTTCGATGCCTCGTTCGCTGAAACAAAAAACTTTCCCTGTGTTTTGTTGACATGATAACGAAAATTCTTCCTTCAACTTAGCCTATTTGCTTCTCAGAAGACAGGACTTATGCTGGTGATAACAAGGAAGACTTTGTGCTCAAACACAGCTTAAAAAAATAGGGCACGATCTTTACCTCAAAGTTGTCCTTAATAAACTTAGCATTGCAAACCTAACCTATTTACTCATAATATGTAAATGACTGTGTATAATCCGAAACTAATAATTGAAACAGGATGTAACATAATGTACATTGTAAACTTTAAGGCACTTTACTCTGTTTTTCTAACTTGATTCATCAATACTTTGTCAAAAATAAATAGCAATTGGATACACCGGTTTTTAACATCCGAATGCAACAGTTTCCTTGTGTTAGATAAGTGCGTGGTTCCATTTCATTATTATATTGTTTTCCCTCTGGGAGCCAACATCATGCAAGTACAATTTTCGAGCAAATGTGACCCACTCTGTGAAAGTTAGTCACATGTCGC
Organism: Asterias rubens; assembly: GCF_902459465.1. NCBI lineage: Eukaryota > Metazoa > Echinodermata > Asteroidea > Forcipulatida > Asteriidae > Asterias > Asterias rubens. Next base: position 1,696,230 of record NC_047062.1, read on the forward strand.
CCAATGCAATATTAAGTTATGGAAAGTTTAATGTGGAAAAAGTAAAAAAGAAAAGAAAAAAAAAAGTTTTTCTTTCTTTTTAAGATCTTTAGTTGCATGGTTAACCTTTATGTCTAATTTGTATCCTTTTGCACACAATGGTTATTTAAAATATCATTTTACTTGTAATTCGTTTTCCACAAAAAATGGTGTAGTGGCTAATTTCAAACGGGAGTAACTCAGCAACGCGATACACCCCAAAGCTTAGACACATACCAAATTACTGCTGCTGATGTGTTCTTTCCAGCCATGCATATAACTCAGCTCCTGAAATTGCCTACATCTGACTCATTTTCACAGAGCGGGTCACAAATATACTATTGGAGTTTATCACCCATTGGAAAATACCCCCCCTCCATTATTTTGTGCTTTTGTTCCGGTTGCAATGGTATTCTGCATAGGAAACAGGAAACGGATAAAAAAACGGAGTATCTTTACCGAATTCTGTAGGGATATTATAAATTATATAAAGATGTACATTCAACACATCCGAACAAAGGACATGTTGCGCCTACATTATTCCAATCAGAGACCAGACGTCATTGTGACCACAATGATGTTATAACTGTATAATTTTACATTGCGGTAATATTTTGAAAGGTATAACTTCACAGCCCCTGGTATAAAACTGAATCCAAGCGTCCATGCGATCGGAAGCTGCAGGGTCTTATTAATGCAAACCCACATTCTACGCATTGTATGACGCAATGCGACATGATATTGGGCATCATTACACACGATACTTTAAGGGGACACGTTGCTTTGGATTGGGCGGGTTCCGGGTTTATGAATATGAAAAGCGTTTGGAACCGTTTGTTATAAAACGCATATGGTTACAGAAACATGTTTTAAAGGTAGAATATAGAGATCCACACAAAATGCCTCGAAATTTCACGTGTTTTTTTTTACTCTGCGAATAAACACGTTCGACCATTTTCGGGAGTCAAACATTAGCTGAATCCACAATATAGCGTGCCGTGTTAGTTCACGACGTAAAAGGAAACCCGTGCATAACCAAGGCATACTTGTGTGGATCATTATATTCTACTTTTAAAGCATTTTTCTAACCATATGCATTTCATAACAAACGGTGGCAATGCTTTTCATAGACCGACTCGCCTGATCCAATGCAACGTGTCCCTTTAACCAAAATATTGGCGGCATCGATTTACTCTGCACCAAATTGAAGCAACTATAAGACATTTATGCCAGGTCCCTGCCGGTTTTTTGGGAGTAGGCCTACTTGGGTATCAGATTCTACGTGACTCGAGTCAATGGCCGTGACTTAGTGGGCTCTGGTTGGGCCGAAAATCACGATGATTCACTTTTAAACTGATTGAGAACGAGCTTCGAAGATGAGCAATTGAGACTGATAACTACATGCCTAAGTGGTATTATTATGCAAGGACGTGTGGTATCTCCGTTTTTGTATGGTGAGGTGTTTATTGGCAGCGGTGGAGCATAGACCTTTTCGCAAATACCGGGGCGCGCGCGTAAAGCTTGGAATTAGGTGCATTGTGGTCTTGCTGGTATCCAAATTTGATCCATATATATCCCACAATGCACCTCATTCAACAGTCTGCGCTTGCGCATTGGTATTTGCGATAAGGTCTATGGAGGAGGATTCGGGAACCCCACGACGAGTTCAAAATACTCTTAATTCCAGGTTGTTGTCTTAAGACATCATCACTCGGTGTAGCCCACAGTAAGAAAACTGTAAACATTTGGGATAAACTGGTCATCGAAGTTGCAAGAAAATAATGAAATAAAGTGAGACCCAGCAATTGCTCGTATGTGTGTTTTTTCAAATGCCCGCTGAGAAAGTAATACCTGAAGCTTTTCTCATTTTGAATTTTTGGAGTGAACAATAATTACTTCTTTCTTTAAAACTACATTACTTAAGAGAATTTGTTTTTAACAGCGTTTTATAAATACCAACAGCTTCCCAGTACTCTCTATATCAATGATCAGCAACTTGTGGAACACTTGCAAACAAAATCACACAGTCACTGTCTTTAAACATTTATCAATTTACCATAGTATTGACATACAGTAATATCGTGTTTCATTGCTTAGAGAAGATAATTCATGCTTCTCCAAAAAACAGATAGCATATCTTAAAACTGGAGGATGACAATGTTTGAGATGACTTCTTCGAGACAACAAAGATATATTTACATATGACATTTCACGAAACTTAGGCCCTACAGGTACAGATGAGATTCAGAAGATTGAACCTTGGCATTTAACTTCAAGACACTGGACACTATTGGTAAGTGTCAAAGACCAGTCTTCTCACAGAACCTGTGAAAATTTTAGCTCAATATTGGTCGTTGAAGTTGCAAAATTATTGAAAGAAAAAACACCCTTGTCACACGAAGTTGTGTGTTTTCAGATGCTTGATTTCGAGACCTCAAAATCTAATTCTAAGGTCTTGAAATCAAATTCGTGGAAAATTACTTCTTTCTCGAAAACTATACGTTTAATACTTCAGAGGGAGCCGTTTCGCACAATGTTTTATACTATCAACCTCTCCGCCATTACTCGTTACCAAGTAAGGTTTTATGCTAATAATTGTTTTGATTAATTACCAATAGTGTCCACTGCCTTTAAAGGTTACCGCCCCGGTTCCGACTTTCTCGATATTTAAAGCTGCAGTGCATTAAAGGCAGTGGACACTATTGGTAATTACTCAAAATAATTATTAGCATAAAACCTTTCTTGGTGACGAGTACTGGGGAGAGTTTGATGGTATAAAACATTGTGAGAAACGGCTCCCTCTGAAGTGCCATAGTTTTCGAGACAGAAGTAAATTTCCACGAATTTGAGGTCTCGAAATCAAGCATCTGAAAGCGCACAACTTCGTGTGACAAGGGTGTTTTTTTCCTTCATAGTTATCTCTCAACTCCGACGACCAATCAAGCTCAAATTTTCAGAGCTTTGTTAATTTATACATATGTTTCCACCAAGTGGAAAGATTGGTCACTGACAATTACCAGTAGTGTCCACTGTCTTTAATAACCTTGGCTTTTGATGTGCAGGCACAGGCGATATACGTATAGCCGAAGGTAAAGCCTTTCTTAGCAATAATGAAGCAGGATACCGTCACATAGCAAAAAGTTGACATTGTAATTTGGCTGGTAACCTCATTCCTGTTTACATGATTTTGTTCTGCTTGGCTTATTTCAGTACTAAACAGGGCACATGTCAGGATCCGGATCGGTCCGCGTACTATACACACGATATCTTGAAATGATTGAGCTTCCAATCTTCTCGTGCGGTCTCCAGTTTTTATCAAATTGATTTATAGGCTCAATGACAGCACGTGATAATTCACCTTGATTGCTTTAAGATACCAGTCATTCTAAAAATATTTCGTTTCATTAAAGGCATTGGACACGTTTGGTAACATTGTCAAAGATTCTCACTTCGTGTCACATACTATGCATAAAATGACAAACCTATATATATGTTTGGACTCTTGTCATCGAAGTTGCAACAGAATAATGAAAGAAATAATACCCTTTCGCATAAAGAAAATGTGCGTGCTCTCAGATGCGTAATTAAAATGCTTTAGCTGAAGTCTTCTATTATTTGAGAGTGAGAAATTACCTCTTTCTCAAAAACTACGTTACTTCAGAGGAGTCGTTCCCCACATTGTGTTATGCTGTCAACAGCTCTCCATTGCTCGTTACCAAGTAAGTTTTTATACTGCTATTGGTTTTGAGTGTAAATTACCAAACGTGTCTAGTGGCTTTGAGTTTCTACCAGTCCTCTGGCAGTTCAACCTACCCGTCTCCATAAACTAAATGACATCAATCGTCATCTGCATAGTGCATTAGCGCATTGCATTCGTGTCAGTCAACATTCTACCCTTGACCTTCGAAGTTGACATTATTTTCTTAACTGTTTACTTCGAGTTGAAGTTTAACTTCGAAGGGCAGGTCATGACTGTTTAATTAATGAAAAATACATTTGCCTTTAGCCACATGCTGACATGTTCCTACATCAGTGACAATCAAAAGCATCACCAGTGCTATAAAGGGTCTGCGTTTGGTAATGACTGAAAATTAATGGCAATAAGAACTTACTTATATATCTGGTTTGCGGTAACACCATGTGTTTATCTACTTGCCATGTAGAGCTTTTTTCAGAGAACTGTCTTGCTTTAAATTTATACTGTGGAGCAGATTTTTCGGACTTTTCGGGAGACTTCTCAGTTCTGAAAAAAAAACCTGTCCTAGGCGGAAGGTATATAAAATTGGCTTGGACTACTTTAGCTTATAGGATCGTAATTAACTGCACGACTGCGGAGTGAGTTTATAATTGGTCCTGCACAAGTAGTGCCTACAACAGCTTTTGATATAGTATAATGACTGTTGAGAAAATTTCATTCCGAAGTACAGCGTTTATGGAAAAAGTTATCACCTTTGTATCATCAAAATATTGAATCTCTGAGAAGATCTCGGATTGTGTATTCCATTTGTAGTTATATTCTTTATGCGTTGACATATACCACTCACACCGTTAAATACATTTTACAAAAAGAGGACAATCATCTTTTCAACTATTTTTTTTATGAAGGGTCTGACTAGCCAATATTCTCTGCATCGAAAAAAAAGAAAGATAATTAAAGAGTGAGTAGGCCTACTTGAACTGAAAGCACCACTAGTATACCCCAGTCAATTTAATTTTGATAATAATAATAATAATAAAAAGACATTTGTAAAGCGCCTAATGCAAAAGCCTCTAAGCGCATTAAAGGAACAATAAAATAAACAATTAGAGAAAGATACAAGATACAAATAGGCAAATTACAAAAAAGAAGCTTTAAACAAATGAGTTTTCAACAAGGACTTAAAACATTGTAAAGTATTAGCTTGGCGAATATGCACAGGAAGACTATTCCAAAGAAACGGTGCGGCGTAAGAAAAAGATCTGTGGCCATAAAAAATGGAAGAAGCTCTAGTAGCAGAAAGCAGTGACTGTTGAGATGATCGTAAAGTCCGAGTAGGGGAATAATGATGAACAATATGGTGAGAACGAGGCAGACAAGAAACGAGGCTAAGATCTTCCTATGATCTCCACGGCATATTGTGCAAATCGACGGAAAACTTGTATCGAGCTAGCAAGGCACTACTCAGTAGTTCAAAATCAAACAGAGCCGGTACCTCGATACTGTATTTTGAAAGATAATATCGCACCTATGGCGGCGTGTTTTCAATTTCGGAACAGCCGGACGCTCACATAATTATTGAAAGCACGCTTGTGAGGATAGTTCCTGGATGGAAAAAATCCGCCAAACTTCCGTATAATGTAAGGGAAACCCGGGTATAAATGGGTACATGCGATGGTAGATGGCGATATTGTGTATGAAAAAGCATTTGGAGCGCTATGGTTGCCTAGGTTGTATACTCCACAGGGAGATGAGAAATGTAAAAGGAATGTTATTTGCCCAATGACGAGAGAAGCCTATCGATACAATTGAAATGCGCAGAAGAACATGACCTCAAATGGGCTGAGGATTTTATTCATGTTTGAATAAATTGTCGAATTTGGTATAATGTGGAGACCGACGAAATCGCCTGTACATGGTGTTAAATCATACTTGTGAGGACAATTAGTGGAGGATAAAATACCCGTCAAATTCCAGTACAAAGGAACATTAATGATATCAAGCTGAGTATTTTGTTTCTTTTTGAACAGGAACGAAACGTCTCCACGGGGGTTTCTTTAAAGGAGAACGATGCTGACCATGGATTTTCGTGTGAAAACAAATACCTCGGGGATGTTGAAAAGAAGGAAAAATTTCAGAACAAACCTCATCTCCACAGGGATGCATTAATTTGAGAATTTGAGAAATTTGTATGCGCGTTCCTTGTCGGATAGCAATTAAATACGGTCTCGATAGCTGTGTTTGAGTAATGTGGGCCCCCGGGCGGTGAAATATAAATCCATAGACAAAAGAACATGAATAAATTAGGAGGAACGACGTGCATAAAATGATTTAAAACAGAGTCATATCAAGAGTTATGTGACTCGGAAGAAAAATTGTACACGTATGACGAGGATTTCTTTACCTGCAGCTAGTTTGTGTTGTAAATGCCATTGGCGTAATCGTTCCCAGGGCTTTACTGCACCAACGTATTTCGTATTTTAATGACGAGGTAATTTGATTTCCGCACTCCAGTTTCACCCAACCGGTCTATTTAAATTATAATATTAATTAAAGGCACTGAACACGATTACTCAAAATGGTTATTGGCATAAAACCTACTCGGTAACGATGTTCGGTAACGATGTTCTTAGTCAAAAACATTGTGAGAAATGGCTCACTCTGAAGTAAAGCCACTTTGAGAGAGAGAGAGAGAGAGAGAGAGAGAGAGAGAGAGAGAGAGAGAGAATTTCTCACTCAATTGAGACAGACTTAAGCTGAAGCCTTTTATTATGCATCTGAAATCACACCAATTTGTGCAAAAAGGGTGTTATTTTTTCGTTCAATTTTTTTCTTGCAGTTGCGATGACCAAATTATTTAGTCCAAGTTATCCCAGGGTTGTTAGTTTATGCAAATGTTGGGATGTAGCAAGTGAGCATACTTGTTTTTGACAATTACCAAACGTGTCAAGTACCTTTAATTATATGTAATCCCATTTTGCTGAAAACAAAGCGAGTGTTTCATATGTATTCTTTAAACGTTTCTTATTGCATAAACAACAGTTCTATTGCAGTGGTGAAAAGAAAGTAAATAGTTTGAGTTAGTTGCTGAAAATATACACCCTTCGGTTGCAAACACTGCCCCATATAACATTGTTGAAATTATCTGTGTTTCTGTAGTGTGTTTGAAATTGTGCATGGTAGTCACAGAGCGTGATTTTAGCCTCTGTTTTTCAGATGCTTTTCATCAGTGACACAAACAGAGAGAGTCACGACGAAAACCCGAGGCGGGAAACATGTATTTAACACATGGACGAGAATCAAGATCAACAACACGGTGTGCTGGGCTGTGAAGCGAGCCCCCCTCCCTCTAGTTGATGCATAGGTATACATAAACCTATATACTAGAGTCGATGTCTCTGTGGGGAGAGGCCCCGCCACCGACCCGACCCCTTGACGAAATAATAAGAGAGAAAAGGGAAATCTGCTCATGCTGTATCGATCAGATCATTTCAGAATCTATTGAATTCCCCCCCAAAATAAAAAATTGCATTACTCATTGAACTTTTACCAAAGGTTAATGTTCTGATATAACACAAAAACCTTTAGAAGTACAACCGCCACCAGGGGCGGGTTAGAGGACACACCACAACATCGTAATCGTAGCCAATCTTATTTTCACTCCCAGGCACCAGTAGCCTACTGCTTTTAGAGGTGTACAATGTCGTGTATTCATCGATCCACATGATGGGGCTTAGAGCGGTATGTAGGAAACGAGGTTATGAGGAAGGAAGGTTATTCTACGTACGGACGGGGGAAAGAAAGGGCAGATTCATGATTGTGGACCGGTGTGGCGGTTTTAACTTTCAGCCGTGTTCAGTTTTCCGCATGACCAAATACGGTAACATTACGTCATGCGATGCCTGCGCACAGCAAGCGAAAGTAGTCCATTTTTAGTGCCGTATTGAGTCATCCGTGTTACTCTCTCCGGTAGCTGTCATGGCGGCGTCCAAGAGTACAACGAGCGGCGAACGCGTGGATCGTATGAGAGAATTTGGTGTGAAGACCAAGCAAATTATCCTGTATTTATACCGAACGAGCGTCAGAGAATCAGAAGAATTTTTTATTATTCTGGTTTAGTTTATTAAATTTATTTATTACCGTGTTTTATTTTATTTTATTTGTTTAGTTATTTTTTTTATTTCACTGAACTACAGTACTTGCCAGGGTACTTGCGGCGGTATTTTTGTCTGGCTACGTCACCCGGAAAACTGAACACGCCGGAAAGCTAAAACCGTTCGAACAACGTGTTGAAATGTCCGGCTACGTCACCCGGAAAACTGAACACGGCGGAAGACTGAAACCGCCACACCGGGTGGTGAAAGCGGTGGCGATATTAAAACCAAAAGAGGTGTCTATTTTTGCGTTAGATCCTGCAAACGCAACCACAATGGGGCATACGGTCCCACCTCGTTCCCATGGATGATCGATCTCGCCACGCAATTTTGCCACATGTCTTGCCATGTTGCTAGGCTCAGTTGCAACATGGAGGCGTGTGTGGAAAGACTACTTGTCTTTGATCATCATTGGGTGCGTTCGATAAGCTTCCCCGGGTCTACCCCGGTGTGTGGCGTTTTCTTTTTTCAGGACTTACGTGTGCAGATAATTACCCCACACACCGGGGTCGACCCAGGGAAGCTAAACGAAAGCACCCATTATCGGTCCAAATATAGTAAGGCTGTGTAAAAGGAATTAACTTAATACAACATGACAGAAAATGGTAGACGCGAATTGTGCGGAGGTGCGTTTTTGAGCAAGCGTCGTGCAACTTGGAGGACATTCTCTCCCTGCAACTGAGATTCAAAGTATTCGCCCAAGACGTCATAGACCGCCATCTTTGCTGCCTAACAGTGGAGAAGTGCATGCGTTATGCACTGCTCACGACCCTCAGCCAATGAGCGTGCAAGTTTCATTAACGATGGCGGCTTATTCAAGGGATGCATGGTGCCGGTGTCCCATGCAATGATGTCCTCTATGCAATACTATCCGTAGGACATTATTGCATACGCAATAATGTCCGCCGGACGGTTTTGCATAAGGAATCGTGTCCGCCCGGACGCTGCTGCATTATGCAATTGTGTCCGCCCGGACACATTTGCATATGCAGTTGTGTCCGCCCCCGTGCAAAACCGTCCTTTCAGTTAATTAAACGCCCTTGACGTTCGTCATTTTTTTACAAGCTACGTGCATGTCATGAATGACATGGGAAATGTTCGGCCGTTGGGTATTCGCTTCAATCATGAAGTACGTGAATATTCATGCTGCATATACGTAGGTTCAGTGCATGCACGATCGCTTCCTTACGCGCGCACATACAATCATGTACAGTCATGTACATGTCCACCGGACGGTTTTTGCATAGCTCCGGACACGATTGCATATGCAAAAGTGTCCGGATCGGACAGTATTGCATGGCGGACACAATTGCATCTTCGAAAAGGGCCTTTGGCGCTATACTGTCACTGGTGTCCTTATCGTTACACATGTTAGCATGGAGCAGGCAATCGGGACCATGTCCTGAAATCCTGAGGCTGGTTCCAAAATGGTCGACCACAGAAGTCAACCAATGGTCGACCAGCCTGGGTTCGAGTCAAATAGTCAACCTTAAGTTAACAATGGTGCAGACTCGAACTTACTCCTAGGGGATAATGATGACGTCAGGTGAATTTGGCCAATATCAGGATTGTTATAGACTTGTGACTTTACCTTATAAAAACACAATGACTCGAAACCCGTAACCCGTGATCGGAATGGGAAAACAAGTTCGGTTCCTTAGCCCTCACAAGGTAAACGGTATATATTATCAGTAGGCATATTGGCTTAATCATTAGAAACTATCCCCCTCCCCTCTTGCGTGGGGTTAATTAAGTTGGACTGCAGTTCGTTGGAGCCCCATCGCTGCGAATCTCTCTCGTGGCATATTACATCCCATCCACTTTGAATCATTTAGACACGGCATTTTGTACTATGCGTGTTTTATCGAGGCAGGAGTCAATTAAAGACAGGTGAAACCCACACCCTACTCTGGAATTGTAAGGAATGATTAACATCAGCCGGGAAAGATAAACTCTTTCATTTGGCGAGGTGTATCCCCGAGACGTTACTGAGTTTTCATTATTACTCCTATAGCCTTACCTCCCTTAAAAGGTTTCAAACATCTTATAATGACATCGTTTGCTGCAACCGTTAGATGAACTGGATAACTCTATGAAATATGTGTGCCGGACGTTGCCTAGACTTGATACAAGTCGGGTCTCTGGCTAACCGATCCAACAGTACAGAGCTAACTATGATGAGCCGTTTAAAAATGTGCACATAAAGCTGCATGCGATGCAGTAGATTATCAACCGACCAAGGATTCGATGAAAGTTCGACTTGGGTCAAGTCTAAACTTTGCCGTGCAATTCGCAGTTTTAAGTGTGTTTCCTCCCTGTATGTGCGAGGTTCGTTTTGCACTCTTGTTATATCACATCGGGCAGAGCATTATACCTTAAAGATGGCGGCTTCAAGTAGCCTTAATTCAAGGCTCTTGACCTGGATATTACGAATTAGTCCATGGGCAAACTGCCTGGATATATAGCTTTAACCTTGCTGTAATACACACGGCGTCGTGAAGGCTATGCTCTATCAGTAAAGCGGCGATCAATGACAGAAAAATTTCCTCCAAAAACGATTTCCAATGCAGTATTTGTATTACTGGGAATTGTGAATCGATCAACATACCATCACGTCTTGAAACAAGACTTTACCCCAAGAGTGATGTAGTATTCCATCATAGTTACACACACAAACATGGACTGTGTTAAAAAGGCCCTTTTAAAAACCACGGTTTCGGCTTTGGATTCGGCTTCAGGCTCCGTCCTCTCGTCTGAAACCCTAAGCGCCTGTACGCAAAGCACGCGCAATTTGTCGAAACAACCGCGGGTCCAAGCTAGCCTGAGCCGAATCTGGGGTTTCAAAAAGGGCCATATTCTCGTTAGTGTAGTTAACTCACTGCATGACTATTGTGGAGGTCAAATCTAGACTAACGAGCTCAAATGAAGTAGGCAGTTTGTTGATTCAGCGATACTTCAACAAATAATGTATAGCTTCTCTTTTCTTAAGGATAGGCCTATCGTATAGTCATACCATAAGGTAGGTAGGTGATGGTATTTTGCCTTCGTCATTTGATAGAGTATAGAATGAACAAGAAATGGCAGCCATGCGCGATGTTTGAAAACTAGGGCATACTTGCTATTCACCTACATTTTGTTTTCAAAGGACAAACCTGCGATGGGCCTTCAGCCATATATCTTTCTTATTATACACTCTCTAAAAGAAATATAACAAATTACCAGCCATTCACGATATTGGAAAACTGGGGCTCACTTGCTATTCCACTTACATTTTGTTTTCAAAAGACAATCCTGCAGTGGCCCTACAGCAACATATCTTCCAAAAACACTCTCTGAGCAAACAAGCAATGACAGCCATTCACTTTTTCGAAAATAATGGCCTGTTTGGTTTCTACTTGCATTTTGTCTTCAAAAGACAAGCCTGCGATAGCCCTACAGTCAAATATTTTTCGCATGACATACTCTGACTGTGTGTCATAGTTATAATGCTTGTATCATTAAACATTTAAGACACTGGACACTATATATTAGTAATTGTCAAAGACCAGTCTTCTCACTTGGTGTATCAAAATATGCATAAAATAACAAAACTGTAAAAATTTGAGCTCAAGGGGTCGTCGAAGTTGCGAGGAAAAAAAATGAAAGAAAAAACACCCTTGTCCCACGAAGTTGCTTTCAGATGGTTGATTTCGGGACCTCAAAAATCTAATTCTGAGGTCTCGAAATCAAATTCGTGGAAAATTACTTCTTTCTCGAAAACTATGTCACTTCAGAGGGAGCCGTTTCTCACAATGTTTTATAGCATCAACCTCTCCCCATTACTCATTACCAAGTAAGGTTTTATGCTAATAATTATTTTGGGTAATTACCAATAGTGTCCACTGCCTTTAATCATTAGAGGCACAATATTCATCCAAATATTTCCCATGTCTGCCCGCTATCAAAACACGATGCAGTCTCATTCTCCATGGATTTCAATTTAAAACAAGAGTGTAGTCTGATAGGTAAAATAATATGTCTGCGTATGACGTGCTTTATTGTAGCCATGAGGTATGTATCATGCTCAATTTCTTTGCATCCACTCGATTTTTTCTTCTTCTCATATTATTAAAGGCACTGGACACATAATTACTTAAAATAAGTGTTATCATAAAAACTTACTTGGTAATGAGCGATAGAGGGTTGTTGCGGTATAAAACATTGTGAGAAACGGCTCCCTCTGAAGTGACGTAGTTTTCGAGAAAGAAGTAATTTTCCACTAAAATATCTGAACTTGATTTCGAGACCTCAGAATTAGATTTTGTAGGTCCCGAAACAAGCGTCTGAAAGCACACAACTTCATGTGACAAGGGTATTTTTTCTTCCATTATTATCTCGCAACTTCGACGACCAATTGAGGTCATGAGGTGTTTTTTGTGCATAGTTGAGATACACCAAGTGAGATGTTCTGTTTACAGTGTTTTCATATGCAGTGTTATTGGAGAAGAACTTAAGACCATCTGCATCGTAGAACAAACATTTGATGACACAGAACTGTCGGGGACGATATTATTTGCGGCGCCAAAGCTAACGATGGAAATTTGTTCCAAGAAAATGTTGGTTGTGTTTGGTGACGCACTGATGTGATGGAAACAACATCAAGCTCACTTTGGTTTCAGAATTGTCAAAACAACCTGCACCAAAATATGCTGCTAAGAATGCATTCAGGTTTAATGAGATTTACTTTTTTGATCTTCATGAAAATAGGCGTTTAAGTTGCATAAGGTTAAAACCATTTGCATAACGGCAACGTGGCAAGATTTATGTTTGTTTTAACTCGTTCCTAAAGAGTACCTTTCCTATTTTGTTTATTTTACTTACTCGGTTGGTGCTGTAGCTTTGTTGCTATGGTGGCCTAGTGCATTGTATTTTTGGTGTCTACATGGTTACGTATTGTCATTATACCTAATTGGCAATAGGCCTATACAGTGTACTAGAATGTCTATGTTTTAAAAAATGTGGACATCAAAATGCAACTCTAATCTATAAGGACTGCTTGTCTTCAACGACAGTCAGGATAAAATACTTGTCATCAGCCGTGAAACTCATGGGTCCCCTTATTAAAGATGGACCTCTTGCAGAAAGCCAGAATAGTTTCATCTCAGTCGTGCATGAACGTCGCGACGTAGAGAGTTTACAAAGATAATTGGAGGCCGTTGGGGACAACCGTAATTTCAGTTTAGGGAAAAAATGGTTTGCGAGTAGAAGCAACAACGCGATTGTTCTGTCCAATAAGCTCGTGGGCCCCGGGATCACGAGCCCCCATCACCTATCCGGGGTCTGACCCTCTACTGTGTAATGAACTTCCTCAAGTGCCAGGGTAAAAAAATTAAAGACATGGCCATTATTATTGACAAGGTTGCTTTTCAGTGTTAAATCAACCATTGAATTGTTAGGCATAAGTGACAAGTCTTTATTAAGTTAGTTTTTTTTTAATCAAGTGTCCCTGAACGCAGTGCGAGTTGCTGCGCATTTTGTTGCACCGTTAGAAAAGGGGTGGGGGGGGGGGGTACAGTTTTACATGGTATCTCGGGAAACGTTTTAGAGCATGAAACATTGACCCCTAAAACGGAATAGCCATGTTACTCGTTCGTAGGTTCTTTTTTCTCTCTCTCTCACAAGTGACGGTGAATGTGTTTTATTTTTTTCGATTTTACATTTTGTTGGATTAGCTATAGGCCCGACCAGAACTGAGGGGTCAGATTCCATATTATTTTTGTTGGTTTTCACCTAATAAATTACAACAAATCGATTCGGGAAGATATTTGTATTTAAAGGCGTTGTATATACCTTTGGTTTTTGGAATCGTTCGATTGTTTTAATTCTATATTAATGTAATTGTATACAAATAGAGTAATCTGTGAAATTTCATTTAAAAAGGTGTTCGCCGTTTTGAGATTTCGCCGAAGCTCCGGAGCAAATAATGTCCATGCAGGAAGAATAATCCCCAAAACGAATATAAAAAAAACGCAGTCTCTGAGAAGCGTTACCGGTATCGCTTCGCACGAGTTTCGGGGGATAAACAGTTGTATATGTTCCTATTAGTACTACCCTGCAGTAGTTGCGAAGTGAATGTTTCTCAAAATGCATTATCCAAAGCCGTTGTTTAGGGCTCTTCTCAGCACGTACGTTTGTATTGCCATTAATTTTCAGAGTCTAGGTAATTACTTGTTTTCCCCCTCCTCTTCCCACCCTTGATATTGTCCTTTGTGTTTCCATCTTCTTGTGGCCAAGCCAGTCCCTTCCCTTCAACCCCCCCTGTTGTCCCATATTAATTGTTTACCCCTTGCTTTTTTTCTGCATGCTTTCTAACCCCATTCATGTATTTCCACTTCACTGCTTATGGGTTGTCATTTAGGCTTCGAGAAAGACTCTGCTGGGGTCGAAACGTCAGGCCATTAACTATTCCCATTAATGTTCAGAGTCATTAGACCCTCCCTTTAACAAGCATTAGAATGATACCACAGCCCCAAAATACATTTCATGTGGTGTCATCTGTATAAGCAGTTTGTGACATTGGCATGACGAGTAGGCCTTGAGGGGGGACAAGTCGACTTCCGATACCGGATCAATAACATAGCCCCCCCCCCCACCCCTGCCATTTTTGTTATGTCACCCTCCCATTTCCGTTGTCCGTGTCGCGTTTTGCCGGCCTGGAGGTCAAGTTGAAAAAAATAATGACTGTTCTGGTTAGGGATTTCTGATTTTAAAGTGACTCACTACATCCGTCGTGTTCTTGAAAATACAGAGGTTTGTAAATGCATAAATACTGACCAGAAATAACAAGGTGGGGGATGGTGCAGGTTATATGCACTGAAAAGGCCAAAACTTACAGTGGTCTCCAGTCTCAAGTTGTCTGACTTGTGGCCGTTTCTCCCGAAACGTTTAATTAATTTTTTTTACAAAAACTTTTATATATAGATTCTAAAATGTACAGACCTTCATTTAAGGTATTACATGAAAAATCCAATCCTACCATGTATTGTAAAGACCCTGGACACTATTGGTAATTGTCAAAGACCAGTCTTCTCAACATATGCATAAACCATGTGAAAATTTGAGCTCAATTGGTCGTCGAAGTTGCGAGATGATAATGAAAGAAAAAATACACCTTGTCGCTTGCGGTTGTGTGCATTCAGATGCTTGAATTCGGGCCCTCAAATTCTAAATCTGAGGTCTCGAAATCAAATTCGCAGAAAAAATACTTCCTTCTCGAAAACTACTTCACTTCAGAGGGAGCCGTTTCTCACAATGTTTTATACTATCAGCCTCTCCCCATTACTCGTTCTAAGTAAGGTATTATGCTAATAGTTATTTTGAGTATTAACTGCCTTTAAACTAATAATGATTATATATGCCGTGCAAATCTCACGAGTATTCGAGAACATTTTTGACCATGGTCCCACGAACCTAAATGCTTAACGCGTGAATGATGTAGACTTGCGCACTTTAATCGAGTCCTATGGTTCAAACACACGCGAGACTTGGCAGTTGGCGGGATCCTGAAACTACATTAGATCACGTCCATAAGCCATGTGCAAACAAATTATTTGTATGTAAGGGCATGTACACGTTTGCATTTTGTACTTTGACAGTTTTTATAGGTTCATCGTGTTTAAACAGCATCGTATTATACATACAGCATCATCTTGACAACGAACATCTTTCAGCGAAAACGGACAATGTTGAACTTTGAAACACTGAGTAAATGTAATGATCACAGCATAATGTATCGTAGGTGAGCCAAAGTGCATGGATATTAATGGATTCAGACATCTTTGAAATTCATCAGCATAATGGAGAGGATAGCCTCATCCTCCACTGTTCAACGTTTGATGATCTTAGAGTTTGATTATATTCCCACCACACTTATCGATTTTGTTGCTGTACCTAGCTTGCACAATAATGAGGAAACATTATTGGGCTTACGGTCACGGAACCATGACATTTGAAACAAGTCCTTAAAGGCAGTGGACACTATTGGTAATTGTCAAAGACTAGTCTTCACAGTTGGTGTATCTCAACATACGCTTAACATAACAAACCTGTGCAAATTTGAGCTCTTGGTCGCCGAAGCTGCGAGATATAATGCACGAAAAAACACCTTGTCACACGAAGGTGTGTGCTTTCAGATGCTTGATTTCGAGACCTCAAATTTTAAATCTGAGGTCTCGAAATCAAATTCGTGGAAAATTACTTCTTTAACTATGTCACTTCAGAGGGAGCTGTTTCTCACAATGTTTTATACTATCAACCTCTACCCATTACTCATAATCAAGTAAGGTTATGATAATACTAATTAATTTTAGTAATTACCTATAGTGTCCACTTCAGTCATGTTTTAACGTACTGCTGTAAAACAACATAATGGGAACATGTTCATCAGACAATTTCCCCTTGAATCTTCAGGCGTGTGGTAAATTACACCGGCAGACGAAATTGCATGTGACAAGTTTGGCTTTATAATTATGCACTTTAAAGTAATAAATTCAATCTTCCATTTTTGCCAAAGACTTTACTACCGGTAATAAAATGAGGCTGCGCAGTGTAGCAGTGTCATTTATCTCTAATAATAATACAAGTGACATCAACTGACAAATAAAAAAGTCCAAGTGAACTTGGAGCGTACCTGACGACTGTTCATTTTGACAACGGCCACAATTACTTCGTAATTTATTTAATCATTGTCGTATAGTTTGTATTAATTCCAACAGAGTAAGCTTCAAGAAACAGAACCAAACACTCTGTGAAGTCTTCAGCTTGAAATGACCAAACATTAAAATGTTTTTTTTTTTAAACGTAAAGTATCGCTGACAATTATTAGAACGTGAAAACACAATTTAGCTCTCACAAAAAAACAGAGAATTAATACACCGAACTCAACTCAAACGTTCTGACCGTGTTTTGTTTTCAGCGTCTGTTCAATTAATGACAAAATGTCATGGTTTTGATACCTATGAAGCCCAATAAAAAGATACAATCTGACTGCGTTGTTATAAGATTTGACTTACATTTTAATGTGAATTCAGGCTGGAATTATAGACCATCTATTTACATGACTTTACAACATCCCCGTGTGCTCATCAGGAGCAAAAATGATTGAGACAACCATGAAATACTTTTTCTCTATAACAACTGATTTATTTTGTGCAACTTTAACCGAAATAACCCAGCTGTTTTGTGTACCGGCATGATCACGTACAGTCTCAGCTGGTAAAAATAACCTTTGAGCAAACAATCTAGTTTTCGTTCTCTGGGGTAAAATACTGTACAAAATCAATCACCTCAACTGGCACCTAAGTCATTTACCAAAACAGCAGAATTAGCTCCGAATGCCGTTGGCTTCGTCTGAAGCAATTGATACCAAGTGTCGATTGAATAGGAGGCGGACGCCAGACCACTAGACACCATGCAGAGAGGGCGTTAGGACAAGGCGCCTGTGAAGCTAAAACATGGGCCCAATGGTATACTGGACACTATTGGCAATTATTAGCGTACCAACTTACTTGGAAACGAGCAATGGAGAGCTGTTGATAGTATGACATATTGTGAGAAACGGCTCCCTCGCTGAGGGAAGTAACGCATTTTTGAGAAAAAGGTAAACTCTTACTCAAATAAGATACTTCAGGCCTGACGCCTTTTATTATGCATCTGAAAGCACACAACATTTCTTTCGTTATTTTTCTTGCAAATTCAACGACAAATTGAGCCAAAATTTTCACAGGTTTGTTATTTTATGCATGGGGTACACCAAGTGAGAATACCGGTTTTTTACAATTACCAAACGTGCCCAGTGCCTTTAAAAAAATAGAGAGAAAAAAATACAAGTCATAGAGCCAATGCCATTAACTGTGTATATCGCAAATGCCCGCCCCAGTAGAAAACAAATATGACTCTGAAGTTTTTATGGCAGCTTTCTCCCGCGGTTTATGGTGCCGTTTTGCGCATGATGCTGTGGCACTTCGTTATAATTCTTCACTGCACGCTGCGCCCATTCAACAACTTTCTCAAACAGTGTACAACAATTCGTCCACAACGTCTCCCACAAATCGATGAATCTGAACAGAAATCCATATTTTTCCATCAATTCATGCTGCTGGATTTGCTTGCACATCTCGACCATGAGGAGATCGGCAGTGACCACGTCCTTGGAGAGATCAGCGGGGGATTCACCGGCCAGAGTCCTCACGAAGAGGTCAGCACCGAAGATGATCAAAAGGCTCACGATGTTCCGGAGACCGTAGGCAGCCGCGGTGTGTAACGGGGCGTAGCCGTTTGAATCCTGGACGTTTGCGTCAGACCCGCGCGTTAACAGCAACTTCACTGTGTCCAAGTTGCGATTCAACACCGCTTGGTGGAGAGCTGTCAACCCGATATGATTCCGGGCATTCATGTCGATCTGGGCCCCGTGTGTGCTGAGGATCTTATCAAGCTCAAAGTTGTCCTGTTGCTGGACGGCAGACTGGAAGCGAACATCGAGAGGGAATGTAATATGGCGACATGCAACGAGCAGTGGCTCGTCATCTTCTTCCAGGTCGAATGAAGGGCTCGGGTACGTTCGATATCGCACCCTACGCCGTCGAAGTGCCCTCTCTTTATAATCTTTAGAACCAGACATACTCAGTGACGATTTCAATTCCATGTCAAATTTACATCATAAATAAAGGAATTTCCACCGTACAAAATTACAATTCCTTATTAGCGTTGAGTTGGCACATAATCCACTGCTGTGCATTGAATTTCCTCACTGAGACAACAGCCGTTGATTTCCTCATTTTGTTTCAGAACGCAAGCAACTTTAGGTAAACTGTCATCATGCATCGTATGTCCCTCTAAGTGTATTCACATGGTGACTCGTACATGGGCATCACTTTCCTCCAACAAAACGCCACCAAGATCCGTGTAATGTGAATAGAACTTCATCCAGCACAACACTGCTACTGCACTAGCTCCCACGTCGTCTTTCAGTGCAGCTGGAACTCAAAACTCCCCAGCTCTATCCCTGGTGAACTTGATAACCTTACGCAGGTTCAATAGCTCATTCCCAAAGCCAATGGATCGAAGCGACAGTTATAGTGACTCGAGGCAGTCACTCTCTCCTTGCCTTTTTGTATGACCTTGCTACCGTATGTTCCGCATACTGCTCTAGTCCCCATGGTCCTGCTCTCAAGTATACGTTGATATTATAAGTCCACACGATAGGGGCCCTCTATAAATGCGAAATGTCAATACAAACACTGGTATGCTTTCTGTATCTGGTGAAAAAAAAAAATACATTTCATTTCAGCTCCTTTCGATGTTTGCATACAGAATTCCAGTGGGTTGCCACGAGCCCTTTCACGGTGTGTGATACACGACGATGCGCATGTAAATCTGCTGTCGCTGCTCATAAAGGACGGGCCGTCCGGTCGCCCGGGTGAGCGATATAACGAATGCTTGGATCGCACTGCGGGCCTTGCCGGTGGGTGCAACTAATGACGAACACCAAATCCCGTGTTGATTACCGCCGTGTGCTTGTGATGACAATCTACATCACAACTAATTATAAAACAGCTCGTCTGAAAAAACCTGTCTACCTCAGTTGACCTTGCCTTTTCTTTAACCAGCTATTAAGGGCCACTTTATTAGCGCCAGTTTGAAAGAAAAAACTCACGTGTAAATATTTGCTCATTATAATATAAATGTAACAAACAATTCATTGTCATTTTGCGCTTAACCCAAATTACACTATTGATTAGAAATGCAAGGGCACCTACATAATAGCCATAAACTCTCATAAAAATTAAAAAAATGTAGCTGTTATATAAAGCGAGACTTAAAGGCACTGGACACTTGGGTAATTACTCAAAATAATTGTTGGCATAACATTTAACAAGTTACTTGGTAACGAGCAATGGAGAGCTGTTGATAGGCCCCTAGTGTAAAACATTGTGAGAATAGCTCCCTCTGAAGTAATGTAGTTTTTGAGAAAGGTAATTTCTAACTCAAATAATGAAATACTTCAGCTGAAGCCTTTTAGTATGCATTTGAAAGCTCACAAAAGTAATGCAATGTTTTTTCGTCCATAGTTCTTTTGCAAATTCGATGTCAATTAAAAACCCAATAAATTGTATTGATTAGAAATGCAAGGGCACCCGCATAATAATGATCATAAACTCTCCTATAAAACTAAATAATGTAACTTAAAAGCAAGACTTTAACGACTACGAGGTAACAGCTGGGGCTGCCGACCGACCGCCAAGAGTGTGCCGTCTCCTACGACCAGAACCCGGGGGAACATGGTTCGCAACCGCACCGCTCCATCACTCTTCCTACACACGTCTCTCCGATGACATCAAGTGCAAGCCAGCGTGCTTTCAAGTGCTCAATATAAACGTGTGCTTCTTGTCTAGTTGTTCTTTCGCGCTTTTTTTTATTCTCCCCCCCTCGGCTGGAACACAAGTGGGTCTTGAATATCAGAGACCTGGCAGAAAAAAATTTGAAACAGGTAGCTGCTTGTGCATGGCTTTATTATGTATATGTCTACATGCTGTGTGGGCATTGCCATTATATTAGTGTATTAAAGGGTGCTGAAAAGAATACTAAGGCTATGGCACTACCACTTTGCTCCTGCTGTCGCCGTTTTTAAATAAAGTTATCTGGAATACTGAGAAACAAACTTGCTTAAAGGCATTGTATACCTTTGCAGGTCACTTGTAACCGTTCGATTGTTTTAATTATATACACACCCCGTGAAAGAAAATTTCATTTCAAAAGTGGTCGCATTTTTTAGTCGCCGATCAAAGACGAATACAGACCCTTTAAAAACACATGCACAACAATGACTTTGGAATTCCTTTAAAGTGTTTTGGTTTGCATATTATTTTATTAATGACTATCTCATTAATATGAGATTTAAGGATGCCAAATTGAGACAGTCAAATTGACATGGAATTTGACTCTCCTGATTATAGCGGCATGCATCCATCCGGTGAATTGTATACACCAGAAGTTCCTGCCTCATAAGGAGTTCACTCAATCAAATCCTCCTACTTGTAGTAAATTTCATACATCACTACACTTCGACTGTGAACACTCCATCAAAAGGACTTTATAGAAAGCCTATCGTCCATTTTGTTTGTAGTTGTGTTTTCAAAGCCCCATGTACACTCAAATAACTACCAATTACCAATGGGCCTGACCCTTGTCTGGGTCAGTTTGACCCAGAATCTGTTTCAAAATGAACAAAGAAATGCTTCAAACTGACATAGAATCTGGCATTTTTTTGCCAATTTCTTGAAAGGTCAGGCTCAACGGGGCTCAGAATCCAGGTAAATTCTTACAGTGTAGCCTTTTTAAAGGCAGTGGACACTATTGGTAATTACTCAAAATAATTATTAGCATAAAACCTTACTTGAACAAGTAATGGGGAGCTGTTGAAAGTATAAAACAGTGTGAGAAACGGCTCCCTCTAATGTGGAGTAGTTTTCGAGTAATTTTCCACAAAATTGATTTCGAGACCTCAAGTTTAGAATCTGAGGTCCCGAAAGCACACCACTTCGTGTGACAAGGTTTTTTCTTTCATAGTTATCTCGCAACTCCGACGACCAACCGAGCTCACATTTTCACAGGCTTGTTATTTTATGCATATTATGTTGAGATACAGCAAGTGAGAAGACTGGTCTTTGACATTTACCAATAGTGTCCACTGGCTTTAACATACTCGGTGTTTGTGTAGCCGCAAACAAGCCACCCTCACTTGAAAGTACGGCGCAGCCCTTGTGCTCTCCTAAATAATAATATTGTACAATGTTTTCGCCGCTAGATGTGTAAACGGTTTCAATTAGTACAGAAGCGCGTCATCAGAATTCAAACTGGATAGCCCTGTACGCATACCTGTCAATGTTTCTTTTGTTCTTTCCATTGTCCCTGTTGTGATCCTCCCAAATACTATGTACACAAAATTCCTAAAAGGACATCCCTCTTCAGAGATTCCCAGGTGTAGACTTTTGTTAATAAAATAGCCAATGTTCAAACACTGATATCCTTAAAAGCAAATAAGCACACAGGCCCGACGGCCTACAACTTTTGCAAGTATTAGACGACTTCACTCGTGTAATAAAACATGTAATTGGATGCTGCACTATTCCTTCATAACTGTACCTAAGACACAACTCTGCTGCAATAATGCAGATATGGTCCATACTGACTGCTGTATACTCAGCTATAGGCCTTGCCCCGCCAGATCTGCCACATCATTACAATCGCCTGCACCCGAAAAGAAGTTGACCGTGATTTTGTGATTTGTGATTTGTGATTTTGTTTTCAAATGACACTCAAGAACATCTTATAAAGCACTCTCTCTTGCTCATAAAACAAGAATGAAAGAAATCAGTCATTCCTAAGAGGAGATGTGTCTTGCAAGCTGTTTACAGAATTATGACAAAACAAATGAGTGACTTTTTGTTATACCCTTTGCTACTATTAAAGGCAGTGGACACTATTGGTAATTACTCAAAATAATTATCAGCATAAAACCTCACTTGGTAACGAGTAATGGGGAAAGGTTGATAGTATAACACATTGTGAGAAACGGCTTCCTCTAAAGTGACGTAGTTTTTGAGAAAGAAGTAATTTTCAACGAATTTGATTTCGAGACCTCAAGTTTAAAATTTAAGGTCTCGCAATCAACCATCTGAAAGCACACAACCTTTTGTGACAAGGGTGTTTTTTTCTTTCTTTCATAGTTATCTCGCAACTCCGACGACCAATCAAGCTCAAATTGTCACAGGTTTGTTATTTTATGCATATGCTGAGATACACCAAGTTAGAAGACTGGTCTTTGAAAATTACCAATGTGTCTTTAAAGCCATTATACACTTTCGGTACAGAAACAAAAAAAATCCACGATTTACAAATAACTTACAGGGTTTACAGAAGGTAATGGTGAAAGACTTCTCTTGAAATATATATTCCATTAAATGCTTTACTTTTTGAGAAAGCATTAAAACAATATCAATTCTCGATAGCGATCAAATTACGAATTTATTTTGAACACGTGCCATGACACGGCGAAACGTGCGGAAACAATGGTGGGTTTTCCCGTTATTTTCTCCCGACTCCGATGACCAATTGAGCCTAAATTTTCACAGGTTTGTTATTTTATATATATATTAGTTGTGATACACGAAGTGTGGGCCTTGGACAATACTGTTTACCGAAAGTGTCCAATGGCCTTAAACTCATGTTTAGATCCAGTCTATAGTAACACTCCACGGCTACAAAATATACATGAGTGCTTTCAGTAAAACAGGCATAACTTCTCTAAAAAATATTCCATTTGTTTCATTCTTTTTTTAAGATAAGCAGTAAAAATGCTTGTGTATTATGAGTTTCACCGGGTTTTGGGTGTGTCAATGATTTCTTAAATCATCCTCGGTCAACTTCTTTTTGACCCTTTAGGCCTACAGAACAAGCATTAGATTTGCCAGAGATTTAGCCACGCTTCCCCAGAAATTTAGAAATAATACAAAGAAAGAGTGGTGCGTCAATTTCAGACTAAGCTGGTTGGAGGGGGCTCTTTGTTTTAAAACAAAGAGACTCGAGCTCCTTTGTCTGAAGTTGTTCAACCGACACGCGCTCAGTGAGAGTAATAAAATCACCACAGGAGGGCGCTCTTGAAATAAAAATAGAACCTGGCAGACAACACGTGTGCACTTTGGTATTGGAAATACCCGTATTGGAAATACCCGATCATTATTACGAGAAGAATGTGCGGTGTCCGGACGGCTACCATATGATAATATTAATCTGAACTTAGGAAGGTAAGCTTTGTGTTTCTTTTTGTCTGAAATATTGGAAGTGGTAGTAGTCTGTACAACTATATTGCTGGCCGCCAATATTGTAGATAATCAAGGTGAATTTGTATCTCTTGTGGGGGTGTCAGCAGACGACGAAATGGTTTGTGTTAAAAATTATATCTGTCGCCATCGTATTGTTATCGTAGCCTACATGTTTGATGTTGTTTACTGCACTGGTACTCCGAACTCCATTACTGGGACCAGTTCTTAACTTAGTTGGGACATAAATGGTTGGGAACACCCGTATTATTTGCTAACATTAGGTCACTGGAACTGTGCATGTAAAAACTGCATCATTCTTTGGTCATGTTTTAACTTAGTTTTAGTTACATCAGTCTTCACTTTATTTAGTTACACTTGTGGTTTGTTTGTCATTTTTGTTGAATGTTGGTTGTTATAATAATTGTAATGGAAAGAGGAAGGAGTAAATAAGGACAGGAAATTGGTTGTTCATATAAATAAATTGTGTATTCAATTTTCTGACTAACAGTTACACTATGTATTAACATAATTGCATTTGGCTATTTTGATTGAAATATAAATTGATACGCTGGGTTATTCCTCTAGTCCTAGAACTATGAATGAGGTTCGTTCCGCTATTGTCTCCATGTTGAGATGATACTCAATAGCAGAACGAACCTCATAGTTCTAGGAGTAATTAAAAGGCTTCTTGATATGGTGTGTAATCATACCCTTTTTGCTGTTTGGAGGATTTTGGTTCAAACTTCATTCTAAAATTCACTGTGGATGGAGGGATTGCATCATTAAATACTGACACACATCGCAAACAATTTGTGCGATAATTAATTATAGCACATTTCCCCGACTAGCTTGGCAAAAGGTATAGATTTGATTGCTCCCTGCCTAAAGAGCAGGGCTGGAATGACACGGAGGCCAAGGTTCATTGCCCCTGGTCTTGGCCTTGGTGCCACTTCAAAAGTTTCCCAGAGACTTTAAGATTTCTCATGGAAGTGCCCTTTGAAACATGAAAATGGCCTTGCCCTTTTAAATATTAAGCGTTTTAATAAAAAAAAAAATTTTTTTAATTGGACTACATGTACATGGAACAGTCAAAGTCTTATAATTCTTACTAAACAGTTGTGGGACCCTTTTTGTCTTTGATTTCCAAACTAGCACGGGAATTTATAATCGAGGTCTTCTTGTAGCCCAACTTGGAGCAGTTTGTAGATTGGTTCGTTTGATTCAGAGATTCACAGAGTAGCCAACCAAGCTGTACGTCGGTCATAATGGCATCAACTTCAAAAGCGTCCAAAACTGAGGATGCTCAAACTCAGTTGCAGGGTAAGATGAAGATCAAAATCATATATTTATGGTTTATGCGTACTTATATTTAATGCGTACTGTTGCAGAATTAGATTCAATACCCGGTCATGACACTTGTTCCCTTGAGCAAGGCACTTTAACCAAAATTGCTTCGTAAAAATTTGGGAAGGTATTGCATTCTGCTCTACCAGCCGGGCTCCTAGTGGATGATACCCATGCCTACATCCTTACAGACTGTGAAGGGGGTAACCCTGTTTCAGCCCTAGGAGCAGGTGGCTCCTAGTGGATGATACCCATGCCTACATCCTTACGGACTGTGAAGGGGGTAACCCTGTTTCAGCCCTAGGAGTAGGTGGCTCCTAGTGGATGATGCACATGCCTACACGCTTATGGACTGTGAAGGGGGTAACCCTGTTTCAGCCCTTATGAGTACATGTGGCAGCGTGTCCCTGTGTAGCTCTCCGACCTTACTTGTGATGTTAGGCGATCCCTCATTAAATTAAAAGTTAAAATAAATTAATATGGTAGATTTTGTGTTGTAATCCAATCCGCATTAGGAGTTCTGGATGAACTTGGCCAAGTTGAGATGAAGCTGGATTGCGTCAGGAAGCGGATCGATTCCCTGGTCCAACAGCAAGACCAACTCCTTGGCAAGAAGCAAGAGCTGAAAACCAAAGCGGACCAGCTGCAGACTCTGTGCCAGAAACTGGAAACAGCAAGAGGGGACTTTCAGAAGTCAGGTAAACTTAATAAATATGGCGTGTCCGGCTGAGCTGTCTTGCATTGGACTCAAGTTCTAGTGTTTCTGAATGTGGGTTCGAGTCCTGGTGAGGACTTGTGTCCTTGAGCAAGACCCTGAACCATAATTGCTTTGACATTTGGATGGGACTTAAAGCCTTAGATCCTGTGTGTTGTGGAATGCACTTGTGTAAAAAAAAACTAGCACACTCGTCTGTATTCTGAACTCAAATTGTTTAAGTTTGGCCAAAGCATGCTGAACTGAAAAAATGTCTTTGGACTGTTTTCTACATGGTGTTTATCTTGGTTTAAAAAGCCCTTCTGTGTTTTCTGGGCCATTGTATAGGGCCCTATGGTTTTTTCTTTATATATTTGTTGGTGCGTATTGGCTGAAATCTGTGCGTATCGGTGCGCATATCGCTTACCAGTCTGATACGCTAGTTCAGCATGGGGAGAACTCTGCACCTTCTTTTGAGCAATGAAGCCATGTTTACATCTTAACTTCCCCTAGATTTCTCCTGGTCCGAAGAGCTTCATAACTTGAAGAAGTCCAAGTTTGGAATCAAGACCCTAAGATCAATGCAGGAGCAGGTGATAAACACGACGATGTCTGGAAGAGACTGCCTTCTGGTCATGCCTACGGGAGCTGGAAAGAGCCTGTGCTTCCAGCTACCTGCACTCCTGACAAAAGGTAAGTGTGTTGATTCAGTGATATCTTTCAACACAACACCCCTCCAGCTATGAAATGGTAAGGCCCTCCATCGCCCTCGGGTAAACAACTCCTTATAAGGAAATGATGTGGGCGTCGTGCATATCGCGTGATGTGGCACAACTGTCCCAGCCGTTGCTGTCAACCAATAGGAATGAAGAAACTGTCTTATAAGCACAGGTGCAAGCTCGCGTGTCACGCCCATGTTTCAACACTTTTTACCGGTCATAAACAAAGGTTTATACACACCCACGTGACGCGCTCTCCACCAATAGGAATAGCGAAACTGCCTGAGGATTTTATGAATGACAAATAAAAATAGGTGTCCAAATTTAAAACAGGGTGTCCAACAGACACCCTGAAAGCTCTCTGGCTAGCACTGTTGTGTGAGCAAGAGAGCTTGTATAACGACGTAAAGTGGAGTTACCATTTGGGTTCATTAATCACGTTATTATTCAGAGTCTTTCTTCTTGCTTTCTGACTTAAAAGACACTGGACACTATTGATGATTGTCAAAGACCAGTCTTCTAAACTGATGTATCTCAACATATGCATAAAATAACAAACCTGTGAAAATTTGAGTTCAATCGGCTGTCGGAGTTGCAAGATAATAATGAAAGGAAAAAAACGCCCTTGTCACACGAAGTTGTGTGCTTTCAGATGCTTGATTTCAAGACCTCAAATTTTAAATCTGAGGTCTCGAAATCAAATTCATTGAAAATTACTTCTTTCTCAAAAACTACGTTAGAGAGAGCCGTTTCCCACAATGTTTTATACCATTTAACAGCTCCCCATTACTCGTTACCAAGTAAGGTTTTATGCTAATAATTGTTTTGAGTAATTACCTTAAGTGTCCACTGCCTTTAACATCGTACCCTCTGTAGGTGTGACACTAGTGGTATCTCCCCTAGTGGCTCTGATGGAGGACCAGACGCTTGCCATGAACGAGCTTGGTGTACCAGCGGCAATGCTATCCTCAAGCACATCCCCAGAGCAGGTGCTGAAAATCTCTCAATTTGAAACTTTGTTTATTTATATTTAATTTGTTTAAAGTTCAGTAGAGTGTGGGATCGAGTCCCCGACCATTATTGCTGCGTGCTTTAGATGGGACGTAAAGCTGTTGGTCCTGCATTGTGATTGACCGTAA
This sequence comes from Asterias rubens, assembly GCF_902459465.1. Lineage (NCBI taxonomy): Eukaryota > Metazoa > Echinodermata > Asteroidea > Forcipulatida > Asteriidae > Asterias > Asterias rubens. The sequence goes on from NC_047062.1 coordinate 1,723,855, forward strand.
AAGAACCCAGTGCACTTATCGTAAAGAGAAGGGGTTCCTGGTTTGATTGGCTGCATATTGCGCCACAGAACCTTGTAAAACCATTACATGGTGCTATGTCAAGGAATTGGTCTCATACCTGAAAAAAAAAAACTCTGCATACCTTGCAGGAAAAATAAGTTGGAGCATCATGAAGGTCACTGAGTGACGGATTTGATTGAGCGCTATATTAGAAGTCACTATTATTAGAAATATTATTTAGTATTTGTCATTTGCAGTTGAAGGCGACCAATGCTGCCATGCTGGATGATAACGCCCCACTGCGTCTTCTTTACGTCACTCCAGAGAAGATTGCTAAGAGCAAACGCTTCATGGCTCAACTTCAGAAGTGCCATCTGAAGGGACGGCTGGCCAGGATCGCTATCGATGAAGTGCACTGCTGCAGTCAGTGGGGACATGACTTCAGACCCGGTGAGTGTTTTTAAATTGAAACTGGTTCATGGGGATCATGTTACATATACCTGTATCATTAAGATCTAGATTCAAAGTAGCAATTTTTTTTCATGCACGGCCTTGATTTCACAAATCCCCCCTGGTGGCAGTTGATTTGGGTCAACAGCACAAATCAGTTAGGGGTAGCATTCACCTTGAAGTGGTCGACTGTGGCCTTGTGATGTCAGGCAATCTCTCATTAAAATAAATATATATAATAATAATAATTCAACAGACCGTGCAAATCTTGTGTGTATCAAAGATGATTTTCTATGAAATCAAATCTTCTTTTTGAATTCTATTTATGTAAAATTCATAAAAATAAAAATACCCAAAGCAGTTTGTTATAAGTATAATGTAAATTTTTAGTACAACAAATTTTTAGTACAAACTTGCTCTATTCATTTTCAAATTTCTTCACAACAATGCTCCAGAATTCCTTTAGCAACCTCATCCACCCATACACCTCAGCACACACCGGACTGCGTTCTAATGAGCTCATGATGCTTCATCAGCCCAGAACTTCCACTCTTTGGGGCAATAGGTCATTTTCTGTAGCATCAGCCCGGGTGTGGAACCAACTCCCACTGACTGTCAAATCATCTCCATCCATCACAACATTCAAGACAAACTTAAAATCTCATCTGTTCAAACAAGCATACTCACACAATCCTCAGTCCTAATTTGTCTTCCTGAGGCGGATACCGGCGCTCTTTTTAAGTGTTCTTTATTATTATTATTGTTTAAAGGGAAGGTACACGTTTGGTAATTACTCAAAACGAACATGAACTTAAAAACTGACTTGGTAACAAGCATTGGAGAGCTGTTGATAGTATAAAACATTGTGGGAAACGACTCCCTCTGAAGTAATGAGTTTTTGAGAAAAAAGGTAATTTCTCACTAAAATAATAAAATACTTCTAGCTAGAAGTATTTTATTCTTATCTGAAAGCACACAAATTTGTCCATGGAGGGTGTTTTTTCTTTCATCATTTTTCTCGCAACTTTGATGACCAATTAAGCCAACATGGAGAAACAGATGAGTTCCCAATATCAGCAGGGGTGTTACAGGGTGATACTCTGGCACCATATCTCTTCATTGTGGTGCTAGACTATGCACTCAGACGGGCAATTGATGGGCGAGAGGAGGAGCTTGGCTTCACCATTGACAGGAGGAGGAGCAGACGAGTGGCTCCAGTCACGATCACGGACCTTGATTTTGCAGATGACATTGTTCTGATATCTGATGAGATTGAGCAGGCTCAACTGATTCTGCAAAGAACAGAGACCGAATGTGCCAGAGTGGGGCTATTTCTCAACACCAGGAAGACAAAGTACATGATATTTAACAGCTACACTACCACCCCCTTAAAGACAACCATCAGTTCCGAGCTGAACCGTGTAGCAGATTTCAAATACCTGGGCTCGTGGGTTAATAACACTGAGAAAGATGTGAAATGTCGTATCGCTCTTGCCTGGAAGGCACTCAACTCCACGAAGAACATATGGTCAAGTCAGATGTCCCAGTCCCTGAAGGTGAAGTTCTTTACTGCCACTGTGGAATGCGTACTGCTTTATGGATGTGAGTCCTGGACACTAGCCAGTCGTCTAGAGAAGAGACTGGACGGCTGCTATACGAGAATGCTTCGCTCTGTTAAACAGATTCATTGGGAGAGGCATGTCACAAACCTGGAGCTCTACGGTGGGCTACCGAGAGTTAGCACCAAGATTAGGGCAAGAAGGCTGAGACTAGCAGGACACTGTCTCAGACATGATGAGCTGGCAGCGAGCAAGCTTGTGCTTTGGGCCCCTACTCAAGGTCACTGTTTCCGAGGTAGACCACAAACCACCTATGTGGACACCTTGTGCAGGGACTCTGGACTGGGTCGGGAAGAGCTGCGTACAGCAATGGAGGACCAACGTGTTTGGAGGGCCATCATCTGATGCTCCGCATCGACTGAATGAATGATGAAGCCAACATTTTCACAGGCTTGTTATTTTATGGTATGATGGGATACACCAAGTGAGAAGACTGGTCTTTGACATTTACCAAACGTGTACCTTCCCTTTAAATGAACATTCAAACAAAATGACAATTTTGGACGAGGTTGTTCATGAGTAGAAACCCATTTGCCAATTACATTTTCTCTTCAGCGATGTAACTAATATTCCTGTACATTTGGACGTTACAGATTATAAGATGTTGGGTGTTTTGAAGAGACAGTTTCCCGAGGTACCAGTACTAGGCCTCACGGCGACCGCAACGGCTAGCGTTCTTGAGGATGTGAAGAACCTGCTTAATATGCACGCATGCATCATACTGAGGTCATCGTACAACAGGGCTAATCTTCTCTATCAGGTACCAGTGAAAAACCTTTTCTTAAAAATAATGTAATAATGTTCATCCCGCCCCACCCGACGACGCTACCTTTAGGAGAATGATTGGTCTAATTTTTAAAAACTAAATCAAATAGTACAATTTATTATACATTTTGCTTTGTGTGCTGCAATTACCTCAAGGGACGAGCCGCTTGAAGCACGCACAGTGTAGGAATTTTAGAAAGCGGGTGATCGTCGGACGGCCTTTATCACATGCAGTTTTCAAAACGAAAAAAAACACAAAATTTTGGGACAATGTTATCCCTAAATTTTGGCCCTAAATAATACTTTTTCCATCAAAAACCATTTTCATGAATAGGGGATTAAGAGGTTCCGTCGTTAAAAACTTTGTTTGCCATAAAAACGTTGAGATTCAACGATCGGTAAACTTTGCCCCCACATCAGGCGCGCCCTCAATCGGCGAAAGTTGTTTTAAGTTCAATATGCTTCAAGGCTGTACATTGTACCATTCTACAGGCGTGCGGCACACTGTTTGGCAATTCTTTCTTGTTCACAAATATGCGTATTGTATTGGAGGCCAATCACAGCGTGTGGACTGTTTATGCACTATGCATACAGTGGGTATTTCCAAGGGCGACAGAATGTTTTTGCATGCTTTGTGTGATGTGGTGGATCACAGGTATACGAACCATGTGGCCGTGTGTCAGCGTGTTTTAACGTCTGTTTACGACCGCATTTCCAATGCTGTAGTTTTTAAGGCTTGTCAGGTACTCGTTTGATCGTACAAAATGCAGTCTAAAAATAGCCTGTTTCTCATTTGTTGTGGCAGGGCGGCCAACAATTTTCAGTAGGGCAGCCAGTTCTTTGGCAGGGAGGCCTAAATTTTAGGAGGGCGGCCCGCCCTCCTAATTTACATGTGTGAAGAACACTGAGGTATAAACTGAATTATCCTGATGATTGTAGAGGTGCAGCGTGCGAAGAGTTTTATAAATATTGAACTTAACCTTCTTACTGTTGTACAACCGAGTGAACAACTGTTTGAAATCCTTCAATAGCATGGATTGTGTATGATAGCACATATGTATAACAGCGGATAAGAGCATCGGACTCCAGCTCTAGTGTTTCTGTTCTGCAGAGGATGGGTTTGAGTCCCGGTCATGACACTTGTGCGAGACACTTCACCATTATTGTGGTGTCCTTTGGATGAGACAATAAAGACCTGGGTCTTTGTGTGTATTGCATGTAAAAGTGCCCAGTGCACTTATCAAATAGAGAATGGGGTTCACCCCTGTGTTCCTGGTTTGATTGACAGCATATTGCGCCACATGCCCCAAGCACCTTGCAAACCATTACTTGGTGATGTGTAAAGGAATAGGTCTCATACTTCAAATATGTAGCTCCACAATACCTTGCAGGGAATATACTGAATGTTGAAGCGCCATTGAGTGACTGATACGAGCACTTTGTAAGAAGCCATAATTATTAATAAGGGAATCAATGTGTGGTGAAGAGGTTTTCAACTAGTGGTTTAATCCCAACGAGGCCTGGTTCTTGATAATTTTTACCGAGACAAAGTCGAGGTAAATTATCAAGAACCAGGCCTCGGCGGGTTTAAACCACTAGTTGAAAACCGATTCAACAGACTTTGATTCCCATTCATAAATACCTTTTGGTTAAAAGGCGTAATAAAGTAAGAAACTCTGTAAAACTTATCCATTTCCGAGTGCTTGAGCTCTGTTTCCACCTCCATGGTATGTTCAGTATGTACGCGTGTGTTTACCGGTTCCGTTCGTGCCCATGCGCATATAGTCTTGGTGCATATTCGCTGGTTTTCCTTTCACACACAGCGCGACCAACTCACGGACAGCGCCTGCATCGCCCGTAATAAGAAACGTCTTGCATAAAGACTAGCGTGGACAACCGGTTATAAACACTGGTCATTATCAACGGTTTAAACACTCCCACGTGACGCGCTCTCCACCAATAGGAATAGCGAAACTGTCTGAGGTATTTATGAATTATTATTATTGTACAACAACTTCAGAAGGAATTTGTTTTCTTTCAGATTTGTGACAAGCCCAGCAATCAGGCAAGCTTCAACGAGAAAATTGTGAATTTGTTGAACGGACGATTCAAGCACAAATCAGGTTGGTCATTTCCATTCTACCAAATCTCCTGCTGTTTCAAAATGATGACTCAAACAAGCAAGTTTTTGGTTTGTTAAGACACTGGTTGTGGAGTAAATAACAGGGTGTCAATTTGTTTCTTCATCACTCTCAAAATGCATGCAGATGAGTGCATCTGTTATAAATTAGTTATTGAATTTATCCTCTTTCCTTTTCTTGATATTCTCTTTAGGCATTATCTACTGTCTATCCAAGAAGAATACAGAAGACGTGACCGAAGCCTTGCGTAAGAGTAAGATCAATGCTGAGTCTTATCATGCCGATCTCAGTGCTAGCATCCGGAGTGCAGTACATGGACGTTGGAAGAAAGGAGATACACAGGTTCGTTCCACTTGTTACTCAGTCGGCCTAGATTTCCTTCCAGGGTTCTCTAGACAATTTAGAGGATTGCATTTTCGCCATCCCCAAAAATAAAAATCCACCTCCCCCACAGCTGCCCCCACACTGAAACTTAGTTTCAGGAGAGTGGGCTTGAGTTCTGGTGCACACAGTTGGTCCATTCCATTGTAAAAACACATCTATTCTCTTTAATAATAATAATATCAAAGTCTTATATAGTGCACGTATCTACCATCAAGGTACTCAAGGCACTGAGTATATACAAACTTACAGAAAGATATGTAATTGCAGTGATGAATTCTGAGACCCAATTAAGGTGCTACGGCGCATTAAGCAGCCACAACCAGGAACACCGGGGCGAACCCCTTCTCTTTTCGATAAGTGCACTGGGTTCTTTTACATGCGTTACACAACACATGGGACCAACAGCTTTACATCCCATCCGAAGGACGAAGCAATGGTTAAGTGTCTTGCTCAAGGACACAGTGTCACGGCTGGGGATTCGAACCCATACTCTGTTGATCAGAAACACCAGAGTTTGAATTCGGTGCTCTTAACCGCTCGGCCACGACACTTCCACTCGCTCATAAACGTCTTTTCAGTAGCTCTCTTACCAGCGCATTGAATTTTGTAAAATGCGCTTTATTATTATTATTTATTGTTATTTTAGAACAATCATTGCTAGAAAAAAATACTCCTCAAACTACCATTGATTTTTGTTTCAATCAGTCTTGAATACATTTGAAAATGTTTGATTCTCCCCCACAAAGTGCTTCATTGCTTCTCACTTGTGCCCCTCCCCTACCACTAACCTGCGTTCTTCCTGGTTGGGTTGCTGTGTTTTTTCCCTCCATTGTTAATACAATAAGTAAACAGCTAAATATTTTCTTTTGTTTTTAACCCATACACTGATATGTATTAAACATTGTATACTCTGAGAAAAAAAATCAACAGGTAGAGCAGCGGGTACTGTAACGTTTTAAAAAAGTTATGTTAATTTTTGCACAGGGGATAAAGAATATAATCTGTTTATTTTATTCCCACTCAAGTCGATTTATATTGATATCTGAAACAAAAAGTTGCATCCCCTAAAGGTGATCCCCGTAATTTGGGTGTGATCCCTGGCGACACAGCAGTTAACGGTTGCATGGCTTCTGACTGGCACCCCGAACAAAGATAGCTCAGTTGGTAGAGCGCCTGCACGTTAATCCGGAGTTCGTTGGTTCGAATCCCATTTAGTCAATTCTTTGTTCAACCCCCAAAATCATTTCAAAATTTACCCAGTCAGTTTCCCTTGTGGTTTATATTGATATTTTATTTCAAGTTGAACTATTTCTCACAAACAAGAATACTGGCATGTGAATGGAGGTTAAACAGAAAGTGTTCTTAATTTATTGAAGGTGGTTGTAGCAACGATAGCCTTTGGTATGGGAATTGATAAACCAGACGTCCGCTTCGTCATTCACCACTCAATCAGTAAATCACTGGAGAATTACTACCAAGAAAGTGGAAGAGCAGGTACGAGAGGCAAAACTCAACGATTGTCAGTAGACTCAAGACTCAAGCATGTACTGCTGGATTTAAATAAACAATAAGTGTGCTGTATTCTTTTATATGTGTCCTTTCAGAAAGGATGAAGCAATTACACCTGCACTAATGATGTCACCTTTGCTTGAAATACCCGGCTGTCAGACAAAGATACCACACCACCTATGTGATCACTGTGTCTTTGGCGCCCCAAATTGCACTAGTAGTGCAGTTAGAGTCCCAAGTAAAAATACAATTTGGACGTATAAGCGCATTAGTGAGATTTTACACTTTTGTCTGAGATCCAGGTACTTAGCTTCTATTAATAGCATTAGTGCAGAATGCTATTTCAGTGTCTTGCTTAAGGACACAAGTACCAAGACCCAATAAACTCACACATAACATATAAACTTGAGTCTGGTGCACTTGTGTGACTATAGTTCCGTATGTGACACCATCAATCCCTCAATAATAGCAATATCTCTCTTTTGATCAGGGCGTGATGACAAGCCAGCAGAATGTCTCCTCTTCTTCCATATGTCGGATGTTTTCCGTCAGAGTGGTATGGTCATGGTGGAGCAGACTGGACTACAGAAACTCTACACGATGGTGGCTTACTGCATTGACCAACATCGGTAAGCTGTCAATTTCACCATTGAGTCCTCTAAACACTTGATATAAGAGTCAAATGCTCTTTAAAGAAATGCTCTTTAAAGGCAGTGGACACTATTGGTAATTGTCAAAGACTAGCCTTCACAGTTGGTGTATCGCAACATATGCATACAATAACAAACCTGTGAAATTTGAGCTCAATCTGTCGTCGAAGTTGCGAGATAATAATGAAAGAAAAAAACACCCTTGTCACACAAAGTTGTGTGCGTATAGATGGTTGATTTCGAGACCTCAAGTTCTAAATCTGAGGTCTCGAAATAGTTGTGTGCGTATAGATGGTTGATTTCGAGACCTCAAGTTCTAAATCTGAGGTCTCGAAATCAAATTCGTGGAAAACTACTTCTTTCTCGAAAACTATGGCACTTCAGAGGGAGCCGTTTCACACAATGTTTTATACCATCAACCTCTCCCCATTATTTGTCACCAATGAAGGTTTTGTGCTAATAACTTTTTTGAGTTAGTACCAATAGTGTCCACTGCCTTTAAAGGCAAAGTATAACTTTGGTTTTTGGACTGATTCTATTGTTTTAATCCGTCAATGTGTCCAACCTAGTTCTTCCTATCAGGAAGTCTGAGCATGAAACCAGACTTTCTGCTTCTTCTCACCCATACTCTCTTGCTTTGTTGAGTTGAAGAACAGTGAGTCATTCTAACAGCTTTATTCCACATTCTGCATCTCTTTGGATCTCTTTATCTGGTTCATGTTTCCCTCCATCCTACAATCTAGACTGTTTCAATTCCTACATTCAGCTCCTCTGAGTTATTTCTCACATTTTATTAATTGTGCTTCTTATGCCCCCTTACCAAGAGTTTCTTAAAATACTTATACTACCATAAGCTACTAGAGGTTTCTAACCAACAGTTTTTATTGCACTTCATTTTAAGAGTGATAAACAACGAATACCTTCCCTTTACAATGATCCTTAACTGAAAGTAACTAACTTTGAAATGTTTCCATGTTCGGCAGATGTCGTCGCAAGATTCAGGCAGAGCACTTTGATGAGGAGTCGAGTAGCAGCAAACAGCAGTGTAATGGAATGTGCGATAACTGCAAACAGAAAGAGAAGGGTATGCTTCTTGTCAACCGCATTGGCTTGGTGTTCCCAATATTTTTAAAGGCCACCCACGGTTTTTTTGTTGTTGAACTTTTTGGGTATCAGGTTTAAACAAAAATGTTTTTGTTCAATTTCTTCTGAAATATGCGCAGACTAGTCAGTTTGTGTTAATTAAAAAAAAAAAAAAAATTGCGATACTGCCAAACATCACGAAATATCCAGCCACTTGAAGGTGAGGGATACACTTAACTGATAACAGTCACCAGCGGTATGCTGCCACATACTCCTGGGGATGAAATGGGTTTACCCCCATCACAGTCCAAATGATGTACGCATTGGTATCAGCCACTAGGAGCCTGGCTGGTAGAGCAGAATGCACTACCTTCCTTATTTTTACAAAGCAATTATGGGTGTGCCTTGTAATTAAGGGCACAGGGGTCATGAATGGGATTTGAACCCACACTCTGCTCTTGACAACATCAGAGCTTTGGTCCAGTAAACTAAACAGCCTGGCCACCTTCATAGATTTGAATATTTCTTTCATCCTGGCAGTTCATGATGTGAAACTGAATGAGTACATTTCAACCCTTCTGGACATACTGAAGGCAAACAGCAAGAAGGAAACGCGAATCACTCCGCTGAAGCTGGTGGACTTTTGGCTTGCCAAGAAACCTTCTGTACAACTAGCAGGTAAGATAAGACAAGGGTTTTCCTTGACCTAAATGTACGTCTTTTTCCCTTGAAAGGGGCCTTTCCACTAGACTAAAACTGTTGGCGTTGAAAGTACACCACTCTATTGTCAATTCATCAAGTTATAAAGTACAAGGAAAATTGACTGGGTAATTTGTGGTTTAATAACTTCCTGTTTGAAATCAAGAAGCTGCATCCCCTTAGGGTGGCTTTGCTGCCGCTTTCCTTGTTGTACCATAAGCTTGAGTATGATCCCTGGCTACACAACAGCTCATGATTGTTTGGCCTCTGACTGGTCCCTGAACAAAGATATACATAATAGAGAGATCGCCAACATCGGGCTCATTAGCTTAGTTGGTAAAGCGCCGGCATGTTAAAATGGAGATCGTTACTGAAGACTAAGATCATCACTGACGACCATCAAAGCTTTAATAGATGGAAATTTGCATCGGGGATAAAGAAAATTCATTTTTGTTTTACCCATTTACACTGATGTGTGTTAGCACTGAATACTCAGTACTTTCCAGATTTTTGTGAAAAAAATCACAGGCATTTTACTCGAGTGGGATTCAAAACTGTTGTTTCCTTTAAAATTTGTATGTGTCTGTTTTTACAGGTGGCAAACCGTCCCTGTTGAGTCGCCAGGATTGTGAATCCATCCTTTGCTTCCTTCTCCTGGAGGGTTTTCTCAAGGAGGACTTCCACTTCACTCCCTACGCAACCATCACCTACATCTTACCCGGACCAAAGGCAAATGGTTCCCTCAATAAGGATGCAGTTATCTTTAAGTATCGACCATCGTCTGGATCTGAGGCGACTGACACGGACACTACTGGAAAGACAGCTTCGAAGACAACTCTTGGCAACTCAAAGTTAAAGGGGTCGTCTGGGGAGGGTAGAGGAAGCTCTGGATGGGGTAAGAGTGCGCCCTCTACTGGGAGTCAGGGTAAAGATTTGAAGGGTTCTGAAGGCCAAGCTGCAAAGAGGAAACGGGAAGTGCCTGAATCAAAGACGCAGGCAAAGAAGGGAAGTGGAAGCGGGGACGTGAAAAAGCGAAAAGTGTGATGGTTTTGTAGTATGGCCCTTCATTCTTCAGCCTTATCCTCATTCTGTAGCCTCATTATTCTATTGCCTTTCAATCAAGGTATTCAGTTTGATTGGTGTGCAGAGAATGTTAACAAAACATGCTTCATTACGCTCCATTAAAAAATACATCCTTTTCAATGACCAAGTGTGTTAACATCCAATCACTTGGGTCATTAAACTTAAAGGATGATAAGTTAAATTACTAGATCCTGGAAAAGCAATTACATGGAGTTGGGGATAACTGGTGAATGTTACCAGACGAAAAGGATGTGTCTTTTAAGCCTCATTCTTTAATAGAGCATTCCCTTAATGTTTTTATTATGTTTTAACCATACACCAATGTGTGTAAAGTACTTTATACTCAGTACTTTCCCCAAAAGGAACAAATCTACAGGCATGTTACTCGGGTGGGATTCGAACCCACGACCTTAGCAATTCTAGAGCAGATAATGCACCACTAGATCATCTACAATGTAGCTTGGCCTTAGCCAGTGGCTAGAGGCAGTGGCTAGAGGCAGTGCGAATCCTATATATTAGCAGCAGATATTTTCCCCAGTCCCCCATTAACTTTATACGTTATCATCTTTATGCCACCATATCTCAGAGGTTAATCAATCATTAAGGCTCTTCTGCTAGTTGTGACAGGTTTTTTAAAACAAATGTATACATTATCATCTTTATGCCACCATCCGGGAAGTGTCGTGGGCGAGCGGTTAAGAGCACCGAATTCAAACTCTGGTGTTTCTGATCAGCAGAGTGTGGGTTCGAATCCCAAGCCGTGACACTTGTGTCCTTAAGCAAGACACTTTATCATTGCTTTGTCCTCTGGATGGGACGTAAAGCTGTTGGTCCCATGTGTTGTGTAACGCATGTAAAAGAACCCAGTGCACTTATCGAAAAGAGAAGGGGTTCGCCCCGGTGTTCCTGGTTGTGGCTGCTTAATGCGCCGTAGCACCTTGTAAACCCTTATAAGGTGCTAAATAATTGGGTCTCAGAATCCATCACTGCAATAACCTATCTTTCTGAAAGTTTGTATATACTCAGCGCCTTGAGTATACCTTGTTTGGTAGATACGTGCGCTATGTAAGACTTCGATATTATATTATATTATTATCTTAGAGGTTAACAGTGGTAATGCATAGCCATGTACCTTGGATGGGCCAATTAGCAACCTCCTTTTGACTTATGTGTAAGTGCATGACGTCGTGTGCATAAGGTCCATTGTTTGCACCTCAGCAACGTTTGAAAACAAACTAACATCTGAAATGGAGACAATCACATTGTCAAACAATTTATAACCAAATTGTACACAATTTTTCTTTATAATAAGTTTAAAATTAGTAGCAGGGGATGAGACATAACGTAATTTTACTCATTTGATTTGACTTTTTCTATAAACAAAAATGCATGACTTGCAGCTTTTAACGAGTAGCTACTACTTCAACGTTTGGTGATATGTTTTTGACAAATCAAAGTTAGCATAGCATTTTTAACACTTGAAATTATAGTAAATGCACAATGCTAAAAACAAGTTGTGTCTCTCTTTTTATTTGAATTTGGTTGACACTTCTAAAATGATTAATGCATGACAAGCATGAATTGTATCTGCTGGCAGTAGGGTGAAAATGTAGACTTAATGTATATTTAAAGTGCAATGTTTTTTAAAGTTTTTGATGCAGGCTGTAGTAGAATTACAAAACAAATACTTATAACCAAAGAAACATATTGAACTTATAATTTAAGTTGTAAGCTCATAACCAAAGAAACAAAGATGTGACTGATCTCACTGAAAGACCAAGAATTCTAGTTCTTTAATCTGATAATCGTAGAGTCATATAAATTAATAGCAACAAATGTCCAAATACACGAGACCATAGCTGTGGCCTTTAAAGGCAGTGGACACTATCGATAATTACTCAAAATATTTATAAGCATAAAACCTTACTTGGTAACGAGTAATGGGGAGAGGCTAGTAGTATAAAACATTGTGAGAAGTGGCTCCCTCTGAAGTGGAGTAGTTTTCAAGAAAGAAGTAATTTTCCACGAATTTGATTTCGAATTTGAGGTCTCAAAATCAAGCATCTGAATGCACACAACTTCGTGTGACAAGGGTGTTTTTTCTTTCTTTCATTATTATCTCGCAGCTTCGATGACCGATTGAGCTCAAATTTTCACAGGTTTGTTATTTTATGCATATGTTGAGATACAACAAGTGAGAAGACTGTCTTTGACAATTACTAATAGTGTCCACTGCCTTTAATGGCAGGAAAACAACAACATTACCAAGTTATGGCTTGTTGTGTTGGACATATTAATTGTTGTGTTGCACATAATATTTGCATCTTAATTTTGTGAATTTCACAGTAGCAATATTCAATATTATTAAAAAGAAATTATGACGCCAGAGGTAGTTATAACTCATATCTCTTGCATTAATTTATATTGGATCAGGTTTTTTTCGCAATAATTTGACAAATTGTAATCTGAAACATCCTAGGTATCTCCCTTGGCGCCAATCATCCAGAATTTTTCTGTCATCTAAATTATTTCCATTTTTGAGAAAGAAATTTGATCATCTTGAAATGTTGAAATGTTTGAGGAAAAATTCTTGAAATTGTTATTACAATATTTTTACATTTACTTTACTGAGAATCTTGTTAAAATTATCTGTTTACATGTTTCTTAAAAACTTGACAGTGGTTTAGTTTGATACACTTTCAGTCTTCCCAAAATTAATGTTACACTGTTAAAATTAGAATCACCCACATAAATAAATTCGATTTCTGTGTTTGTATTATGTCACCAGACTACAGTAACATAGCATGTAATCTAAATGGTCTCATTGCAGACAGTGTTTCACATACATGTAATGGAAACATCTTATTATGTCACCAGGTCATGGCCAATGTTCTGGTTTATTGGAACAGCATACCTCTTAAAGGGTGTGCATAAAATTGGTAAAATTGAAAATATAATCGGTCACAGATTTGCATATAACTTAAAGATGGTTATGATAAGAAACTTCCCTTGATAAACGGAAATGCAATAATTTGTGAGAAATGAGAAGAAGAAACAAATTGTGAGTCCGGACCAAAACCTGTGGTTTAAAAAGTGACAAGTGTTATGTTTTTTTAGCTTAAACTTTCACAGAGTTGTTTATTCATGCTTATGTCATGTATGCAGAATCACATAGGGTGTACTGTTCCATGATAATTACTTATGTTGTCTGTGAGCTTTAAAGTGAAAGTTTAACACTACAGTGAGAAGAGAAAAGTGGTCTCTTCCCACAGAAATTGTAACTATCACTTTAAAGCTCTTCTGTACCAATTTTCCAGTGTTTTTAAGAACTCTTTACTTTAGTTAAAGCCATTCTTTTGCAAATCAACTGATGTTCAATATTTCATGGTTACATTTGCAGTGGGGATAAAGAATATCCATATTGGTGTTATGTTTTGACATGTTTTACATACTATATTATAAAATTCTGAAGGCTGGAAAATTGTTTGAATTTTACCTTTTAAAAATATTTAATTAGGCCGTTACAAATGCTGTAATGCATCTTTGATAACTAGTTCCTGCTTTCTGCTTTACACTTATGTTATGCCAACAGTCATATATGTTTGTATTGCCTTATATAAATAATGTATTGCCTTATACAAATAAAAATAGCTTTTATTTTACGCCACACAGTTTTTGTCCACGTTTTCCCTTCAAGTACATGTACTTGCCTGTCTGTTTCTATTGAAAAAAGATCAGGGCCGAATTTCATAAAGCATACAAGCATAAAAACTTGCTAAGCACTGAAATATATTGCTTAGCTGAAATAGGTTACTAGCCAAAATATTATAAAATTTACATTGCTGTGACTGGTACCCCACTTAATTTTTGCTTTGCAAAGATATTTGCTAAGCAGAATTATCTGCTTATATCTTTATGAAATTGGGTCCGGCTGATGAATGGCAGGTTTGTGTTACACGCATATGGAAATAATATTTATTCATCGACATGGTCTTTGATAAAGATACTATTTCAACATTGTCATTTGTTGGTCTGAGGAAATACTATACAATCCAGTAATATAAATTTCAGGAAATTAACCCTGAACTTAATTGGTAAAACATTCTTCCTTCACGAATGAATGCTGAAGTTCCAAGGTACTTAAACTTGTTTGTGTATTATGCTAATATAATTGCGTTTAATTAATGACATGTAATGACCTACTTCAGTCATTATTTAAAAATTTGATTGAATGCTTCAGAAGAATTGTTCTCCTGGTCTTTTTTTCTTCGAGCTGCTTAAACAGTTTGCAGAAATTGAGCAGGATACCAGTCACAAATGGTACATTTGACATTGTAGTTCGGCTGGTAACCTTATTCTGGTAAGCATAACTTTGTTGTGCTTGCATCTTTTTTATGCTTTAAGCAACTCTATGAAATTGGGTCCTCAAAATTGACATCAGATGAGATTTCAATATTTGGTTTATTTACAATTCAAGACCAGTCGTTACTGAACCTATTTCTCCATAGAGCCATTACCGTTTATGTACAAGGAAACCATTTATAAATATTGGCTCACTTCCCCACTGCACTCAAAAATTTGTTGAAGTGAAAGGTGACACCCTAATTAAAGTTTAAAGGCAATTACTCAAAATAATTATTAGCATAAAACCTTGCTTGGTAACGAGTAATGGGGAGAGGTTGATAGTATAAAACATTGTGAGAAACAGCTCCCTCTGAAGTAACATAGTTTGCCAGAAAGAAGTAGTTTTCCACGAATTTGATTTTGAGACCTCAGATTTAGTATTTGAGGTCTCAAAATCAAGCGTCTGAAAGCACACAACTTTGTGTGACAAGGGTGTTTTTTTTTTCATTCATATCTCGCAATGAGTCCCAAATTTGACGACCAATTGAGCTCAAATTTTCACAGGTTTGTTATTTTATGCATATGTTGCGATACACCAAGTGGGAAAACTGGTCTTTGACAATTACCAATAGTGTCCATTGTCATTAAAGAGCGAGGAGACTAAAGCTATTGCTTTAGGATACACTTAGGACACAAGAAGTCATGTAAAATTAAACAGCTGTGCTTTCCCACCAATGGGCTCATATTCATAGAGCTGCTTAACAAGTTTCTGCTTAGCAAACATAGCAGGATAACAGTCACAGATTGTGAGTGTGAAATTGCATTTTGGTCGGTAACCATATTTTGGTAAGCATAGTTTTGTTTGGCTCAGCTACTTTTTATGAAATCTCTATGAAATTGAGCCTTGTTTATACAATGGGAGACTTTCTGGGACGATAGAGGGCAACAGACTTACCGGGTAAATCCATTGTTCTCAGAATTATGCGCATGTTCAGAACTACGTAAACAATGGAAATTTACCCGGTATGTCTGCTGCCGCCTAGCATTGGAAAGTCTCCTATTGTGAGGATGGAAATGGTTGAGTGAGCACATATATGCCAGTTCTGTTTATGCAGCCAAGTGGTGTGCAGGTTGGTAAGTATTTTGGATTGCTTGTGGATTCAGGGTGGTGTGACCACACCGACATTAGTAGGTGTCTATGTTATCACTGCAAAGTCAAGTATTCCTGGGGAAGGATGGTAATTTCACCGTGTAGAGTTTGAGCTTGAAGACTGACGGGGCAGTGGACTCAGTACTTGTGGCATCATCAGTACAAGGTAATTAAGTCAGTCGTACCTGTTTTTGTTTTAACTTCTGTGGTTATAATTGCACGATACAAAATTATACCCTTTCCTTGCTCACTTGCATAGGAAAATGCGCTTCGCTCAGTACTGCCTATGCTTATGGCATCGAGGAAGGAGTATTTGTATACCAAAACATGTACAATAGGCTTTTTTGTTAGTGACAGAAAGCCTCGTTGCCAGAAACATTAAATGCTTAGGAAATGAAAGTGAAATGTTTGGCTTTGGGACCAATTCCATGAATCTTTAAACAATCCACTTGTGGTTCAGCATGCTATAGGTTTGATAACGGGGAATGGACCCTGGTTTAATTGATACTGTTTTGGTTTCATGAAAGGGTTTTATGAAATGAATTCCTCATCTAGTTAAAGTATTCGGGTACTTTTTCAAAATGTCCACAGATTTACATTAAACTTACAGGGTTTGAAGATAATGATAGTGGAAGGCCTTCCTTCAAATATTACTAACTAAGGTCCCATTTTTGGTCCCATGAGACCAAAACTATTTTAGCATGTAAAATCCCCTTAACCAGTTATGATATTATACCAAAACCATAGCATAACTGGTTAATACGTTTTTACATGCTAAAACTGAGGAGAAAATTATTACTTATACTCATTTCTCAAAAACTACTGCACCTCCGTAAGTAAAATTTCAAGGGAAGCTTTCTACTATCATAATCTTTAAACTGTGTAAGTTTTAAAATGTAAATCTGAGGACATTGTGTTTTTTGTTAGGAAAAAGTACATATACCCTTTAATTCTCACCAAAGTTAAAACTAACTTAAAAATTTCCAAGAAAACACTAATGGTCGATGTTTGTTTTGGATGCCCGCCCCCCTCCATATTCTAGACTTCCATGATGTTTGTTAGTGCATGCTACACATAAAAAAGGGTTTAAGCTTTTGGCTTTGGGATTCCAAAGTGCAAATAAGGTGTTCTTGATCATTTTGTTTTCATACCTAAAATGGTAACCAAAAATAAAGTAAAACAAAAAATAAAATAAAAATGAAACAAAAACAAACAGGTTGATTTGTCAAAAATGAAACATATACAAAAAAGTTGATTTGTCAAAAATGAAAAAAAAGGTTGATTTGTCAAAAATATTGTTAGATAAAACACATCAACAACCAATTTCCAAAAAAGGTAACAAAAGTCATGTTTTGTTTCCTTCTATTTCATTTTATCATATCTGTTTATTACGGTGCCCAAATTGTCCCCATTGTTATGCAAGAATTTTAGAGGCAGTCCACATCCCCTGCCCCTCTTTTGGTAGTAAACTTAGAAGAGCATACTACTAGTAGGCTTGTCAATCTGTGGTTTGACCTAGACAAAATTGCAACAGAAAAGATTTTTTTTTCAAACCCCTCTAAACAACATTGCCTATCCAAAAAAAAAAAAAAAAAAAAAGTAAGCAGGGGAAATATGCATATTTATGTTGGTTAGATTGACATGTTGAGAATTACCACAAGATATGCTTATAGCCAATACCTCTGCATGGAAATTTGCCTCAGGAAAATAGAAAGGGCTGCTGAGTCATATTGAACCATAATTGCACTCGAAGCAGTCAATATTTGTATGTATGCTCTGCCACTGCCATAAGCTCATCTGAAACATGGTTGACACCATGGTTATACATTTTGTTTGGTTTGGGAGTATGACACAACATATTTACGTAGAATTGGGTTTAACACATCTCAAAATGGCTTCTGCATGGTACATAATTCATCAATACACCAATGCAAATCTGCAAAAAAAGGGAAATTAAATATTTTACTATCCAGGTAAAAAAAGAAAATGTTCACTCACAAGAAAAGTAATTTGATTACTAATAATGACATTAAAGACACTGGACACTATTGGTAATTACTCAAAATAATTATTAGCACTCCTTACTTGGTAACAAGTAATGGGGAGAGTTGATAGTATAAAAACATTGTGAGGAAGGGCTCCCTCTGAAGTGACGTAGTTTTCCACGAACTTGATTTCGAGATCTCAGAATAAAAGACCAATTGAGCTCAAATTTTCACAGGTTTGTTATTTCATGCATATGTTGAGATATTGTTGTACACCAAGTGAGAAGACTGTTCTTTGACAACTACCAATAGTATCAGTGTCTTTAAGTAAAAATAATGAAAATGTATAAAGTGCTGCTGGTATCCACCAACAGAACAGAACGGAGGGTAATGTTGTTGTAGCAACAACTAAATAAGCCTAGAAAGTTTTGAACTAATAAGCCAGTGTCGGAGAACATTGAATTGTTTTAAATTGCTCCACAATGAAGGAGCAGTAGAAGCAAACAATTTGATGCTGGATTTTCCTTCAAACATGGTTTGTTATTGGACCACATTGACTATCTCCTGCTGTAGGTTTATATTTGTTCCCCAATTTCTAAATAAGTCACTTTAAATGTCTAAATTTAGCAAACTTAGCTTAAGAGTGTGTACAGATGAAAATTGCAACTATTCCACCTGGAGAATAGAAGTAGAAAATTGTACTAATGAAGATAGTGATTCACTGGTACCGTTTTGTCATCACTGTCAATTAAAGTAATAGACCTTTATCACGGTGCAACCCTCTTGAATTTATCCCATTGATATCAATGTTACCAAACAGAGGCTGGAAGAACAAAATAGTCTGGTTCCTATTTTCAAAATATACATTTGTTATTGTTATTCGATACGAGGAACATGACCAAGATGGAGGCAGCATGAAAAAGGTCTATAGTGGTTGTAGACAATGCAGCAGGAAATGTCTATTTTTAATTTGTTGAAACTAATAACCGTTGCTCGCATACAATATTAGTAGTCTGTTTTAGTATCATAATAATATTATGTTTCACTTAGTTACCTGTTCATGTTTGTTGTGTTGTCATTTAGCCTTCGAGAAAGACTCTGCTAGGGTCGAAACGTCAGGCCATTAACCATTTTTTGCAATAATAATATTAATGATAATTATTATCTACAAAAGTTATTATATATGGGTATATTTATATCCCTCGTTGTCATTGTCTGGCAACAACCACCATTACTTTATTAACATTGATACAAAATGGTAGGGTAGCAGTAAATCATAATCTTCATTGATACAATTTTCTACTTCTACTCTCCAGTTTGAATATCATTTTCAGAGAAAAAAAATTGTTCAGCCGTCTATTATAATAAAAACAAAAGGAAAAGAGATTGCATCCACAGCTGTTAATGTATTGTAAACTACTCGGAACCTGTGTGTTGTTTGCTCCTCTAGGTGAGTTAATATTAAATAGGGTAGTTAACCTAAATTTATAGACAATTTGTCAAATATTAGGCCAACGTAGTCATAATATCATTTTGTCCCTGGTTCTCTTCATTATGCAATGTAACAACCAGAATTTGATGATTTACACAATGACCACATGACAACAAAGTCGTGATGTATATTAGGCCACTATAGGTCAAATGATGTTATTATGTTGTTTAAAAAAAAAAATTCAATGTTAAAACATTGGAAATTTGTAAGCACAAAAACTGCTCCAGAAATTTTCATGCATGAAACATGCATGAAAATGTACGCTTTATTAAAAGTGACACTTATTGTAGGTTCAAGTTTTTAAAAGTTTATCCCCCATGCTACACAATGTAACTCCCCCTGCCTTGTTGGCATGTGTCAGTAAATAAACTAAAACTGTAGCCTAGTCTTACAGCACTACACACCCACTTCTGGTCCTTAATAGAACACTTCCCTGTTCTCAGAAGGACCAAAGTGTATTTCAATCTAAACAACTATGAAACGTATACACGGTTTTATCCAGTAAATGGAGGATTTCTCTTTGTTCTCCTGTTGTTTGGACTTAACTTTTTTAAAGCCAGTCCCTGTCATAGTTTTGAACTCAAATTATTGCTGTGTGAAAACACCCAGATCCCCTTTGTTAAAATCCTCAGTCCTCATTTAATAAATCCCTTCACTAACTTTCTGTTGCAAACCAACAGAAGAGAACAAATTCTGCTCATTGACCCTAATGATCTCTTGGTCTACTTCCATTCAACTATTTCCTCTAATATACATGTACATGTATAGTATGGTGACTATTTGCAAGCAGCGCTGGGTTTGTGTAAGTGGAAAATCTGACATTTTCATGCCAGTTATCACTCAGTGAACACATGCCCTGTATGCTGAGGACGAGTCTGGGCAATTATACTGTAGTCTTGATCGAATTTGAAGTGGACAAATCAACCACGAAGGGAAGGTTCCACATTGATTTCCTCAGTAATGTATCCTACATGTTCTGGATGAACTGTTATTAACAACGAGGCCTTCAGAGTTCTACTTCTAAGAAGTGATTTCACATTTAAAAAACAAGAGAGTCTTCTTCTTGAGTTGAGTTTTTTTATAGTAAAAGTCAATCTGCTTCTATGACCCCTCACTGCTTTCTTATGACTGATTGCCTGCTTGAAGACAACCTTGTACTCGAGTCCCCGAAATTACAAATAACAGTCTCATACAGCGGTTACCCAGTGTTCCGAAACGGTTGTCTGCAAATACAATCATTCTATTGGTTGAAATAGGCCTTGCAGTGTCGCGCAGTTTTATCTGGATTCATATTGCTGGATGAAAAGAAATCTGGTGAGTTTATTTTTACACTGGAGCCTTTCGCTTTCATACCATAGTGACTGTGTATAGCACACAGGAAGAGTTTGAACTAACACGAGTTGTGGATGCACTTATGTTATCCATCAATTCTGATCACTAAATAGTGAGCAGCTTTTACATTTTTATCCCGTAACAGGCTGGTAAATGACAACCTGACAGCTTTAGTAACGAGAGACAATCAGTGTTATGTTAAAGGAGATTTCCTGGAGCAAGTTGTGAGGATTGCCGGCTGGAAATCTACCTGCATGTAACTTAATCATCTAGCGTCATTTTATTGGTTAGTGGTGCAAGACCCTGGCATTTACAGCTGATTGAACCCAACTTTATTAAAGGTAAGGGAAATTTTGATGAATTTCTGATCTAGCATGTGTGAAGAGGCCACTGCTGAATGGAATGCAATACCGGTACACACAAGTTTAATGTCAAACCAAGGAAGTTAAAAAGTGTGACGTGCAGCTAGCTGAAATTATGGCATGTCTGAATTCAGTTAAAATTAAGAGGTGTTTGTGCACACAAAATTATTCATGGTCTATTTTATAACTCAAACTTGTTGCCAGAAACAAAATTGCAGCCAACTGTACAGGTCTATAAAGTTACATGATTTTAAAATAATAAAAAATTCAGGGCAAAACAAGCCGAATTACGTTAAAAGTAAATACATAATGCACAAACACCTAAAAGAAGAAGAGCTTGCCAGGTACACTACTGCATTTTGGCACAAATATTCACTCTCACATGCAATGAAAGCTTTCGTGTTGGCATTGTGTTTCAACCAAAAATGAATTTTAGCCTCGAACACTGATTGCAATTCAAACAAAGAAGTTACACCATATGGTCATATTAACACAGAGAAAGAAAACTCCATGGTCATGTCATTATGAATCCACCCTCAACCAGACACAGCGTTGTCCACTTATTTGCATAATGAACCAAACATCCCTTATTACCATAGAGTTATGTATAAGAACTAAAGGCGCACTGGTCTATATATGCGCCCCAGCATGCACGCAGCCGGCCATTTTCTAAGTTGACAAAACTGGCATCCCACTGCGTGTATTTGTGCAGCCATTTAGTAAGTTGAACAAAACGGCATCGCGTAGCGTTTAATAAACACAAACTCCAACGTGTGTTTCATATTCAACGTGCGTACAGAATGGCGAGCGCGTGTCTCCTTGCGGTCCCGTCGCGTTTGTGCACAAAGCATCACCCGTGCGCCCTCTAGTTCTTATACATAACTCTATGCTTATTACACATCAGAGTGTATAAATAAAGAGAAACACATTTTTTCAATAGATGTTAAAATATAAACTGAAAAAGCAAATCGTTAACAGAACTTGTTGCTCAAATTGTGTTGGGAAATAACCATCTAACTGATGGATTTAAAAATCCAATTACTACTGAAAACTTATTGGCCACAGACTCAGAAAGTTGTATTGCAAGATTTTAATCCAACCTAACATGGGATTCAAACTGCCTGTAGCAACCTGGCAATTTCGGTGGTCTAGTTGGTAAGACACTGCTCAAGAAAGTACAAAGGTCTTGGGTTCGAATTCCACCAGAGTAATATGACTGAATTTTTTTTTCTTCACACATCAGTGTTTATGGGTAAGGCCAACATGAACAATATTTATCTCTGATGTAAATTTAACATCTATAAAATGCAAACGCAGAAGAAAAACAAACATATTGAAGATTTCATGTGTTTGATAATTCACCTTTGCATGTAAAGATTAATCGAATATCTTTTTAACTTAAATTTTTTGTTTCTTTGGTTCGTCAGAGGGGATATAAACCATGCCAGAACGGAAAGCAAACAGGCACCAGATCTCAACGATCAAACGCCAAGGAGCCATCAGAAGGAAACCACCCCACCACCATGATGCCGACCCAGAGAACCCCATCTTTGCCTCCATCCACAAACTCTGGAGCATGACCAACGGGATCTTGCCTGATGTGGTCGGACGTGTCCCCGAGGAACACAGGACATTTGTGTCCCATTTATTTGGGGTTCTCAAGATTTGTCTGTTGCTGCTAGCTCTACACATGCTGTTCAGAGTTTTCTTTGGGAGTTAGCTGGAACCCCCCCCCCCCCCCCCGAAAATCCCCCTAAATGCCTGTATCTATTGCAAATGTAAATTTATTTTTTACTGTACAAAGAACCAGGGTGTGAGTCTCTGCAGACAAAACAAGTCTCAAAGTTAGATACCATACAAACTTTTGGAGGCAAGTTGAATGATGGCTTTTGTACCTTTTGGTAGCCCCTTGGGTTAAGATTTCACAGAGCTTTTATTAGGAACAGTGTCCTCATCACTAGAGAAGTAGATCAAATACCATGATTTCTATATGTGGACAAAATAACAGTCGGGTTTCTTCGCCAGGCAGACATAACGGCCCGTTTTGAATCCAAGGCTTCGACTCCAGGCTAGCTTGGCCTTGCGGTTGTTTTGACAATATTGCTTGTGCTTTGCATATACGCGCTCAGGGCTTCAGACGAGAAGACAGAGCCTGCAGCCGAATCCAAGCCGAAGCCGTGGTTTCGAAAAGGGCCAAAGAGTATGAAATCTGATACTCAGAGAAATTTCTAATCCATGAAAGAAAGAGCCAGGTGAAATAAACTTGTCAACCAAATGTTCATGTAATAATATCTCATACCTACAGTGGAAAACAAAGTGTTCCCTGAAAGAAGTGTTGTGATTGGCAGATTGGAACAGAGATGTCTTTTCTTATGAGACACTTCATAATGAAGCTACTACTTGTGACTCAAAACATTACTTGGAACTACTGTCTTACTTTGGACTTGGCTCCACAGAATTGAGCAATTTTCATTGCTTTTAATTTGTTACAAAAACTCTTGCCGTTTAACAGAACAAGATTTCTTTGGCAAAATCGAAGGGTTTCCTGAGCTTTGTGAACAAAATAAATGTCCATAATCGATTAATAAACATTTCTCATTAGATAAAAAGTTATCACTGGAGACATCTCATAATGTTCACCATTTTGAAGCATTCAGAAATAATCGCAAAAGATTAACAATTAGGGAACCTTTTGTGTGAGAAGGTCGCAGATTTGATATGCAGTTAAGAACGTTACAATTGTGCTAAGAGCACCGCATGATTTCAAATTGGGTTGTTTCACACTTGGCCTTGTACACATCTGTTAGTTTGACTATGTTAGATGATATTCATACAATTTTAAAGGTAATGTTTTCTTTTTAAACTAATTTTATAATTAAGTCATGTGGTCTTCAACTTGAGAATGAGTACTTCTTAAGTAATTTAAAGTTCTAAAGGCAGGTTGGTGTAGCGTCGTGTCTTGCCTCGCCTTCCACCTGGGGGACCCCGGTTCCAATCCCACTGGGGGCACTATGTGAATGGGTTTTCAGTCCCTAATTGACTGCGTGGGTTTTCCCTGGAATAATACTCTGGGGGTTTTCCACGCACATCTACAACGGAAATTTCTTCATTATCTTCTCGTTTGGCTCTAATTTGGGCGTTGAGAATAATTATCCAGATCTAGAATGGATTAAAAGCTTGAAAGTCATTAAAGGTAGTGTCATACTTCCATAATGACTCAGAAAAGTGCCATTGATTGATAGAAAGTATTTTTACGAATTTGAATATCCAAAGATCATCTAGAGGCGACTTTTGGAAATTTTCATGGAGCCTATTTGCATGGATGCTGCCCTCAATTCAGCCACAGTTTATGGTTGATGGCTGCTGTCACCTTGCTTAACAAGGATAGATTCAACATTCTGGATGAAAATACCACCGGGACAGTTTTGTAGTTCCCGAGTCCCAAAAGCTCCCATGTTTGATTGGCAGAATGTTATCCCACAGCACTTTGTAAGCCATAACATGTTGCTACATGTATGTAAAAGAAGTAGGTCTCATAATTCAAACATAGTCCCACATACATGACATACACATACCTTGCAGGAAAATACTGTATGTTAAAGCGCCTTGAATGTGATCGAGTGATGGATATGCACACTATATAAGAAGCCACTATTATTTATGGGGCAATTCTTATACATGTAGTTTGATTAGAAATGGCATCCATTGTTGTTTTACTGAAAATCTAATTAAAGGCACTGTACACGATTGGTAATTGTCAAAGACCAGTGTTTTCACTTGGTGTATCCCATTATAAGCAGAAAATAACAAACCTGTGAAAATTTGCACTCAATTGGTCATCAAAGTAGCGAGAGAATAAAGAAAGAAAAAAAACCCTTGTTGGACGAATTTGTGTGCTTTCAGATAGGAATAAAAGACCTCTATCTAGAAGTCTTTTAATATTTTAGTGATAAATTACCTCTTTCTCAAAAACTACGTTGCTTCAGAGGGAGTCGTTTCCCAC
This sequence comes from Asterias rubens, assembly GCF_902459465.1. Classification (NCBI taxonomy): domain Eukaryota; kingdom Metazoa; phylum Echinodermata; class Asteroidea; order Forcipulatida; family Asteriidae; genus Asterias; species Asterias rubens. The sequence goes on from NC_047062.1 coordinate 1,748,906, forward strand.
AATGTTTTATACTATCGACAGCTCTCCAATGCTCGTTACCAAGTCAGTTTTTAAGTTCATAGTTGTTTTGAGTAATTACCAATCGTGTACCTTCCCTTAAACTAAGATAAAGGAATTGCTTGCCCATTGTAAGTTTTTTGTACATTAAAGTTAGATCATGTATCTACATAACTCAATGTTTCTGAAGTACATTTTATGTAGCTTTCTCCCCATACGAACTATCGTCATCATTACGATCATCAACATCAGGGCCAAGAAATGAGCAGGATACCAGTGACAAATAGTACATGTGACAGAGCAGTTTAGCTGGTAACCTTATTCTTGTAAGCATAATTTTGTTGTGCTTAGCTACTTGTTATGCTTAAGGAGCTCTATGAAATTGGGTCTAGACTGTATCTTCATCCTTTGATGTTGGATGAAGCCCTCTTCCATAAATGTCCATTGTCTTCTGTCATTTTTCATTCTACTCCATGTTGCCATCTCTCCTTGAAACTTATGACTTTAACAAAGGGGTTCTTGGTGCTTCAACAGAACCAATTAGCGTTTTTGAGATACGGTGACCACTGTAGGAGTGCACTGTGTGGTTTGGGTGTATACAGACAGACTTACCAAAACCTTACAGTGTTTCATTCAGTATTATGTCCACCATATCAAAATAGCTTATGTGAGTAATATATGGAAATATCACGAAGAAAAGCAGACAAACAAAGAAAAAAGGGGAACAAATCCAAACAATCAGAAGAAAAAACCAACTAAATGACTCAGAAAATGCTGGGAAATTCAACTTAAACAATGAAATCATTGCACATTTATTTATTCATTTTCAATTAATACATGAACTGCTACATGAATAAAGCAATACTTATTCTGACTATGGCCATCATAAAACCTGAAACAATAGGAATGTAGAAAACAATTACAATAAATTAGTTGGTGGCAAAACTATCTCAACTAAAATTGTAAATACATGCAAAAATTAGCGTCAAATTTCTTAGATCATTAAAAAATAAAAATCTAAAATCAATGAAAACTCTTATCTTAATAAAACATACAGAACATAATGGTGTGAACAGTTAAAATTAAAAAGACTTGCTTAAAAACAAAAAATCTGTATAAAAAAATACAAAATGTTGAACAAATTCTCATATGATCTGGAAAAAATGTCAGTACATTGCACTGTTACATATCTGAAAAATTAAATGGTACTAAAAATTTTTAAAAATCAAGTTCAAGAAAATTTGCCCCCAAAATGAAGCACATTAATGCGCATAAAATCTTACTCGGTAAAAAGCACTATTTAACCAGGAAATTACTGTTTGAGATGTTATCAATTTAAACCACAAGGGAAACTGATTTTTTGGGTTGAACAAAGAATTGACTTTGAGATTTTAAAAACCAAAACATTCTTTTTTTCATTTTCAGTGTTCTTGGAAATTAAGGGGTAGTCAAGTGTCTCTTTTTCAACCCCACTCCTTAATAACAAGATGGATTTCCCCCACCCTTGGGTAGACAGGGATGTGATGGGCTGTTGAGAAAAAAACTCTTGAGCGCAAAGCGCGAAAGCATGCAAGCTCAAAAACTTGCGAGCATGAAGCCCATTGGTTTTAAAAGCCCTCTTGCAATCTGGGCATTATTATATGGTTTTATATTTTTTTATGAATTTGATCTATAAATTATTATTATTATTTTTTTTTTTTGGGGGGGGGACCCCCAAAAATATGTTTTCGTTTTTTTAAGGGAAAAAACAACACTGGTATTCTGATTAAAAAACAGGGAAATTGCATCCCTGGGGAGAGCTTGTGGTGAGAGCACTGTCCTCAGCTGTCACACTTTATTTAAGTACAGCGTACCCATAAATAAAACAACAACAGGAAAAAATCACACTCCACATTGGGTTGCCATGGAATCTTGGCACATGTGTAGAATAATTGACACATGCAATAAACTGCAATAAAAAGTATCATTAGATTTACATATAACCATCTTCTACAGGAATGCATAATTTAGTAGAATAAGCCTCAAGCATTCATAATACGCACCAACTTAAAAATGTCAAGCAAATGTTTATCAAAGACACTCGCCGTAAATCTTATTAGGAATTATTTGCCCTGGATTGCACAAATCTACATTAGGCTCTCACAGTAAAATCTCAACAGGAAACTGAGATGTATATTTAAAAATAATTTACTACTTAGCTCACATAAAAAATAGGGTCACAGATTGGTAAATTACCAAAAATACTTATTAGTTGAGAAGCACTGCAGTTGTTTAAAATACAAACTATTTTGAATGTTTGAGAAAGGATTCCCTTCGCAGTAATATTGAAAAAAAAATTCGCCGCCGAAAGATTGAATCTGAGAACAAAGCATGGATAAATTGTCTCTAAGATTTCTAAGGCTAAATGTCATTTTGCAGATGCTGCAACCAGAGATGCAGATGCTGCAACCAGAGATGCAGTTGCTATCTGCCGTTACCTTGTTAAACAAGCCTCTAACTTGCATCTTGCAATCAGGGAGATACAATCAGAATTACATTTAAAGCCAGTGGACACTATTGGTAATTACTCAAAATATTTATCCCCATAAAACCTCACTTGGTAACAAGTAATGGGGAGAGGTTTATAGTATAAAACATTGTGAGAAACGGCTCCTTCTGAAGTGACATAGTTTTCAAGAAAGAAGTAATTTTCCACAAATTTGATTTTGCGACCTCAGATTGAGAATTTTAGGTTTTGAAATCAAGCATCTGAAAGCACACAACTTTGTGTGACCATGGTGCGACAAGGGACGGGTGTTTTTTCCTTTTATTAATACCTTCGATGACCGATTGAGCTCAAATTTTCACAGGTTTGTTATTTACATATATTGAGATACACTAAGTGAGAAGAAGTCTTTGACAATTAGCAATAGTCAGATAGTGTCAGTGTATTTAACACAACAGGGAAACAGTTTCCATTATCAGGGCGTTTTTCAAATGTGTTCATCAGAACGTGGAAAGATAGTGTTATTTTCAGGGAACCTTCTGCAGAATCAGGGCGAGTTGGCAGCTCTGAACATGTATGGATTTAATCAAAGTGCTTGTGGAAACACTGTTACAGATGTTTGCTGCTTTCTCCGTATGGTAAAGGGGAGACTGTATTCAGTTCACATGTGAGTTTTATTGTATCTTTCTTTGTAGTTTGCCTAAAAATCAGCAATCATTGACACAAACCAATCTATGACACTATCTTTCACTGGGCTTTTGTCTGCAAGATTTACTGCAACTTAGTCCCCAAGTTCCACAAAAACCTTACTCTACAACTCTTAAAAAAATGTTAAATTTGACGTACAGACGGAACTCAAAATCAAGGAAGACCAAATATAAAAGGAACATGTCAGTGTTTTCTTACAGGGGAAACTGGCAGTAAATGAGACGAGCCTTCAGAACCCCACAAACAAACCATGAAGTCCAATATTGTGTCCATTTGATGGTGTTGTACCTTTAACCTTAAAGACGCTGGACATCTTTGGTAATTGTTAAAGAACAGTCTTCTCACTTGGTGTATCTCAACATATGCATAAAATAACAGACCTGTGAAAATTTGAGCTCAATTGGTCGTCGAAGTTGTGAGAGAATAATGGAATAAAAAACGCCCATGTTGCACAAATTATGTGCTTTCAGATGCTTGATTTTAATTCTGAGGTCTCAAAATCAAATTCAAATATTTTAGTGAGAAACTCCTTCTTTCTCAAAAACTACGTTACTTCAGAGGGAGCTGTTTCTCACAATGCTTTATACTATCATTCAACAGCTCTCCATTACTCCTTACCAAGTAAGGTTTTATGCTAATAATTATTTTGAGTAATTAATAATAGTGTCCAGTGACTTTAAAGGCAGTGATACTTTTGCTATAACTACTTTAAACTTTAATGACCATAAAACCTACTTGATAAGGAGTACTGGATGGAGAGCTGGTGATATTGTAAATAAATGTTAACCTTTGAATGACAACCTTTGAAGTAATGTATTTCAGAGAAAGAGGTTTAATTCAAACACAAAAATGGAAGCTGAGAACAACATAAAGGCTTCAGGCATGAAGCCTTTCTTTGGCATCTGAAAGCACAGATTTCTATACAACAAGGGTGTTTTTTCTTTCATTATTTTCATGCAACTCTTATGACCAACTGAAGCCAAATGTTTGTTGTTTTTAAAGCATACGCGAGTGAGGATACTGGTTTTCGACAATTACCAAAAGTATACCCTGACTCTTACAGACCTATCTCAACACTTTCCCCCAACTCATGGCTCTTAGTTTCTGTGAGTTGTTTACAAGGCTAGATTTTCCACAATTGGGCCAAACAAAATAATTTCAATAAGCTCAGGGTTCTGCTTGAGGCACAAGAACAAATTATCAAACTTTCAGCAGCAGAAATTTCTCTGAATTCTAATTGAATTAGTGTGTTTAACGGATGGCAAAGTTTTGGTTTAGTACATGAATACAAATTGTCCTTCCTTTTCTTCCGACATGTTTGAGAGATTGCAGACCTTGTTAGCCCACACACTAGCAGCATCATAAAATGGGACATGTTTAAACACAAGGTGGCAACAGACATACTCAGTATGTTTTTCCTTAGGAACGTTACAAAAGGTGGCAACAGACATACTCAGTATGTTTTTCCTTGACCAGGAACGTTACAGAAGGTGGCAACAGACATACTCAGTATGTTTTTCCTTGACCAGGAACGTTACAGAAGGTGGCAACAGACATACTCAGTATGTTTTTCCTTGACCAGGAACGTTACAGAAGGTGGCAACAGACATACTCAGTATGTTTTTCCTTGACCAGGAACATTACAGAAGGTGGCAACAGACATACTCAGTATGTTTTTCCTTGACCAGGAACGTTACAGAAGGTGGCAACAGACATACTCAGTATGTTTTTCCTTGACCAGGAACGTTACAGAAGGTGGTAATTACTACTACCAACAGTGTCCAGTGTCTTTAACACAGTTCTTAGCGTGCACACATTTTCTAGAATTACTGAGGGGCCCAACTTTCTACAGTTGTTTGTCCGAAGGACACTGTAAGGGCTACTCTATAAGAGAAAATTTTTAATGTTTTGCCCAATTTAAATAAAGCCTATTAGCAAAAATATTTCTTGCTGAGCAATGAAATTTGCTAAGCATTTTGTCCTGCTTAATATAATAGCGTCATGAGATTGTGTCTATATACGCTTGCTGCCATCTAGTGTCCCCTCCAACTTTAGCCTTAGAAACTGACCTCGGTTTTGCAGAGACCGACATATGATGTAGGCCTACTCTGATTGTTAACAAATTTGATTTAATAAAACCTAACCCTTTTTTTGCTTTAAGTATTAGGGATTATTGCCGACTTATACAAAAAGAAACACAACAACATCGTTCCTCTTATAAAACAAAGCCTCATTCCACTGACCTTTACACAAAAAAGCTATATCCAGTAACTCATCAGCAACATTCTCCATATAATTTATAAATTGTTCTTAACAGTAACTTTAATTTAAGTACATACATATAAACAGCCTGAATTATCACATTTTAGGAAGACCTGATGCCAAAACTGTAAGCCCTCAAACTTTCTCATGTCACTTACGAATACACTGTACAAATACTTTAAGTCATTTGAAGTCATTTTAACTCCTTAATATATATAATGAAAACTACTGCCTCACAAAACAACAAAATAAAAGTTTGTTTACATGACTTTGTAGTACAAAGTTGAGATGGTTAAGTCACGTTTGAATTGACAGCTTTGAATGGACAGCTTCTCTTGCTGCTATGGCTTGAAGCATACTGCTATACATGTATGAGCCTTTTTGAGGTATGGGCGGACGTGATACGCGCGCGTCACAGGCCGCGACTGATGCCACACTCACCATGTTGGTGGTCATTAGGTTTACGTGTAAACGCCGCGTCGCTTTAAATGCGCACTTCACTGAATAACATATTTCTATGGTCAATACGCACAAATTTACCACAACTTTACAGTTTTGTAGCATTGTGTCCGCCATACCTCAAAAAGGCTTATGGGCTAGGCAACAGCTACACAATATAGACTGTGCAAGTCTTGTGCATATTCAAACGATTGTTGCGTCACAAAAATTCACTTTGCATTCGCAAGAAGTATGAACAAGGCTTAATGACATGGATTCATCACACTGTTGTTGGTTGGAGATTCCAAGCCATTAACTATGTATACAGTGGCTAGTATATGTACGTATTGCCCCCTTTGGCATTAGGGCCTTGTCACACGTGGCAAAAAATTGTTTTTCCTCTCAAAATTGATTTTTCTACCGAACATCTCTTAAGGGGTTTTCATACAACCACCTGTCTTGCGAAAAAAATTATATATTGTGGATTAAAAACTAAGTGAAGAAAATTAATAAATTATAGTAAAAAAAAGTAGCGTCACATCCTTTGTGCCTTGTTTAAATCCAAAATATATCTCCCAGCCCCCAAACTAAAAAAATCAAAAAAATCAATGACATTTCACCAATGTAAGTCAGTGTCTCATAAAAAAGATACATTCTTTAGAAAATCTCTACTGCTAAAATCGTAACCTGGATTTTGCTAATACTGAACACGTCCTGCAACTACAAGACATGGGCCCAATTTCATAGAGCTGCTTAATCACAAAATTTTGCTTAAGAGTCCCTGCCTGTAAGAGTGTACCAAGTGGTGATTCATGGGTTCTCAGATCTTCTTCTAAAAAATTAGAGTGATACATCATCATACCAAACGAATAAATCCAAAATTTTAGGTTGCTGACGCTTTTGGTTTTGGAGTTACCAGTTATCAAAGTTTCGGCCTAAAAGCCCTCGAGAAACGAATAGTACATTCCCTGTAAACACAAAAATGTGCGCCACGGTCATCCCAACAAAAGTGAAACATTTTTTGAAACCTCCAGTTGGGCTCATAACAAAAGGAAAAAAAAAAAATTGGGATCTCGTTGGCCATCATGTTACATGTTTCATGTAATATTTGTTAGCGCCACTCAAATCCCATTTGGTTTTTGCTTTTTATGTGTTGCTGAGTATCTATATAATCATAAAACGCAGACAACTTAATGGGATCATATTGGCGCGTGGATTTCTAGACGACGCATTATCGCCCGAAATAGGCAGTAGTGTAGTTTCATATGACCTTTGTTATATTGGTGGGCCAACATGATCCCAATTATTTTTCAATTGAAATCTGTTTAGGAACACTCAACGTAACCAAATACAAGAAAACATTGATGGGATCTTGTTGGCACAGATACTTACAGTGATGAAAAAAGTGAATGTTGTGCCAATTTAGGCCAAAATGTGTGGAATGACAATACTTTAGAAAATTTTCAAAAAATCTTTTGACATGCAAGTTGCAGAGATCCCAAGATTCTTTTTTCATTTGTCATTAGATGAAAACTGTTCCAATACCCAGTTGCCATAAAAAAAATTTTTTTTTGTTGGCGCGAAGTTACGGAGGTGCGAAAATGCAATATATTGGTAACATTTGAACTTTGACCTCTATTATCTCTCTGCGCCAACGAGATCCCACTCACTTTGCACTTAAATTTGTTTTAGGGATGCAAGCTCTTTCATTTGAACTTGTTCAATTCATGGGATCCAATAGGCGCGTTGAGTTATGAGGCGTTGAAAATGGCACGAGGGCACTGTTCGTCAAAGGTTCAGGTGCGCGTAACATGACGCGCCAACGAGATCCCAATTTTTTTTACTTTTGTTATAAGCCCAACTGGAGGTTTCAAAAAATGTTTTACTTTTTCTGGGATGACCGTGGCGCACGTTTTTGTGTTTACGGGGAATGTACTATTCGTTTCTTGAGGGCTTTTTGGCCCAAACTTTGATAACTGGTAACTCCAAAACCGAAAGCGTCAGCAAACTAAAATTTTGGATTTATTCGTTTGGTATGATGATGTATCACTCTAATTTTTTGGAAGAAGATCTGCGAACCCATGAATCACCCCCCCCCCCCCCTAATTTGGTACATTCTTACAGGCAGGGACTCTTAAGCGAAAAAAATCCTTGCTTAGTAAAATCAGATTAACGGCCAAGACTCCTTTCAATTGTTATGCTAAGTAAACAACAGCTAAATACCACTCACAAGCAATGTATATGGCATGTTTTTGGCCAGTAACATGTGTAAAATAAGCATGATAATTTCGTGCTTAAGCAGATTTTTTGCTTAAGCAGCTCCATGAAATTGGCCCCTGGTTGGACAAAGCAAACTAATTGAAAAATCACTGTGCGGTGGTTTCATTCAAGCCAATAGCGTTTGTCTATAGGGAGACCCCAAGTTGCTGTGATCACGGGCCAAGGAATTCTGTCCTAACAGCCCAAAGGGTAACATGAGTTACAGTTTGATGAGGAACAGAATTCTGTGATAAACATAGGCCTGATATTTCACGGAGGCAACAAAGGCCATTGCCTCTGTGCCCCCTGGTAATTGCCCTTGAAATGACCGTAGAATTTTATGATCTCCTCAAGGCATGTAAGGTGTCCTTTACCAAGGAGAAATTGCCTTGGTGCCCTTGTGCTTTTAAAAACGAAGCATACAGGCCTGTAAACAGTGCCATGAAATTTGCCAGTGTGTGGGTAGTAGGAGTTACTTATATATATTAAAATATATTAAATATATATATATTAAAATAATTAAGTTTTTATGAGCACATTTTCATTTTCTGCTAAATAATAAGTTAAATTGTTTCAAAAATTACAGATTGAATTAAGTACTTTTTTGTTGTGCTTCCAGAAATGGCACTACAATCAATATTGAAAAAATAATAATAATATATTCGATTGAATAGAAAATTCTTGCCTCCTCATCCTCATGCACAAAACACAAAGGTTCTTCTACAGTTTCTCTGAACTACGATAAAACAAGAAAGAAAATCAATGCGTTCTGCAGGAGATATTCCATGCCTAGGTAAGTGTTTTTGTTTCTTCTTGTCTTGGTTAATCTGAGAATAATAATGCCAAGTACAACATTGTGTCAATATTGAGAAGCTCAAATAACACAACAGGCAAGCTACACGGTACAAGGCATTATTGCAGGGTCTTAAAAGCCTTTTTGCCAAACCCAAGAAAAATGTTTAAATACAAAATCCAAATTTTATTTGTGACCCAGCATTTTATCTCAATTTTAAAAACACCTTTAAAGGGATAGACATACAAAGTATTTATGAATTATCAAATGTTTTTTACTAATTATTTTAAACACTCCGATTTGGGAAACTACTATGAATACTTGGGTTGCATATTTTGTTCGAAAAAACCAATTATGTTTTATAGACACAATGAAGTTTTATGAACTGAGTACACATTGGTTTAAGGTTAACGACCTTGTGAATTGAAACTCTTTGGGGAGAAGTTTTGGTTCTGAGAAGAGCCAGGGTTGAGACTTAAAGTGGCTCAACTATTTGAACAGTGTCCTCTGCTTTGTCTTTGTGCTCTTCAAGACAAGTGGAGAACACTGCTCCAAAGGAAGGCACAAAACACTAACCAGCTAACCCTTGTATCGGTTCCGACACGCTCAATGCCCCCATGCTAGTAGGAGTGTATTCCATATAGAGGGTGCTAGATAGATACTGTTTATTATTAAACCTTAACGGGAAACTGCAAGTACCCAGAAAGTTTGTGAGTACCTGAAAAGTTCTAGAGTGTACTCGCGCAAAGAGGAGAATCTTCCATATAGAGGGCGCTAGATAACTCCCGTTAAAATCTATGGGAACCTAGAGTACCTCAAAAGCTCTTGAGTGCACTTACGCTAGTAAAGAGGGTGCTAGATAGCTTCTGTTGATGCTTACAGAAACCAAGAAACAATTTCTTTTGAGTGCACCCAAGATTGTCCGAAAGGCTGAAGGGGTTATTATTATTTAGTGCCTTCCTGTTTAAAGACACTGAACACTATTGGTAATTGTCATAGACCAGTCTTCCCACTTGCTGTGTGTCAGCATATGCCCAAAATATCAAACCTGTGAAAATTTGAGCTCAATTGGTCGTCAAAGTTGTGAGATAATAATGAAAGAAAAAACACCCTTGTCACACAGAGTTGTGTGCTTTCAGATGCTTGATTTCGAGACCTCAAGTTCTAAATCTGAGGTCTCGAAATCAAATTCGTGGAAAATTACTTCTTTCTCGAAAACTACTCCACTTCAGAGGGAGCTGTTTCTCACAATTTGTATACTATCAACAGCTCCCCATTACTCGTTATCATGAAAGGTTTTATGCTAATAATTATTTTGAGTAATTACCAATTGTCTCCACTGCCTTTAAAATGGCAAGACTCTGCTTTATCTCATTCTGATTCAACTTAGATGCAAATACTTTCTAAATCATAAAACCTTCTCAGTTATAACTTCCTATACCATGCAAAGCTTCAAATGTTACTAATTAAGATAAATTAACATCAAGGACAGTGAACGCACCACTAACAGTGAAAATATTTTAAGCAATGCAATAAATGTGACCGTTAACACTCATTTATAATAAGACATTAAGTACAGAGCCATTGCAATAATACAAAAATTAAGTACAAAACTGCAGCCTTTTTCGTATTTCGACTGTTCAAAAAGACAAAACAGGAATAAAAATTTGAATTGTGTTTAGTTTCACCAAGTTGTAATAAAAAATAGATATAATTCGCTGGACCAGACATCTGATGCTACAGAAGGGTCAAACCAGCCACCCACAGTCTATTCACATAGTTTGTCAAACTGGACGTAATATACAAAAAGGGTAAAACACCTGCTTATGATTCCAATGTGCAACATTCAAAATCCACCAGGCTTCACTTAATCAAAATCATTTTTTTTCTCTACAGTACTGTGGTAATCTGTCAATATGACAGTTGTCACAGCATGGAGCTATAAAGGTCACAGTAACAAGAAAATAAAACCCTCATCACTGATGTTGGAGGCTCACAAGAGGGCAGTATAACATGACAGATCTGCAGTCACTGTTTTCAGCTCAATAGTAGATGTTTCTCCAAGCTTTTTATCATGTTTATCTTTGCGTCATTATGACAAGCTTTTGGGCTTTTGGGCTTTTGCGAATTTACATTTACATACTAACTTTTTTTTAACAGTTTGTGGACACAATATAATCAGATATTTATTTACTTACAATTCAAAACTCTGCTGAGTGTGTTTCTTAACTCAGACACATTGTGTACCTGTTAGACGAAGTAAACATCTTTTCAACTATAATTTAGTAAGCTTTGCTGCAGAGTGCTATAAAATAATTGTCTAACTTAGTAACTTCTGCTAAGACTGTAAGAGAGTGTCTAAAGAAACATGCACAGAAAAACTGCTTAGCACAGAAAAAAATCATGCCTAGCAGAAACAAGCTACCAGCCCACCAAAAAACAAGTAATAATGTTGGATTTGTGACTGGTTCCATGTTTATTTTGTATTTATAGCAGAAAATTTTGTTCAGCACCATTTCTACTTTATTTTTAGTAGAGCTTAACAATCAGGATCAAGGCCCAATTTGAAAGAGCTGATGAAGCACAAAAAAGTAGCTAGGAGCAACAAAATTATGCTTGCCAGAATGAGTTACCTGCCAAAATATAACTTCAAATGTACCATCTGTGACTGGTACCCTGCTCAGTTGTGCTTAGCAGGATATAATTCAGCACTTTTTTTCTGGTTAAGCAGCTCTATAAAATTGGGTCTAGTACAGAAGACCAAAAGGTAATAAGCAACAAATATTTCTACGCTAACATATTTTTCAAAAAAAAACATTTATTTGAAGGGGTGGGGAAGTCACTCAGTACAATATGATTCTTTGGCTGCAAATTTGTTTTTGCTGGCAAAATTGTTTGTGCTAAGCAGTTCTCAGTCTGTATAACGTGGCTTAAGGCTTCCTTTGCCTAATACACCATGAATAGCAAACCTTCTCCTTCCAAACTACATGTATCAGGGCTTGGTTCATTACATTACCTCCGATCTCGGAAAAAAACATTATCTTTGTAACTGAAACTAACTCAACCTTAATTAAAACCCCAACTCCCTGGGGATGTTTTCTTTTCAGGAATGCGTTGAATCATTAGAATTCAGTCGCATAACTCAAAGCTGTTGTCTCTAATAAGTTATAGGGTTTGACCCTATGCTGGAAAACACAATCGCTCTGGAAGGTTCATATCAAATTACAGGCAAGTACAACAAACTCGAAGACAAGACAGATTCCCAGGACTGATTATTCACGGAGGCAAAGAAGGCAGTTGCTTCCGTGCCCCATAGTCATTGCCTTGGTGCCCTTGAAATGTTACAGTAGAATTATACAATTTCCTCATATAGGGTGGGTGCTCTTTACCAAGGAGAAAATGCCTTGGTGCCCTTGCCCCTTCAGAAACGAAGCATACAGGCCTGGATTCCTGGGTAACCAGAGTTAACAAAAAAACATACCTTCTTCCTTTTCTACGAGTCGACAAAGATCAAATCCTGATGTTCTGAAAATGAACAGGAATCAGTAAGGCTTAGGTTGAGGTTGGTTGACTGCATAGGAGAGTTTGATGAGTGGCTGAATGTTAGAACTCGTCTTCTGAACTATCGGCCAGTAGCTGCACCCTGTCAAAGTTGCTGCTCATGTCATGGTCCTGGAACGGAAAGATCAGAATCAAATGTCATTTCATTTCATGTTGTTTATTATAATTCTTCTTTTTTATAATTGTTTGTTTTAATGTTATTTAGCCTTCGAGAAAGTCTCAGCTAGGGATGAAACATCAGGCCATTAACTTTTTTTTTCTTTCAATTCTTCATGATATGAACATATTGAATTCCAAATCCCATGTTTTAAAAGGATGACATCATTTATACAAGATCACTTGAGAGCAAAAATAGTTATTTGAAGTGAATCTCGCTGCATTGCTATAAAATTTGCATCGGAACTTCAGATGACTGTGCGTGAAGACCTAATTCTACCAGACTTTTGCACACTAACCAGGTGGTTTACTCGATGAGTGGCATTATAAACTGAATCTTTTTTAGTGTCACCACTTTAAAGATGTAGCTTTAGTATCAAGGTTCAAGGTTCATTTACTTTTGCACAGTATCAAAAAGCAAAAGGCAACATCAATCCAAAGAAGTCATTACAAAATACAAAGAAGAAAAACAAAATACAAAAATTGAAAACCTTTCTCCATTCTGGTCAGTGCACAATACACCTGTACACTAGCATACTAACGGAGTGCTGGGTCAACATTCACACACATTGATTACAAAGTTCAACCTCAAACCTGTATTTTAAACTGAAAATTTTGAAACTAAAAAAATAAATATAGGAATCCTTCTGTCTGCTCAGTGAACAATCATGACAATACACACGTACACACAATGCCATTCTAACAGGACAATATTGCAACACATTGATTACTGAGTTTGACCACACTTCACTGCACCAAGCCTGTATTTGTATTAAAACTCTGAAGTATATTTCTCCCAAAACGATCAATAATCTAAGGTTACAGTTGTGCAAATATTTGTTTGATTCTGCGCAGCCTGTTATGTTGATCAGGATTGTTTAACAGATGTTGTTTCCAACAGTTCACAGTTCACACGTTCATCAATTAGTTTTGTTTTTTGAACATAAATTGTATAATGCTGATTTTTAGGCAAAACAATCAATCAAGAAGTCACCTGTGAACGTTTCAGCTGACCACACTTTTTTTCTAGAAGAGCTAAGGATTGGAATGATGTCTGAAATCAATGATTTGAAGTTGTTTGTGATGGAGATAAATAAAGGCTTAGAAAAACTGGCTACAGCTTTGACTACAACTGTTGATAAGGTTGCTGCCAAAGCAGCCCTCATACTTCAATGAAGGTAGATGCGCAATCCTGCACAAAAGTAGCTATATAACAGTAACACTTGTAGAATCTGTATTCGTTTGGTAATTACTCAAAAAAAAAACATTAACTTAAAAACTGACTTGGTAACAAGCATTGGAGAGCTGTTGATTCCCTCTGAAGTAACCGTTACATAGATTTTGAGAAAGAGGTAATTTCTCACTAAATTATTCCTAGCACGAACTTGCACACAAATTCTTTCAACAAGCATGTTGTTTCTTTCATCATTTTCTCGCAACTTCGATGACCAATTGAGCCCAAATTTTCACAGGCTTGTTATTTTATGCTTATGATGGAATATACCAAGTGAGAACACTGGTCTTTGACAATTACCAAACGTGTACCTTCCCTTTAAGAGAATTTATGATAAATACATTTTTAAACCTTTTTCCTGAGGTTGTTGTGTAAAAATAAAGCTCTTTGAAATGAACCATAGCTTAAATTGAACTTTGATTTTACCCGTTAGAGAGCAAATCACCTGCAACTGGCTTGTAACCGAAATGCCACAAACAGCTGCAAGATTTGACTTATTTCAACCAACAACAAAAAAGATCACAGTAAAGGTCATTCCATGTACAGGCTAAAATGTACATTCTCATCCCATTCCAACCCCTGTGGGTCTAAGACATTTGTCAGACATCTTTTAATTTACACTGGCCTAAATATTCCCATGTTAACATATTAATAGTAAACTCCATTTCAAACAAAGGAAACATTTTTTGTGTGTGAAATTTTTACATAAAATATATGTAAAAACTGTGTCAAAAAATCTCACAATATTAGTCAAGTAAAAACATTATGATGATGATTATAAACAACTGAATAGCTTCCAAAGGCAGTTAATATTCTCTGCATGTATTTTTTCTAACCCATATTTCATGCCCTGGTGAAGCAAACTATTGTAACTTGTAAGTGCAGTGCTATGCACAAGACTCAATTCACTTGCCTTAGAGTACATCAAATACAGGTACAACATTAGATAAACACAAACTCTCATCTGTGTATATTAAGTATATTACAAACACGTTCAAGTGGTGATAATTCCCAGGAAGTCAGTGTGAAGAATGCTTCAATGCTTTTAAGACTACACAATGTGTTAACAGATGTAGCTTCACACTATCTAATAAGTGCTCATCCAAGGAGGGGAAATGTATGTACAAGTCGAGATGCACTACTCTAGGCTCTGTGCAGTAAGGCCAGGATAGTCCCTAGTTAACTGGAGAAGGTGGGAAAACAATATCCTCTGTGCTTGTGCGTGACATGTTTTTGACACCCAAGGAAGGGACCCCCCCCTTTCTTGCCATTGCAGTGTACTTATCTATCAATCAGTACTACCATTCTAAGTGGCCATGAGGGAGTATGGGCTCGTGTGTGCATATTGAAACATAGATCTACTGCTAAATCATTGACGATGTACAGTATACACCTGATCAGACAGCTTATGTAGAACCATAGAGAAAGGACGGGTAGAACCCATAACACATCTCAATGTATTTGCAACTTATGCACATTTAAAGCCATTGGACACTTTTGGAAAAAAAATGAAAAGTTCACAGATTTACAAATAATTTACAGGGTTTACAGAAGGTAATGGTGAAAGATTTCTCTTGAAATATTATTCCATGAAATGCTTTATTTTTTGAGAAAACATTAAAACAATATCAATTCTCGATATCGAGAATTACGGATTTATTCTAAACACATGTCATGACACAGCAAAACGTGCAGAAACAAGGGTGGGTTTTCCCGTTAATTTCTCCCGACTCCGATGACCAATTGAGCCTAAATTTTCACAGGTTTGTTATTTAATATATGAGTTGTGATACATGAAGCGTGGGCCTAGGACAATACTGTTTACCGAAAGTGTCCAATGGCTTTAATAGATGATAAAGGTAACATATACCTCTGGCTTTTGGAACCATTTAACGGTGTTTAATTGTTTCAATCCTATATATATAAGTACACTAAAAATAACACGTGAACATTTATTTCAAAAGGGGGTCAGGTTTTTGAGATGTCGCCAAAAATCCAAGATATGCAGACGCAGGAAGAATAATATATGTTACTGGAAAACACAATCTGAGAAGTGTTACTGTCCCTGCTTCCCAGATTCAAATTTTGGAGCACTGATATAATTTTGTCACTTATTAAAAAAAAATGTATTCATAGGCTTCACACGAGAATCAAGTATTTGTGGTGTGTGGCGCTTCAAAACATGCCGGCCTTCAACTTCGCTTTTGAAGGGGAAAGGGCACATCAATTTCCCTCTGGTAAGAGGCACCTCTTTGCAGAAAATGTAAATTTGTAAAGGAACCTTTACACAAAGCACCACTGCAAAAGCACAGGGAACCACTGCAAAAACACAGGGCACCACAGCAATTAATGTGGATGCCATGGGTTTTTTCAAGGCCTGGACACTTGACCCTACCGACTGACCTGTCCGTTTGACATCATCTTCCTACGCCCTCTGCTCTTGTTCTTCCTGCATGTTCGAACGCCGTAGGCAAAGCACACGATTACGAACGCTGCCACCACACCAAGGATGACCGGAAACATGAGCTTCGATATCAAGCTATTATTCTGTGAGATGAACAAAGAGAATTATCACTTCAAAAAGCAAAAGATCGTGAAGCAAGTCGTCACACTTGTAAGCTTGGACCTGATAAAGTGGGAGTGGAATCAGAAAAATATAGCGCTTCCGCATTCCATATCCGAGGAGTCCGAGGGGTAAGTTGGATTGGGGAGGCAGACATGTCTATTTCCCACATTCAACAAGTGTGGGTGTGATATTTATCTTCAGACAAACTTGACATACAGATTTGCGCATTTTACAGTGTTGAATCAGTTGTGCATTTTGTGTACACTTAGCTTACACCAGTGCAATGTGCGAAGTTAGTGTACATGTAGTACAATATGCAGGGTGAGATATGGGAGGGGTTGTGACGGTTTATATCACATGTCTCGTTGCTGTGCGTCGGCCAATCAGATTCAGGGATTCAAGTTTGTTTTCTACAAAGGTAACAGCCATACTATGGAAACAGCATACTTTCAAATGAGTATTGGCAAAATACATGTAAACATGTAGGCCTATATTATGACCGATATATTCATACATGTAGGTCATCAAACTTCAAAAACGAAAAGCCGCAATTTGCTATTCAGCTAAAATGTCAGATTGCATACGAGGTTATATCAAATTAAATAGGCTCAGCTGTACAGTATGCAGCATACTCAAATGTTCTATTTCTATGGTGTCCATTAAAATGATTTACTTTAAATTTTCATACTCACCGTAAACTTGTCTAACCAACTGTTGTCAGTGTCATTCTTATTTGTTTCTGGAGAGAAAACAAGAAAAAGAAAACGTTAAACATCTGTTAACACATTGTGTGGTCTTAAAAGCATTGAAGCATTCTTCACACTGACTTCCTGGGAATTATCACCACTTGAACGTGTTTGTAATATACTTAATATACACAGATGAGAGTTTGTGTTTATCTAATGTTGTACCTGTATTTGATGTACTCTAAGGCAGGTGAATTGAGTCTTGTGCATAGCACTGCACTTACAAGTTACAGTAGTTTGCTTCACCAGGGCATGAAATATGGGTTAGAAGTAGTTTTTTTTATTTTTTTTTTTTATGAATTTGACCAACTGGTTAACACCAGGCATCTTCCATTTTTCCACCTGACAGGATTTTTTCTCAGAACTGTTGGAATTTTGTTTTCCTAGAAAGTACCACTTGCGCGGCCAAACTCATCATTTCATTTGCAAAAATTGACCAACCGTCTCTACCAACAGTGGCCTAAATTCCATTGCAATTGAGCACAGCCAGTGGCTTCTCCAGATTCCTGCTCCCATTGAAGCTCTTTGAGCAATGGCTCTCCTACCCTCTGCATCATCTGTGTGCCTCAAAATGGCACTGCACTAATGACAAGTGAGTAAGCTTAATACAAGCAAACTTCACAGAATGGGAAAATAATCCACATAATATCTCGGGCTTATGAAACCACAGCTTTGCTTACAGCTCTGAAAAGCTACTTCTGCAGTGCACAGAAAATGCATAATAACAAAACTCTGAAATTTACAAAAATGCAGCTGTATTTATTAAGTAGGAGATTCTCAGCCCTGGAACTTCATATTTGAAAGGGCATTGTCTCTTCATTTTGCACAGCACTTCAGCTGTAAATCAAGAAGGTCAAGACCAGGGCAACGTAGGTCTTGGCCTTCATGTTATTTCAGGCCTACAGGCCTGATACTTCACGAAGGCAATTGCCTCCATGCCCCATGATCATAGTCTTGGTGCCCTTGAAATGCTCCAGTAGAAATTTACAATTTTCTCATAGGGTGACCATACTTTACTAAGAAAAAAATGCCCTGATCATACAGCATAAGTTAAAGAACTGTACCCACCAGCGTTAGATGTGAGTGGTGAATGTGTATGGTGATCTCCACTCTCCTCATTGTCTCCTTGGTGTGGTTTTTTGGTCTTGACTGGCTGGGGCTTTTGAGTCGTTTGGGCAAGAGTAGTTGTTGCTGGTGGAGGCTGTGTTGTTAGTTCCACAGGAGGTGGTAGCGTAACAACTGGGTGTTTCGTTGTGACTGGCTTCTGTGTTTCCTTCTTTGGTATTGGTGTTGTTGGCTGTAGAGTTGTTGCCTTCGTTGTCGCCACAGTTGTAATTGGTGAATGAGTCGTTGTAAACCAAGGTGTTGTAGTTGTCAATTCAGTCGTTGTTGTTGGAGGTGCTGTGGTTGCCAAGGGAGTCGTTGTTCTCACAGGTGTTGCTGTTGCATTAGTTGGTGTAGGAGAAGCCGGTTTTGCTGATGCTACTGGAGGTTCAACAGGTTGTGGATTAGGGTCCTCTGACTTAGGGGTCTCTGAAGTTAGACTTGAATCTGGTTCTGTGGTTGTGTTGTTAGTGACAGCTGCTGGTTCCGCTGTTAATCCAGTACCCGTCACCTCTTCTGTTGTTGCTGTTTCCTCACTTGTGACTGACTTTTCTGATGAAACTGTTGTTACATCATCAGTTGTTACAGTTGGATTTGAGGCGACAGTTGTTGTTGGAGATGTTTTAGGAGGAATTGCCGCTGCAGAGCAAAACTGACTTAGGACAGCAACAGACAGAATGCAAACGCTTATAGCTAACAGTTTTGTTTGGGAACTCATCTTGGCTGTCTGAACTCCGAGTCTCTATTTAGACGTGACGTCAGTTATTGAGAAGTCATTTTAAGGTTTGGCTTGCGCTAAGAAACCCTGGAAGTATCTCTCTTTTTCTGTTAAAAGGAAGTAAATAAACAGATTTACATAATATGACTATTATTTCTTGATTCTGCATTCAACTCACTCTTTAATGAGTTTTAATCATTGCATGATCTCATACTGGACATGCTTGAAGTAAGTATGTGTTGTGGAAGTAGAACCGTTCCCAACTGTTTCAAGCAGAAAAATGTCATTAGTTCAAATATGAAATTTCTAGAAAGATGTACCCTCCTGTCTGCACACTAAGTTCTCTCTCTCACTCTGAGGATACAGCAGGCCTCGAAATAACCCCCAGCACCCATTGTTTTGCTGTGGTGCCCTGTGCTCAATACAACCCTTTGTTTTCTGCATAGAGGTGCCCCGTAACAGAAGCTGTGCCCCTTCCCCTTCAAGAGCGAAGGTCTGATTACGGTATACCTGCAGTAAGCCTGCTGTGACAGCATATAAAATTTAAAAAAATGAAGCTTTACTACTTCTGTCTATGTGCCTATTATGCACATGAACAAAGTCCACACGGTTTCTAGGCAAGAAAGGAATGTACTATCTAGTCTACAGCAATAAAACCAATCATTGGTTGCAGGTAGGGAACCATTGTCTGTGGGACAATATAAATATTTGGCCTTTTACCATTGTTTGCATCAGCCAAAGACCACTTGTGGTGACATTTTGGCAATGAATTAAGGTTACGTATGACATGTAGTTTAACACATCACAATGCATTTATGCCCTTTACCCCTTCTCCCCGAGTTATTTACTACAATATGTGTGATCTTTATTCATTTCCATATCATTTGTTTTCCACGTTTTGTTGTTATTCCTCAAAATAAAAAATTATAACTTTTTTCCCTGATTTGTGGTTCTTAACATCTTTTAAAAAAACAAAAAACAGTCAGTCAATTACTACAGTGTACATTTTCAGTGCCTGCAAAGTAAAAACCGAATTCAGCCTTTAAAAGAGGTTTCAGCTTTTAAAACTTATGTCTTCACAACATTTTTGTGTGTGATATCCTTGTCTGTAAGCAAATCTGATACATTCACAATGGCAATGGATTTGCATTGTTAGTCAACTACTTAAAAAAATAGAGAAATTGACAGCAGGTTTGCAGGCCTTTTGCTTTAGTGGTGAAGTGTTTATGAAAAGGACATTCTGCAGAAGGCAGCAAAAAAACATCTGAGACCAGTGATTTTAGCCCTCAGACAATAAACTCATGAAGGGACGGACTCATGAAGTCCAAAAATCTTGTGTTTTTCAACATTTGATTGAATAAAGAAATGATGTTCAAATAGTGACTCTGAGATGAGTTTAGTAATATACAATTCAATTAAGTATCAAAACAAAATTATAAATCCATCATAAGAAAAATTAGAAAAAAAATCTTCCCTTACTAATTTATATTCCAAATGACAACAATTTCAGGTTTAACTATTTCCTAATTAGGGCCTATTATTAATTCTGGTTCGGTAAACATTTTGGGTTTACAAGCCCTCTTAGAGTTACGCCCCAGCATCCTTGCGCTATCATATCTATAGATGTATGAACTCACTCAGTAACTAGCTGGGGCACTGTCCCTAAAAACAAATTTGACATCTGCAGTTCCAATCGAACTGCAGATGTCAAACAAATGTTTCATTTAGAGGAATACAGCACCTTACTAAAGTCCGGTTCATACTTCCTGCAAATGCGAATGCAAAGCAAATTTGACGTCACAACCCTCCTTTCGCAGCGATATTTCGCAAGTGAGTTGAACAAAGTTGAACTGCTGCGAATAATTCGTTGCGAATTTGTGACGACAACATTCATATCGAATTCGCATTCGCAGGAAGTATGAACCGGGCTTAATAAAAAAGCTGGGTCTAACCATGGAGGTAGAAATCACAAGCCCTACCTATTATAAGTATAAGCTAAGCCTAACTAAGGTCTTCGGAAATTTTAACAGCTTTGCAGGCGTCCTTGCAGGCTTTCCGAAATGGGGTCAAACAGACACGATGACATCATTAACAACATGATGCAAAAACAAAATACAATGTGTATGTGACAATCCGATCCCATATGTCAATATTTTGCCAATGCCACTTCACTTGTGACTTGCTTATTTATTTGAAATCAGTCCTTCTTCCTTGTCTTTTTTGTAAGTTAAAATTAAATACTTCAGTTTCACACTAAAAATAGAAAGAACACAGCATGTTTTACAAGTCGGTTTAACTTTTATGTAAGTTCAACGTGTTAAAAACCACGAAGACAACTAGCTTGTCAAACAATTTTCACTAAAGGTCGAGTTGTCTTACTTCACAATAATGTGTGTGTAAGCGGGAGCGGTGAAAAACTCCGCCGGCGAACACGCAGCCATGGCAGCGGGCTTTGCCTTCGGAGCAGCTAGCTGGGTAGGTGCTACGGAGTCAACTCGACCTAGAATGACTAAATTGGAATCATCAGAAAAGCTAAACCATACAATCAATGAAAATAATTTTGTTCAAGTCACAGATCTTACCAATAAAAATGCAGCACTTCTATAGCTGACGAATACTGGAACGTTTGTTGTTCTTCACAATCACAGAAAATGTTCCACGTCGGCGAAATCTCAATCCAGCGATTTCGCAAGAGGGCTCAGTTTTTTTTAGAACGATCTCATTTCACTGGTACTCCAGCGAAAATCCCACAGTAAAGAGGTGCAGTGCCAGGCATCAACGTAAAAAACAAAATGGCAGCTCCCAAGAAAACCGACATGGACGACGTCGAAAAGATTGATTTTAACCCTGAAAAGTATCCTAAAGAAATTGCAAATCCTCTACGCACATTTCAAAAGTCGTTAATTGAAGTAGAGAAAGTTTTGGCTCCGTTGAAAAGAGCATCACTTCCTGATCTCAATTGTAAGGTAGGGTCAAACAAAATTTGCTTCAGACTCACAGTCACAGTCGCACTTTACAGTCACTACGGCCATTGCTCCATGGCCATACACATACAGTCAGCAGACTCACATCCGTGTACATGGACTCATTTGGTCGGAAATCAGTCAGACTCAGAGGAATCAGATGGTAGGGACTTTTCGTTTTCGATGACGGATGGTTCTGTGACGGTAAAGATGACATTTGGCGTCATCTGCGCATGCGTCGGCTTTGAGGACGGTCGTCCGTCAATTTCTACGACAGTACTTGGGATGAATCTTCGTTGTGCTGAAAACGACAACGTTTAGCTGAACAACCGTCGCAGAACCATCCGTCGTCGAAAACAAAAAGTCCCTGGTAACCGGACACTTCGGCACCTTGCAAACTCGGCACCAGCAAAATCGGCACTTAGCAAACTCGGCACCTTGCAATTTCGGCACCCACTCGGCACCAAGAATGTCGGCACCAAACAAACTCGGCACCGACCTGTTTTGGTCCAACAAACTCGGCACCAAACAAACTCGGCACCGGCCTATTTAGGTCCATCATTTCTACCATGATCAAACTAAACAGCAAATACCACCCAAAGAGTAGTACGTGTACTTAACACCATAAAAACTGGTTTGAATTTACTTAAAATAATTAGTACTAGTAGTTATTTTGTTATGCTAGCTTATGTATGACCATAACCGCTTCCGAATTTTGAAAAACTTTTTGTAAATGTTCCCAAAAAATACTTGGACATCGAAATTACCATGGAGGTAGAAATAGATGAAATTATATGTATTGCCGACTCAAAAACGTCTTGAAAAGTTTACACAAAATAAATAATAATGATTTTGATACAGATTTTTGAAAAGGGCGACCTCACTATGACAGTGAAAAATACATATTAATTACTAGACGTCGAACCCGTCGATACACACGACGAGGATCGGGATTTATTTCAATTTCCACTGGGTGCCGAGTTTGCAACCGTGGCGGATTGAGCGTTGAAGGTGCCGAGTTTGTAGTTGTGCATGTGCCGAGTTTGTGGGTGCCGAGTTTGCAAGGTGCCGAGGTTGTGGGTGCCGAGTTTGAGAGGTGCCGAGTTTGCTGGTGCCGAGTTTGCAAGGTGCTGAAGTGTCCGGTATTCAATCAGATTCAGCAGAGTCCCATAATTAATGTCATGATCAAAACAAGCTGTCATCATAGAAATGTTGAAATTAAGAAAGATTAACAATTTTGCACTTACTGCTGATTCAGACAGAGATTCCAAGTTCAGAGGCCAGCTATGAGCTATGCGCGAGATTTTTCAAAGCCTACCCCCGCCCTAAAAAAAAATGTCTTTTTTTTTCTCTCTCGCAGAACGGAATCGCCGCCCATAAAAAAATTGTTTAAAAACCGCCCCCCAAAAAACACTTTTTTTCCCCAGAAATTTATTTATGGACAAAATGTTACGAACAAAGCGCATCAAAAACCTCTTTGGTATACTTCAAAGTCACATGAGGTGCTCAGGAGATGTTGCTGGTTAATGTGGAGGTACGATTATTTCAGATTATTTCCCCCAAAAAGAAAAATTTTACGCTCTTGACTTCTGCCTGTTGTTGAAGAGTCTATGCTGGTGGAGCGCATTGAACGACTTAGCTAAACGAATCGGGACAAACTTGTGCGCAATGTGCGTTTTGCGCTCTGCCGATTGTCTCCTTAATCTTCTGGGAGAGCAAAAGCGTGCGCAATCTGTTGATGATTCTGATAAACTGCGTGCAATCTGAAGATTGTGCAAACTTTGTAGATTGCGTTTATTTGTACACATGTGCGCAATATGGCAATGCATTGCCGTTATTTTTTATTTTTTATCCGGTCTGGCCACAATGCGTGAGAGCATGGTTGCGGCGCATGAGAGCGTGAGACAGACCCCTAATGCTGCTTGAGTCGAGACTTGGTAGGTCTGTGATTATAGTGGTACGACCATGGTCATGGAGCTTGGAGGCTTCCTCCACGACCGATTATGATAATGTTCCGCCCTAACTTGATAATTCCAACTATAGGACACTATTGGCAATTGTCACAGACTAGTCTTCACAGTTGGTGTATCTCAACATATGCATAAAATAACAAACCTGTGAACATTTGAGCTCAATCGGTCGTCGAAGTTGCGAGATATTAATGAAAGAAAAAACACCCTTGTCGCACCATGGTCACAGATGCTTCAGATGCTTGATTTCGAGACCTCAAATTCTAAATCTGAGGTCTCGAAATCAAATTCGTGGAAAATTAATTCTTTCTAGAAAACTACGTCCCTTCAGAGGGAGCCGTTTCTCACAATGTTTTATACTATCAACAGCTCCCCATTACTCGTAATCAAGAAAGGTTTTATGATAATAATTATTTTGAGTAATTACCAATATTGTCCACTGGCTTTAAGTAAAGGGAGAAACCTTGCTGCTTGTATAATGATCCAACTGATTTTTTTTCTTTTCTTCTTGTAGCTGCAGGCTCTGGATCGCGCTAAAATGGAACTTGTTTCTGCCTATGCCATCAACTCCATGTTTTGGAGTAAGTACAAAGTTCAGTCAAACCATGTAGCCATAGATGTAGCACTCCTCTCTAAATGCTAAGAAGCTCAGTACCTGGATCTTAAACACAGAGTAGAGACCATCTGAGTGATAACAAGTGATCTAACATCCAGATATTTTTGAGCGAAAGTGATGTCCTTAGTTTGGAGTGTTATTGTCTGACTGTTTTTCCTCTGAAGGGGGTGCGTTTTGCTTGTATAAAGCTACTGTGTTTCTGATCAATCAGAGTGTTGGTTCCAGTCCCGCTTGTAACACTTGCGTCCTTGTACTTTACAAATTGTTCTCGCCAGCCTGATGCTTCATAGAGGCGAAGAAGGCGATCGCCTCCATGCCCCCTGGTCATTGCCTTGGTGCCCTTGAAACACTCCAGTATAAATTACTTAGTGTGGTTTTAACAGATGCTACAATCGCTTTTCGATGAGCCATTATACAATGTATCAGTAAGTTTTGATATCTTGGCACAACAATAACTCACAATCTCAATGACAGCGAAGAGGTCTGTATAAGAATAGGGATCAGAAAGGCTGCACTACGGAAGTGCAAATACTTGGCATCTTTGCGTGTTTCCCTTGACACATAGTTACAGCTAGTACAGTCTTTGGTGATTGCCAAAGTACTGTATAACTCCTCCACGCTCACCTTCAGCTGACCTAAAGCGCTTTGATGCTTTTGGCAGAAAGATTTGGCGAACCCTGCTGGGCACAAAGTGGTCAGACTTCATCGCAAATGAAAGGCTGGCTGAATGGCAATCTGAGGACGAGGAGGCCACAAACGCAAGTCTATGCCGAATGATGATGATTAGTGTGGAGTGCTATTTTAACTTTGACAGCTTTCAAAGGGTCCTAAATGGTTTGCCATAGACCATAAGTGTATGTTGCTAGTATAAAACAACACTCATTCTTGGTTTACAAGGGTGATTTTCCCTAGATTGGCACATATCATGCTGTCTCTGTCGAAGCTGAAAAGACAAAGATCATTTCCTAATAAAGCCAACCCAGTTTACAAAGCAACAGTTACATCTGTACTTTTTAATTTTCTTGTCTTGATGTTTATATTGGAATGAATACTTTCTATTGGTTCATCAAGATGAAACAAAAACTTGGAATAGTTTGTTTATTTGGCCTATTTTTCGTTCTCTCTCTTCTAGTGTATCTCTGCACACATGGAATCAATCCAAGAGAGCATCCCATCAAACATGAACTGGTAAGTTTCTGAATATTCAGTTTATGGAATTAACTATTAAAATTCCTTGTCTATTGTACATTATACAATTGCTGCACGCTGTGACGGGATCGATGGCGTTTTGTACACCCGAGGGGGAAAATGGCACCCGAGGTGAAGCCGAGGGTGCCATTTGCCACCGAGGGTGTACAAAACCCATTGACCCCAGTCACAGCGTTCAACAATTGTTTTGTTATACCTTGGTAACATTGTTATTACTCTTCTTGAAGTTCTGTTGTCATCTTCAAACATTATTAAGACGGAGCAATGCATAGTTCAATCATGATTTAATAAGCAGACGAACAGTTCAAACAAGAAACAATTCTTCACCTGTTGATCGAACCCGCGTGTGTTTTGCACAGCGCTTGAAATCAACCAACAGGGGGAACGATCAAGGTGATGTACACCTGTGTACATCACTTTTCATGTTACCCGGCGCGCTGTGCATTACGCGTAGCGCGCATCATTAGCCATGATACATGCGTATTTGTTGCACGGCACGTGATTGGTTTCGACCAATCAAACTTGACAATTTGCACAGAGGTATAACAATATACACATGCTGCATGCTGTGACGGGGTCCATGGCGTTTTGTACACCCGAGGGGGAAAAAGGCAACCAAGGCGAAGCCAAGGGTGTCATTTTCCCCCGAGGGTGTACAAAACCCATGGACCCCAGTCACAGCGTGGCCTGCAACAATTGCTTTGTTATACCTTGGTAATATGAGTATTCCTATTCTTAAAGTTCTGTTGTCATCTTCAAACATTAATTACGACGAGTATGCAAAGTTTAACAGGAGACGAACAGTAATACAGTTGTTCAATGGATCATACAAGAAACCATTCTTCACTGTTCCCTCGAACCCGCGGCTGTTTTGTACTAAGCGCTGGAAATCGACCAACGCTGGGAACGATCAAGGTGATGTACACCAGTTAACATCACTCATGTTACCCGCCGTGCTGTGCAGCCATGGTCCATGTGTATATGTTGCACGGCACGTGATTGGTTCTCGACCAATCAAACTTCACAGTTTGTTACAGAGGTATAACCAGTATACTTGTTGTTCTCATATTGATCATATTTGTTGAGGTGTCACAATTTCTGTTTTACACTCAAAGAAAACATTCTGAAACAAGAAGGTATTTTGTCATTTTCTTCCAAGTGAACTGGTGAAATCAATCATACATTGGATACATTGCTAAGGATTTATGTGCAGTAATGCTTACCCTAATTTCTTCCCCCATTCTAATTTAAGAAGTATTTAAATTCAAGTTGACAAAAATGTGTTCTTATTTTTTTCTTTCAGGGGCGTATACAAAAGTATATGAACAGAGTGAAAGAGATTGCTGACAAAGAACTTGGTAGGTGAACTGTGTCATTTCGTAGTGTGTTAAATCACTATCCACAATCATACTCTCATGGATCAGATACACAGTCAACCCTCCTACTGTCTGACCATTCAATATATCCACTGCAGACTTGAACAATGGACAAACTATGAGAGCCTACAATACAATATGATATAATATGCACAGTACATCCATAGGTACATGTTATGTACATACATGTAAATACACTGGGCTTTTATATTATACACGAACATGTACAAATATAACATCGTTTTAGGGTGACTTGTCAATATTAGCTCTCCGAGGTATTGGAAGTTGACAGACTAGTTCTCGAGGTGAACTAGTTCGTCAACTTCCAATACCGAGGGGAGCTAATATCGACTAGTCACCCAAAATGAGCCATGTTAAATTTGGTTTACTATTCTTCAAACGTGTTCAGTTGTTTGGAGCAGGGGAAAATTACGACTGTGAAATAAAATGCACATTACAAGTTTTTTCATGTGTTGGATGTCGCTAGAGCGATGTACGTGCTTTGACAGTACCTTGATCGTAAATGCGCATGACAAGTAGAATAGCGCTCGAGCTGCCCAAGTGCTTTTTTACTTGTCATGCGCATTTGCCATGTATGTGAAAACTCGCGTGTGCACTAGGTCAATAGCAAAAATAGCACCTGGCACGTGATGATGAATGGACCAGAAAGAAGTTGACTTGCGGTCATGAATATGTATGAGGTATAGTAAAATGCCATAGTACAGTCAACCCTCTTACTGTCCGACAATTCAATATCATCTACGTAGTTATGAATGATAAGATTGATGTAGAATTGTAGATTTTATTTGATTGTATTTCTGACATTTTGTTGCAGCTGCCAAACTGGACAAAGGAGCAGCTAAGCGTTTTGTGAATGCGGCATTATTTGATGCAACCGAAGGTAATGTCATTCAAAATACATTATTTCTATAGCCCCATAAATGCAATAAGCCCCTTTGAGGTATGCCGGACATGATAGGGGTTTACTGTTTGGTTTGGGTGTATACACACAAATTTACCCAAAACCTTGTGTATAAACCTTGTGTCCGCCATATCTCAAAAAGGCTTATGTGCTGATGCTATTATGCAACTGTTCAGGCGTGGAATTACACGGAGGCCGTGGGTTGCGATGCCCCCGGTGTTGGCCTTGGTGCCCCTTCAAAATATCCCATAGGCTATCAGATTCTACAATGGATTGTGCCCTTTGCAAAATGAAAATGGCCTTACCCTTTCAAAGATGAAATTCCATGCCTGACTGTATCTGATGTACAAAATTGAGGTACCAATTTGCGCTTGTTACATCTGACTTGTGTCCATGACATCCATTTGACAGAGAGTCTTGATTTTTCAACTTTTTCCAGAAAAACCCAAGAAAGGTAAACGGAAGTTGGCAGGGAGCTCAGAGGCAGGGCCATCCAAGAAGAGGTGACAAGTCTCTTTGTTATTGCAGAAGTTCAATTTAACAGTGAAAAACACCGAAGGACTCGACAAGCTTCCTTGTGATGCTTCATATGGGGACCATCTATGTAAAGACAGTGTAAATGAAGTGTTTAAGGCATTAGAACAAGTCCCAGTTAGTATTGATGGGTGAATCGGCTGTGGTTGTTGGCATCAAATGTTGTGCATGGACCAAGAAGTGTCCAGCATGGAGCTTTATGTTGTGCACTGAAATTTTAGGATGGCCAAAAGGTGGCTAGTGTTGGCTGATGGTCTGCCATTTTGTTATTCAAACTGCTTGTAAAGATATTTTCTAATTGCGCGAGCGTGTTGATTAAAACTGCATTAGCACAGAAACACATGGGGAATTTGATTCTCAAAATGGTACATCCTAGATTTATCAGGGGTAGTCCAATAACATCTGGGCCCAATTTCAAAAAGCACGTAAGCAAAAAACTTGCTCATCACTGAAAAATCTTGCTTAACAGTAATTGGTTACCAGACAAAAGTCCATTAGTTTATGTTGTGGCAACTGGTGCCCCACTAATTGTTTTGCTTGGTAAAGACAACTAAGCAGTATTTTCTGCTAAACAGCTTCCTAAAATTGGGCCCAGGTAAATTGGGTCAATAATGAAAAAGCATTGGATTTGAGGTCTTAATAATTGACGTTATTAAACTCTAATTTTTAAACAAACCAAATCACTCCTGTCAAGTTTCTTGTATACTTATTTAATTTGATCACACACAACAATCTTTGATCAAACTCAAACCTAGGCAGGAGACCTTTCAACATTTCATTATCATGTAACATTCATATCCGGACGTTTTTGATAAAATCCAACAGTTATTGTTTATATTTTCTTTAACAAAATGTTCAATAAAATAATCCAATTTGAGAAGATATCAGAATGAACACATCTAGTTTGTATGAATGTTTGGTAGATCAGAAGTTATGTTCTAATTCAGAAAAAAAAATTCGGCAGTTTGTCAGAAACGAAATTAATGGTGCTTAGAGAAGCAAAAAAACTGAGCTGACATTATTTTACATATCTGTATTCCAAGCTTCCCTGGGTTACACACATGAAGAGTGCAGGTATTTGTGACAAACCCATGACATTGGATTATATAAGGTATTATACAGGATTAGTATAGCTGACAAAATATTAGTAACAGATGGTGTTCATGTTTCGTGTGATCAACCATGTACAAGAAAAACAAACTTGAAAACAATGCACAATTTTCAGCATGTAAACAAATTGTAATTTTGGATGTGAGGGTTTTCAGATGTTTTTCTTGAATATCATTTCAGGGGGAAATATTATTTCACAGAAAAAATGGTTCCAGTATGAACTTCATAATCAGTAAGTTTTCAGACTTCAATTAAACATTGGTGGTTTTTATGTTTACCAATCCTGTATAATACCTGTGAAAGTTTCAGCTGAATACAGTGTCTGCTTGTTCAGAAAACTTGCAAATCGCTTCACTCTCATAATCATATGAGATTTGTAATTGTGAAAATTTCTGATAAATGACTTGCTGGCGTGGGTTTCCCCCTTGTTCTAGACTGGGAACCTCTCAGATGTTACAATTCACGTTTTACAGACTCTGCATTAGTAGAAATACAAAACTACCGGTTCGGACACAATGTGGAATATTTCTTTCTCCTTTAGGTGACTGCATTGCTTCATTCAGGAAAACTAAAGGCTCAACGAGGTTTTGAGAAAAATTCTGAAATCAGGAACAAATACTGAGAAATCACATGCCTGTTTATAATGGATTCAATTTTCTACATTTTGAGGAACAACAGTTAAAAAAAAGAGCAACCCGCGCCTGAAAATTGCATTTTCACAAACTAACATAACAAGAAATAGAAGCTGCTATGGAGTAAACTTGAGAGTTCTCGGTTAAAGCTATTTACAATAAAATATCTCACACATGCATTCCAAAGCGACAACTCTCATGAAATGCATAATTACACAAGTTTTTTTAATTTATATATTTACTGTGATTTGATTAAAGAACATTTAAAAGAGGAAGTATGCCTTTGGTTTTTTGAACCATTCAATTTGTTTTAAAAGTTGTATAAATATAGATTATGTACAATAAAAGTAACCTGTGAAATTTTTTAAATTTGAAAAGGTGGTAGCATTTTAAGATATCGACCAAAATCTGGAACAGTTATGTCCTTGCAGGAAGAATCATCCGGGATTGATACATGTATACAGAAATCTGAGAAAAGTTTCATTCAGAATATTTCTCAGATCGAAAAACTTGATTCCCTCTCTTTAAAACTACATTCCTTTTTCGGGAATCTTTTCTCCAACATTAACAGCTAGAGTGCTTCGTACCACGTTTTTTTTTTATAGCCATCATCTTTTGGAGTAATAACCAAAGGCAAATACCCTTCCTTTAGCGACACAAAATTACAGTTAAAATGACATTTCTTTTATAAAACTAAGCATTTCTAAAAAGAGGTTGCAATTGCCCTAGATGCACATTTGGAATAGTTCCTGCTAACCATGCTAAGTGATATCACACCATGGTGTTGGAAAACAAATTGCATTGCTGGATTATTCATAGTTTATCACCAAATACAACAACTGTTTTGCCAAAATTTGAAGAATTGTTTTTCTTATATGGTTACATTTCAATGTCAACTCTAAGACTGGGCAAGTTTCACGCATATTCAAACTTTTAGGACCAAATTTGTCCCAACTATATTGAATTTTTTGTGGGGTGCGATTCTGTTTCTTCAAATACTTTAGTTTAGGGCCGAATAATTTATTGTTGAGAAAGTAAAATTTAGCCATGAAATATTTGAAAGTAAAACAAATATAACAAAGAAAACGGGGAGAGATTGGTGGGAAACGGCTCCCTCTAAAGTGGAGTAGTTTTTCGAGAAAGAAGTAATTTTCCACAAATTTGATTTTGAGACCTCAGATTTAGAATTGGAGGTCTTGAAATCAAGCATTTGAAATCAAGCATCTGAAAGCACACAACTTTGTGTGACAAGGGTGTTTTTTCCTCGTAACTTTGATGACCGATTGAGCTCAAATTTTCACAGGTTTGTTATTTGATGCATATGTTGAGATACAGCAAGTGAGAAGACTGGTTTTTGACAATAACCAATAGTGTCCAGTGTCTTTAAACATATTATGTAAAGGTCGCACAAATTTGGGCGTGATTGACTAGCATCCTTGTCCCAAGTGTTTCACTGTTAATTTTAATAAACTGCTTGCATTAAATACAAATTTTAATTACAAGTAGCCTTTGTTTGAGTTTTTGATATGCCCAAGACTTGCAGTCTATTTACACTTTCTTTAGGCTAAAATGAACATTTTGTAATGGCAAACTTCCCTTTGCATAAATTGATACCGATATAACAGCACCAAACTTCACAGCACGATAAAATTCAAAATCAAGTAATGCACATCAATCAATGTTAAAATCAGTATTGCAAACATTTCTGATCGGTAAAAATAGTTAAAACCATTCTTTGGAACCTTTCTTGATTTGTTCACCTTTAAGACATGTCTATAATACATTTATACATACATTTAAAAATGTCTCAAAGAGACGAAAGCGTCATCACTAAATCTAATAGTAATTTAATAATTTGGGAGGCTATTCATCCTTACTGGCAGCTAAGAGCTGAATTGCGAAGGACGTGGCTACGAGTTTGAGAAGCAGGCATGCAAGTGCGCCTTTGGCTGCCAGCCACATCAACCCATTATGACCACGCGGAAGATCTGGAAAACCCTCGTGGCACAGCAGAGAACCAATGCACACCTCAACTCACCTATGGCCCTAGGCGGGAATTGAACCGGGGTCACCTTGGTGAGAGGGGAGCGCTCTACGCACAAGCCAACCATGGCACCCACCCACCCATCTAGGTTCTGTCTTAACTAAATCTATGCTCTGGATTTGTGTGTGGTTCAGTAGCTGAAAGTATGCTGGTTTAACATGCTTTGCAGAGTTGAAAGTGACAGTTTATGATGTTGAAAAACAATTATGATGGATTCTCAATCTGAATACGTACATAAACTTAAAAAAAAACTTGATGCAACATGAGTAGAGACTTTCCCCCCGCCTTCAGTACCCTCTCAATTGAAAAATGATTGCATCACAAAAAATGTGTGCTTGGAGCTCCTTACATTTACACTCGGGAAAACATTGTTAATTTATTTATTTGGAGACTCAAAACCCATCTTATCCTTCTCACACAAACATAATTTTGGGTGTAAAAACATTAAAATGTTGCTCTGTCAATCTGTAATTTTTGTCAAAGCGTGCCAGTAAAAAGTTGATTTTGAAAGTTGAATTTTTGCATTACCAATCCAGCTAGCATGCTTTAAAACTTGCAGTTAACTTGTGGTGCATTTTTAGAGTGCTATTTTACCCCCAACCTTGCATGTTAATAATGTTAATTGCATGCTTAAATCAAAACGTCTTTGGAGCAATTAGAATTTCGGAAATCAAAATACTTATACAAAGGCTATCGATAAACATTCTCACTTGGTAATAATAATAACTACATGAATGTTAAGCTAATTTCATGTAATATTGCATTTTAATAAATTTGCAATCTGTGGAAAAGTTTAAATTCCATGAGCCAAATAAACCATTTAGGGGTTACATTTGCTTAATGTCCCTAACAATGACTTGCTAAGTTGCAATTAACTGCTTAAGTTTGAGTTCCTCAGACTTTACAGACAGTGCCCCAAGACTTGAGGTTATGCAAGATGGTGAACACCCATACTTGCTATGGTACCACGGTTTGATTATCGAAAGGTTGCTCTACAAAAGCTTGCCCTGAACTGTTCAAACACAATAATAGAACTGGGCTGTTACATGTATATAGGGCTTTATCACATCAAAGCCCTCAGTAATTTTTCCTGCAAGGTCTTTGCAGCTACATTTTGAAGTATGAAACCTACTTCTTTATATCCCCATGTAATGAACCAGTAATATTATTATCATTAAATGGTTTGGGGAGAGCTTTTGTATAGTAACCTTTAGATGATCAAACCATGATACCGTGTATGGGTGTCGCCATCTTGCATAACTACGCAAAAGCATACATCACATCTTGTGACACTGTCAGTACAGTCTGAGGAATTCAAATTTAAGCTCTAACTTGTGACTAAGCAAGTCATTGTACAAGACACTATTAAACTCTAACTCGTTAACTCGTAAATTTTCTGAGAGGGTAAATAATGTTTCAGTTAAAAAATTGCATTTTTAATAATTACAGAATTGTATTTGATGAAGACAAAGTGATTCTTAGTTTACCTAGGTGATTGTCAACCATGTTATCGGTCAACATCGGCTTCCAGACATATTTTTGTCACATTACCCATTCCCTTTGTCGTCCCTTCTCTGAAGAGCAGTCTAGCACCTGCCCTTATGTACTCTGGCTGTTTGATGAATCGGAACCGGACTACTGCTTGGCTGTTTGTTTTTAGTGATGGCTAAAAAATCAAAATCGAGAAAAGAGCTGATTAATTAAAACCCTGCTGTGTGTTTAAAGGTAGTGGACACTATTGGTAATTACCCAAAATAATTATTAGCACAAAACCTTACTTGGTAACGAGTAATGGGAGAGGTTAATAGTAAAAAACATTGTGAGAAACGGCTCCCTCTGAAGTTATTTTTCGAGAAAGAAGTAATTTTCAACGAATTTGATTTCGAGACCTCAGATTTAGAATTTGAGGTCTCGAAATCAAGCATCTGAAAGCACACAACTTCGTGTGACCATGTGCATATATTGAGATACACCAACTGTCGAGGCTAGTCTTTGGCAGTTACGAATAGTGTCCAGTGTGTTTAACCCATTTTGCATTTCCCTGTACGACCCTGGCTGCAGTAGGTTGGGACATCTTAATAAGCCTTCATCAGTTGAACTATTTCCTTGGTTTGTGAAGCCCAACACCTTTTAAAGGGTCTAGGTATGATTTTAGCAACAACAAATCAAATATTTTTTTAGGGTAATTAATTTGCTAATTAAATAACATTAACCTTTTTTACATTCTGTTGCTACAAATTCAGCTTCATGGCTCTGCTTGCTGCCCAATTCTGCACTTACGATCACCATTCTTTGCTCACTATACAAGCGCCGAATATCAGCACTAACTGTGTAAGCAAAGAATGCCTGTTAACATCGTCTTAATACTCCCACTTTAGAATCTAGACGCCATAATCTGTTGCTTAAGTTTGGTAATAATCTTCGTTGTTCTCAAAAATTTTGTCACTTATTACCTCTTGCCAGAACTAACATGCAACTCAGAGCAGCCTCAACTACTAGCTTTCAAATACCTAAATGCAAAACTGAGCGCTATAGTAAATTCACGCTACCCTCATAAGCTAGATTATTGAAAAACAAATTGGGGATGCTTGGCAAATTTTAAACTTTTCGTCTATTTTTTTATGTTGGTCTTTGCCATTTTTAAAAATATTCTTTGGGTTTTTTATGGTGTGTTTCTGCTAGTTAATGAATTCTTCATTTTTTTTCTCTTTTAATTTGTGTGTATTTTTGTATAGATTTTGCTTGTTTATTGTTGATTCCATTTTTCTTAATTCTGTAAAAATTTTGTAAATTTGAATGTTGTCAACTGTTCTTTTTTATTATTTAGATTAAAATAAACCATGAATAATAGTAAAAGATGCACGCCCACAAGCAAAGGTTCCCTGCTAACCTGTGGAAAACGCTTGACGTGAGCACGCAATTCAACGCTTTGTAAGAGCTGATGCTTTGCTTACGCTTAGCTGGGCCCTGGTAACTAAACTCACAAAACGAGCTCTTTCCAGAACCCTGCAATAATCAGACTACCTACCGTATCCATGTGTGATATGACGACTGTCTGGCATACATTGCCTATATGGACAGTAGCCTGGAATCCTTTACTGATGGAGGTCACATGGAAGAGTACAAAAATAGTAGCCTCGAATTCCAGACAGGCTTTAGGATTGAGGTCACTGCTGACTAATACCATACCCTGTGAAGAAAAAAAGACAATGAGAAAGTTTTTAACCCTTCCATGGCAAAACAACTTGAAAAATGAAATTTTGAGAAAAGTAAGTACACAGATGTGTTGCTGTAAAGCAGGATGAAAGTGTAAAAAGAGGCCGAGATCAGACATGTTATACTGACATCCATACATAGCATGCCTTTGTAACTTTAAAATGAAAAAAAAAAAAAAACGCTATAAACTAACCCAGAATGAGCTTAAATTTTAGTAGGGCTGTTTTTTTAGCCATAGAAGGGCGGACCAGTTGAATAAATTTGAGACTTTGTGGCATAATTGGGCAATTTCCAGTGAACAAAAATTCACAGGCATACCACTCAGGTAGGATTCAAATCCATGACCTTTGCCATACTTGAGCCGTTGTCTTATCGCTAGACTACCGAGCTTGCCTGGCAGCTAGAGGCAGTTCCAATATTAATCCTATATTTTAGTAACGTTGTTGTACCCAGTGAAGTTACAAGAAACATATATTTATACCTCATTGGCCTGGCACTATTATTATGTTCTAATTGGGTTACAATCATCCACACTTAAAAGGGTACGTAAAGGGTACGTTCAGACGTGGGGTTCAACTAGTCCTTAATCCAAAAGTGCTAAACTAACCCTGCGTGGGAACGCAATATTCTGGTCCGCGAGGGTTAATTTTACCCACTGAGCTGGGCTAAACTAAACCCCAAAAAATTTGTGGACTAGCCTAACTTAGCCCAGGTTTTACGACCAACCCCCCGCTGTGAACCGCTGCAAGGCCCAGTAAACCATCGTTGGAACGCAACTGACCTGCTACTTCCGGTCTATTTTAGCCCAAATGACCGCGGCAACAAAGGTGACGTCATTCCATGTGTATGGATGGATCGGCAGCGAGTATTGGGTGGTGTCTGCATGAATCCATGGAGCTATACTATAATATCTCCTTGCGTCTCTCCGCTGCCTTCCCTTTATGTTACCATCGCCGAAAATGTTTGAAATGGACGTCGCACGAAAACAAGTTCTCATTTTTAGTAGCACTATTTAGTTTTTAAATTCACATCTTCTGTGTGCAACGCTACTTTATGATAACGAACGGGTTTTGCTTTGAAGAAAGTGGCATCTAATCACAGCTAAGCTACACACACGGGATCGACAATTAAGACAAAATTTGGGTTTGAAAACTAGATTGTATCTGGTTCCTGTCCTCAACAACTTTACGTAACAGTTATACGAGTACCAGACTAATGTTGAATTGAAAAACAATTTTTAACGTAAAATGAGAATGTGTGTAGGGTACGACTTCTCAATGACTGAGTTGTGATATTATTTACAAAAGTTCACACTCATAAATAATTTGAAACTTTCAACAACAACGTGTAAATGTTTCGTTCATCGAGGGCAGTGCGGAACGGAAACTTCAGCGGGTACAATAGAATTGCGTTTGTGCTGGGGCCAAGCAAGGATATGAAGTGATTTTGCCGTCTTTAAAGATAGAATACATGATGACCATGAGGTTTGTAGAGACGATAGCGGATCGAAACCATGTGGAAACCGCATGGACAATGTAACAAACCGGAACCAGCAATGGTAAGGTTCGCCGATGCATGACCCAATAATCAACATCGTGGGCTAGTTTAGTCCGCTTGACCAGAATAAACTCACTGTGTGAACGCAAGCCAATTTTGGACTAAGTCATGTTTATCTGTTGGACACCCACGGTGCTCGGATTAAGGACTAGTTTAACCCCACGTCTGAACATACCCAAAGTGTTGAGATTTATACACCACACCTGATTGAGTTTATTTTGCCGAGTTACTACAAAATACAAAAGGGTATGTTCAATTAGCTTCCCCAAATTAACACCATTTACATCAGTTTGTGGACAGAACAATAAAACAAGCGAACAATCAACAACAAACAAATGTTTTAGACCAGTTGTCTCACCTTCCTTAGAGTACACTTTTGCCAGTCTCCCACGGCCAGCGTGGCGGCCTGGCCAGGTCGCACGACTCTACATGACGTTCGGTTTCTGTGTACGGTGTGCACTGTGACAGGACTGAAGTGGCCATTGTCATCTGGTCCTAACATTAGTCTCTCTTGCTCTTTCACTATTCCTCTGGAAATGGGAAGGGGATGGATGGCAGTTATATTTTGTTACTTATGAATATAAAATGTTAGAAGTAGATCATTGACAAATCTTGTTGGACTATTGGAGACTTATAATCATAGTGGAGCAAAATATTGTAGACATTCGAAAAAAATTTCCCCCTTCACAGTCCGTAAGGATGTAGGCATGGCATCATCCACTAGGAGCCTGGCTGGTAGAGCACAATCCACTACCTTCCCACGTTTATCTGAAGCAATTATGCTCAAGTTCAGTGGCACAGGTGTCATGACCAGGTATTGAACCCACACTCTGCTACACACAAGAGATTGGGTCCAGTGTACTAGACCGCTCAGCATGACATGCCACATACGAAACAAACATTGCATTTGGCACACATAGTAAGTCATGAGAAATATATTCATGTGAGGGCATTTGGTTCTTGTGATTGATTAGCCTTGATTGCGCTACATGTTTGGCGGCACAGGCTGTATACTCTACAGGGAGCTGAGATGGTTTAAGGAATGAATTAAGGCCCAGTGACCAGGGATAATAATGTTGAACCGTCATGAGCGCCACTGCGTGATGGACCTGAGCGCTATATAAGAAGCCACTTTTATTATTATTATTATCATACCTTGATAACGTTCCTCCTACGACTCGCCCAACATCAGGCACACTGTAAACCTCATCAACCTATTCCAAACAAAAGTACCACAGTGAGTCATAACATGGAGAATCCACATGACAAATTATACACTCATAATAGTAAACAAAATGAATGACCATAACAAATACTGGGTGAGAAGCATAGAATAAACTATTTCGAGACAGAATTTAATTTAAAGTAATTTGGCTAGGAATTTTTTTTTTATGCAAAAACATTTTAAAGCCATTATACACTTTCGTTACAGAGAAAAACAAAAAGTTCACAGATTTACAAATAATTTACAGGGTTTGCAGAAGGTAATGGTGAAAGACTTCTCTTGAAATATTATTCCATGAAATGCTTTACTTTTTGAGAAAACATTAAAACAATATCAATTCTCGATAGCGAGAATTACGGATTTATAGTAAACAAATGTCATGACACAGCGAAACGCGCGGAAACAAGAGTGGGTTTTCCCGTTATTTTCTCCCGACTCCGATGACCGATTGAGCTTAAATTTTCACAGGTTTGTTATTTTATATATAAGTTGTGATACACAAAGTGTCGGACTTGGACAATACTGTTTACCGAAAGTGTATAATGGCTTTAAAAGTGTGCACATAGAGGTGCATGCGATGCAGTAGATTATCTGCGAAATATTTCATGCATGAACTGTTTCTTAGATTTCTGGAGGATGGTTTCTGTTTACAAATGTGCTTGGAAACTGCTGTCACCTCACTAGACAGAAATGGATTCTTTGTTTCCATGACAGGTTTTTGCGTTTTTCTCGGGAAGTAGACACTTTCAATATCATTTATCTCTACCCTTACTCCGAGTTCTGTGAAAAAACGCAGGCATATCACTTGGGTGGGATTTGAGCCAACAACCTTTGCATTACTAGAGCAGAAGTCTTACCACTAGACCGCCAAGCTAGCCCAGTGACTAGAGGAAGCTTGATTTATAAGATGTTAGTTTTACATCCGGGATCAAGAATATATATTGTTTTTACCCTAACACCGATGTTAGAAACTGTATTAATTTGAAACTTTCCCATGTGATTTTTATCTTTCTTTATAACTTTGCTCATAAATCAGCATTATATTGACAAAAATAAATCTATACCTTCAAGAAAATGAGGCTCAACAATAATTGTTGCAAAGGAAAACAAAGGAGTAAACCAGTCAGTACATGGCATTATATCATAACCCATTCAGCAAATTTGTTTTGAGTTTGGCTACTGTTTGGCTCTTTTCTTAAAGGCAGTGGACACTATTGGTAATTA
This sequence comes from Asterias rubens, assembly GCF_902459465.1. Taxonomy (NCBI): domain Eukaryota; kingdom Metazoa; phylum Echinodermata; class Asteroidea; order Forcipulatida; family Asteriidae; genus Asterias; species Asterias rubens. Next base: position 1,788,531 of record NC_047062.1, read on the forward strand.
CTCAAAATAATTATTAGCATAAAACCTTTCTTGGTAATGAGTAAGGGGGAGAGGTTGATAGTATAAAACATGGTGAGAAACGGCTCCATCTGAAGTTATGTAGTTTTCGAGAAAGAAGTTATTTAGCATTTGAGCATCTGAAAGCACACAACTTCTTGTGACAAAGGTGTTTTTTTCTTTCATTATTATCTCGCAACTTTGAGGACCGATTGAGCTAAAAAATTTCACAGGTTTGTTATTTTATGCACATGTTGATATACACTAACTGTAAAGGCTAGTCTTTGATAATTACCAATAGTGTCCACTGCCTTTAAGAGGCTCGATGACATGTGAAACAGCTGGTACAGGGGCAATGTATCTTACTGTGATTGACAGGATTGGGTGTTGAGTTCAAAGATGTTATGAAGGTTTTATGAGCTCACATTAAAACTCAATGAGAAGTTTCTTATTTTGAAATTGTACCTGGAATTCTGCGAGTTCTTGGGAGAGTTTTTCTTGCTCTAAGCTGCTGTGAGACGGTGGAAGGACATGCAGAAACTTCTTGAGCATGTCAAGGTGCTGACCGGTCACACTGGATACCAGGAAGATTGGGCATATACTGCAAAAGTAAAAAAGACAGTAAGTGGTAAGTTTTGAGGAGGAAAAGGCAGTGTACAGAAATGAATCTAGTGAATAAATAAAGTGCACAGTATCAAATGACAGTATCTATAAAAACGATAAAGCTACACCTCAGCCATGTGCGATCTTATAAGCTCTGGTTCTTACGCTCAGTTGTGATACTGCTCCTCAGAACAATATCATTACGTACCATTCACTCAATAATAAAGACTCACGAAAGACGATTTGTTGTTAGCTTCTTCTGCATGCAGTCTATTTATTCCCACATGAGGCTTTTCACATAGTAGTGCACCCATAGGTGCCCAAGATAAGAACAACTCAACACCAGGCTTGGGGTGAAAGTTGGGTCATGACTAATAATGACAGCACAGGCTACCTGACTAAACAAATATTGGCAACTTGTAATACAGAAAGCCCTCTACAGTTTGACAAGGAGAGGACATTTTCGCATAACCTGAAAATCTGACGCCACACTTGTGAATAATGCTACGTACCTGCTTTATGTACCTTTGACTTTGCATCCATTTCAGTCAATTCAATCTACATATTATATTACATAGTGAATAAAACAGTATTCAAGCATGTACAAACATTATGCACACACTGCATGGAGAAGATTGAAAGCACAAGCTGACAAACAACATCACCTCAGGACACAAATGCCATGACCTGGGGCGGATTGCACCAAGTGGTCTTAAACCGGTCTATGCGCTACAGCCGGCTAACTTGAGACGTGCTTAGACAGTCTTTAATTATAGACCGATTGCAACGGCGCGGTCTATAATTATAGCCAGTCTTAAATCTTAAGTCTGCTCTGAGCTGGCTTTAATCGGTCTTTCTTTTGGTTTTTAAAGATGGCGCTGCATTTGTTAGTTGTACCGCCAGTGCCGTACCGCCAGTGCCTGCAGAGTGCTAAGTATTATGGGACATTTGTTCGTATTGCATTACTTTTCACCGACTTACCGGTGGACCGGTGTATTGCAACAGGCTTAATGACTGACTAAGCTAAGACCGTCTAAGGCAGATAGCCGGCTATAACTGACTGGTATTAGACTGCTGACTAAGACAGTTTTATTGCAATCCGCTCCTGGACTCGAACCTACACTCTGCTGATCAGTCCGACGTTCTTATCTCCTGGCCCCAACACACCACAATATTAATAATCCAAATATCCTACTTACTGGGAGTTATTGAAGTGTCTTGCGGCAGTGACTGCGTTGTCGTCACTCTCCACTCTGTATGGAATCTTCTTACATCCGGGACCAGAGAGAAGTCTCTTCAACTGATCCAAGGTTCGTTGTATCAAACACTTGGGGCAAAGATCAATCTTATTGATGACAACAAAGATGGGTACCTGCAGGGCCATGGCCAGCCCAATGTGTTCTTTTGTTGTACCAGCTAGAATTCAAATAAATCAATCAAATAAATCAACTGTAACATTTATGTGGCGCCAGTTCAACAGTAGTTGCTCACGGCACTGTTCATTAAGCTCTTGTTGAGATCTTAAGTGACAGCCATACCGACTTTCAAGACGACACTCAAATCAATGCTAAGCAAACCACCCAAAAAACCCTCAAATCAAAGGTAAGTTGAGGAACAGGTTCAAACTTTATGGTGATACCACGTAAAGCATCTCTGTGGGGGTGTCATGTCTGAGTGGATAAGAAAATCAGACTTAAGTTCTGGTGGTTCACCGGGATGTGGGTTCCAATCCCGGTCGTGACACTTTTGTCCTTGAGCAAGACACTTGACCATTGTGTCTCTCCACCCAGGGGTAAAATGGGTACCTGTGAGGGCAGATATGGTTTAACTCGCAGCACCAGCTGTATACTCCCCAGGGAGCTGAGATGGTTTAAGGAATGGTTTAAGGCCAGGTGACCAGGGGTAATAATGTTGGAAGCCGTTTGAGGCTCTTTGGGCTATGACAGGTGCTATATAAAAATCCATTAAAAGAAATTGATCATCATATTATTCAATATGTGTTGTTTGAGAAAAACCAATCCTCATTATATAAAACTCTGTATTCGTTGTCAGGAGATACTTGTATCTTACCGATGCCAGTGTTAGCGCTGACCACCAGCATTGCAAAGTCCGGTGCATAGCCCATCAGACCAGTGATGGTAGTCTTTAGGTATTTGTGGTGTCCAGCTAGATCGATAAGAGTGATCAGCTTGGATGCATTCTCACAGATCTCTTCCGCAGTCAGGCATCCCTGTTGGCTGTCACCATAGTTGATGACCTACAATTAAACAATAAAAATTACATGGATCCTTGCTCAGTCAGACAAAACCCATTACCATCATTGTTCGGTTTTGGAGCAGGAGACAACAACTTGGCCCATTTATCGACCAGTGTCCAGTAGGCAGTCGTACAATGTCCTACCTACAAACTGTGTGTAAACTTGTAACCATCTACAGGAACGGGGTCTACCTAAAGTGTTCAATGCCCTGCCAGACATCGGCCAGGCAGAGTTATCGGCGATCAGTTTTGTGAGCTCCACATTCCCTTACAAGCAATTTTGTGAGATCAATTTTTCCTCTACAAGCAAATTTTATTTCTAAAGCTCCATGTTCCTTTGTACGCAAATTGTGAGCTCCATTTTCTATGCAAGGAATTTGTTGAGCCGTAGGGATATGTGATAAGAAGAAGCATGATTTATAACCAACCTCCCCTTTGCTGTTAAATCCGAGGGTCTCATGACTGATGCTTGATGTTCTCCCCGACTGAATCTCATGAAGATGACGAAAGAGGTTTAGTCTCGCTCGACCACGCCCGTTGTCCAACTCTCCCTGGGTGAGAACGCCTAGTAAGGTGCTTTTACCAACGTCAACATTGCCAAGGACGGCAACACGCAGGTTGATGAACTGTTCAAAATCAAAGAACAAATGTATCTCAAAATTAAAGGGATGTCATTAAAACAACAAAATCAAATTTCAAAATTGATTTAGAGTGATTTTGAATTGATCAAATAATTGATCAACTTTGTACTTGCGAGTACAAGTAGTCCTGGAAATTTGTCTTTCAAGGTATTGAATACTCTAACTTAACCTTCATTAAATCCCAATAAAATATGTCTGCAAGGCAAAGGAAAAAATCTGTCATCTAGAAACACAAAAAAAACATAAGGTGCTACATAAATTGATCTCATAAACCTGTCTTAATATGTTTTCCTTTTTTCAAGTGACTTGAGTTCCTTTATTGGAAGATAAGTGACCTATAAAAGACCCCTGACAAATGCAAGGGTCATGAAATCTTAGGAAACCCATCACCCACCTGTTGGTCATCTGGTATTCTTCTGACAAGCACCTCACATGCCTTGCGTTCCTCCTCAAGGGTCTCTCCTTCACTCTCCACGGTACGTTGTCTCAAGACGGTAGTTGTTGCTCCAAGTCTGTTGGATTGAAAGCAAAAGACATATTTAGCCAAGATTCAAAACATATATATTGTCATAATGTATTTTTCTGATGTATAAATGGTAGTGACTACAACCGGTCTAATGGTCAAATGAAGTTATGCTCACACAATCTTAAATAATTTTAAACATTCATTATTCACATCTCAAAAGGACAACATATGAGCAAAAACAAGTAGGTTGGACAGTTTTAGTAGCTCACAAGACAAGTTGAAAAGAATTGTTTACTAGCCCTGTAGCAATCTTTATTACACTGTATGTACCAGGGTTGTAGCTAAACTAACTTTAGTGGTGGGCAATAAATCCAAGATTTTGGAAGACCACCAAGGGCGAGCTGATCAATAAAATTTGTCATGGGCCATTTGTGCTAAATTGCAAGCACCAGGCATGATGCCCAGTTTCCAAACTGGGACATGCAGTAACTTGAACGACATTTTGACTGTGCTCATTCTCTGTGACATTTGATGCTTCTTATCTGTAGCCTGAACGTCTGACGTCATTCTTTGAGGCTTGTGAATAACGCCAGAGACCGGCCAAAAACCGGCCTGTGGTTTGACCTTTGACCTCTCATAGAGATACGCACAAATTCTACACCAACATTATCAAGTACCGTATCCACCATGCATGTACTGTATACATACTACCACACACGTGGACACACACGCGCGGATGACCGAAAGTAAGCTTTCCATATCTGTGTTTTGATTGGCCAACCGAGATGACCTCAGACCAATCAAAACAAACCCAGCTAAGGTAGCTTTCAGTCAATGCATTTATCCAATGGCATCATTTATCCTTGCGGATAAAGACAGGGGCCCAGTCTACTCTACCAATAGCTGTGTGTCAGATCACTGCACAGTGGACAAGATTTTGACTTTTGCATGTTGCATTTTGGTCAAAGTGGTGGAGTAAAAAATTGTGAGTCCTGGGCAGGCCCGCCCAGCACCACCCACCGCGGCAACAACACTGCTGTGTACATTTGTGTACACCCGGCAACCGCTAAGGGTTAGCCCTTTGGTGAAGAAAAGAAATAATGCTCTTACTTGTTGGCCATTCTGTCCAGCGTATCCATCGATGCTGTCAGATCCACCGGTAAGAGGCCAGCCAACATTCCATTATCCTCCACACCGATCTCATAGATGGCTTCGCCTTGTCCCTCTCTCAGCCTCCACTTCATCTGAGTCACTAGGTGTTCAAAACGACTTGGAGATGGGCTGACAAGCTTTAGCTGTTAAGGGAATTCAGTTTAATGAAAATGAGTAGGATTTAAAACTCTGCATAATCGATTTTGTAAGGTTTGCGGTACCGGTAACACCATGTTATTATTATTTAGTCTCTCAATGAGAATGGTCATTTAAAGGCACTGGGGTCGATTTCACAAAGAGTTAGGTAACCTAAAAGGTTAGGACTAGTCCTTGGAGATATTGTAAACTTAAGGCTTGGCCTAAGTTATGCTCGTCCTTAGTATATTTAGCAGCTTACCTTGTATTCAACATTGCCTTCTTCCACCTAAAACAAAAAATAAAAAGACAATAATAATATTTGTTCCAAATGATAACAGTAATTAAAGGCACTGTACACAGTTGGTAATTGTCAAAGACCAGTGTTATCACTTGGTGTATCCCATCATAAGCATAAAATAACAAGCCTGTGAACATTTGGGCTCAATTGGTCATCAAAGTTACGAGAAAATAATGAAAGAAAAAACACCCTTGTTGGACGAATTTGTGTGCCTTCAGATAGGAATAAAAGACTTCTAGCTACAAGTCTTTTAATGTTTTAGTGAGAAATTACCTCTTTCTCAAAAACTACGTTACTTCCCACAATGTTTTATACTATATCAACAGCTCTCCAGTTGATGCTCGTTACCAAGTCAGTTTTTAAGTTAATATTTGTTTTGAGTAATTACCAAATGTGTACCTTCCCTTTAACAAATACCTATTGGTTGTGTTTCTCTAATGGTGCAAATTTAATGTAACCTAACCCTAAGGAATAAAGCTGTATAAGTATTTAGGCCCTACACAGTTTTTTAAAACAATAAAAACAACATGTTTACAAGCAGTTCAGAAAAAAAAAATGAATTAAGAATATCAATTCAACAATAGTGCAAAAAATATTTGGTTTCATTTTTAAAGACAGTGGACACTATTGGTAATTGTTTAAGATCAGTCTTCTCACTTGGTGTATCTCAACGAAGTTGCGAGATAATAATGAAAGAAAAAAACACCCTTGTCACACGAAGATGTGTGCTTTCAGATGCTTGATTTCTAAACGTGAGGTCTCGAAATCAAATTTGTGGAAAATTTCTTCTTTCTCCAAAACTATGGCACTTCAGAGGGAGCTGTTTCTCACAATGTTTTATACCACCAACCTCTCCCCATTACTTGTCACCAAGAAAGGTTTTATGCTAATAATTATTTTGAGTGATTGCCAATAGTGTCCACTGCCTTTAAACCGCTGTTTAGAAACAAATTCACTGATCAATCGTGTCATCACTAGTACAAAACCCCACTGAGGTCAAATCAGAAGATCTGCATTAATCATTTGTATAAATTAAATCGAAAATATGTAATTGCTCACGTTCTTACAACCATAAATCAATCTAGTATAAAAACACAAGGTCGAATAAGAAAATCTGCATTTATAAAAGCAGCCTGGTGTTTCCAGCAAATCACCGGACGTTAACGAGAGTGGGACCAATTTCAATTTCAATTTCATATTAAAGCTAGAGCACAAACATTTCCTAAGCACAGAAAAGTATTGACTTCAAAAACAGAAATAGGTTTATAAAACCACCAAGCAAATTTACACGATGTTTACAATTTAGTTACATACATTGTATTGTGTGTCATGACTCAATTTTCCCACTCAATCTTTGGTTTAATTTAAGTTTAAAATTAAAATGGAAGAAAATTGGCCAGGCTGCAACAAGCATTTTTAATATATTTATTTATTTATTTATTAAAACTTCACTTATTTTATAAAATAACAAACGAAAAGCACCAACAGCTTAGAAATTTGGACTTGGGCCGGCCCACCACTGTTTGCATATTAAAGCTAGATTGCACGATCCACTATAGACAACACTGTGACTAAATTTATTTAATTCTAGTGGCCGGGGCCGGGGTATGACACAGCGGCGGTGCAGTGGTTCACCTGCGCCGTCTGCTCTCACAACAACAAACAACTTTACAACGTACCTCGGGCGGAAGATTCGACATTGAACAAGCCAAAGCTGGAGATTTTTCCTGGCTGGAAGACATCTTGCGAGGCCTACACGAAGAAGCCATCCTACCTTACTATATCACCACCGGATCGGGATCACAACTAATGAAAATCATTCCCAAGTTGAGACTGATATTTCAAAAGGAAAAGATAAGGAATTAGATTTGACAACAACAACCTAGATTTCCGCCATCTTGTTGTGACGGTGACGGGTTGTTATTATGCAAATCAAAACCGCATGCGCATAATCGAGGTCTAATGGTAATGTGAGATTTTAGTGGGCGGAGTTTCAGCAACAATCTAGAACCTATTTATTGTGGGGACATTTTTGCATAAAAAACACAGTGCAAAATATCAATATTTGGAGGTTTTCAATAAGAATTCAATTTAAACCTTTGCCTTACCTATTAATAAATGCAATTTAGAGTTATTCTTGCTACACATTATTGATACCCACAAGGACCGTAGGAAAACAGAATATAATAATTATTTGGCGACTCCTTTATGCAAATAACTTACTTAGCTCCGCCCATATTATCCATGATGCAATATTGTGCCATGTCAAAATTTCAAATTGTTGTGAAAATTCAAGCCTGGTGCACTGATATGCGAAAATTTAGCTCCACATCCATCTGATGCAACGTTGTGCCATGTAATCATTTCAAATTGTTGTGAAAGTTGAAGTCAACCATAGTTATGCAAATGTTTAATTTCGAATCTAACTTGTTACCAGGTAACATAAGACTCCTCTTTTCACGAAATGTTGACATCCATTCACATAACACTAGATCAGCTACTAAAATTCATATTGGAAAGGCTCGGACCACTTTATTTATGAAAACAGTCAGACATCAAGGCCCCCTACTCTGGAACCAGCTCACCCCAATACCTTCATTTAGAACTGTGCACAGCTTCAAAAAATACTTGAAAAACCTACTTATAACCAGTATCGTCTAAAATGACACCACCTGAACTACACGCTTCCATGATTACCCGTTCCAAATTATATAGTTTTGTAATTTCCTAAGTAATTATGTTCTGTTAATTTTCCTTTTTGTTATCAACCAACAAATTGTTAAAAACAGTTAATTACAAACACTGTTTTGTGCTATTTTTCCTGTATGCATTATACCTTTCACTGTACTTTTATTTCATCAATCAACATTGTTATTGTTATAAAGTAACACCAATTACCTTATATAATAAAGGGTCTAGCCCAGCAAACATAATAACGTGCCCTGAACGTCGCTACGACGTTATTCGAATGTTCGGAGAACGTTTTTATTTAACGTTGTATGGACGGATAAGTGTGGAGTTTTGTCAACGTCTAGATAACGTCGCGTCATGATGTAATATAATAACGTTGTGAAAACGTTGAAACTTCACTTCATGTACCACCCATTGGACAAGGGGTCATGTCACCTGCACCACCACTAATCTCATTTATCTCATATCTTGCAGAGTCTGTGGTGTTCAATATATAGGTGAAACAAGAACTACACTCAAGAGGCGTTTCTACGGCCACAGATCTACAGTCAAGACCCAAAAGCTAGATACACCTGTAGGTCATCACTTCAATCTTCCTAATCACTCCATTTCTGACATGATCTTACAGGGCATAGAGGCACTAGGCAACCACAGAGAGACTGTGCGTTTGAGTAGGGAGAAACTCTGGATTAGACGCCTCCAGACCATTCAACCCCATGGTCTGATCCAAGAAGGAAACGACTAATAAACCTTTTGTTTTGCCGTCTCCTTTTTTCCCCATAGCCTTTTAGCCTGAGCCTCATTCACTAATAAATTACTTTTTACCCAACCTCACCACCTTTGATGTTGTCCTTTGTGTTTCCATCTTCTTGCTTGTTGTCAAGCCGGTCCCTTCCCTTCACCCCCCCTTTTTTGTCCCCCTATTCATTGTTTACCCCCTGTTTTTTTATGTATGCTTTCTAACCCCATTCATGTATTTCCACTTCACTGCTTATGTTTCACTTAGTTACCTGTTCATGTTTGTTGTGTTGTCATTTAGCCTTCGAGAAAGACTCTGCCAGGGTCGAAACATCAGGCCATTAACTATTTTTTTCTATTTCTTGTGAAACAAAATTATTGATGACAATTTCGATAAAGGGCACCTTTTGGTGCGCGTGTATTTTTGTTTTCCTTTGTGGCTTGTCTTTCAGTAAAAAATATCAACAGCTGACGCAAATCACATTCTCTGCAACATTTTAACAAAAGTTATAAAAAACAGGCAAAACATTCTTCCTACCCTAGGCTGTTTTCCCAGGATTATCTCATAATTTTATGTCGTCTTTTGAAACATTAGTAAAACTTTTATTTTTCAAAAAAGCCTGACAAGTCTTGTGCATAGTTATAGTCAGCGGCCCAATTGTACTTAAAGGAACCCGTTGCCTTGGATCGGACGAGCTGGTCTCTAAAAAGCGTTTGTTACAGTTTTGTTTAATTTAGTGGGTAGACAAGATACATTGATCCATAAAATTTGTCTCGAAATTGCGTTGTTAACCCTTTACTGTGCGAACTAACACGGTCGGCAGTCAAAAATGCTCCCGTAATGGCCGACCGTGTTAATCGACGAGGTAAAAGGAAAACCGTGCAATTTCGAGGCATGTTTGTGTGGATAATAATTGTATTTTACTTTTACAACATCTTTCTATAATGCATTTGGGCAACAAGCCGCAAGAACAGACTGCATTAGAAAAGGGTTCTCCATTAAGCACCCCAAACAACTCATTGACAAGGATATAACGGGACTAGGCATTATAGTTGGACATTCAATTGTCCAAAGATATACGGTAATTTTGTGAAGGCTTATGAAACTGTTGAACACAATGGTCTTTCAAGCTTTAGGAATGGAAATCGAAGGATATCTTTTCTAGAGTAGAACAAAAGTCAACACTGATGCAGAAAGATGTGGTGAATAACCTCAGAAGGGGATAAGGGCAAAGGTTATCTATTATCACCAAAACTAGCTTGGCCGTGTATCACCAAAACTAGCTTGGCCGTGCTGGCGTTTCTGGTTAGGGCGCCCACCCTTGTATTCTTGTCTTGTGTTCTAGAACTAAAAAAGCAGACGGCTGTTTTGCGCAAACTATAAAAATGAAACGTAAATAGCCGTTCGAAAAAGAAAAATGCACACGGTCTCTGGTGTCTCATTTTGAAATCGCAGTGTGTTTAGATGGATTTATTTTCATCTCGTCGTTGCATTCTTGGTTTAATATTTGCGTTAAAACACAAATAATATACTCATATACCAGTGAAGTTTAATATCAAACTTGTATTGTAGTAACAATTATTAAGTAAGCGGTCATTGGTTAGCTGCAGTTGGAGACATCGTCTGCATGGAGACGAACACACGTGGTAAGTATACAAATTTGTATTTCAGTTGGATATGTGCTGTATACAAGCACGGGAATACAAATAAACGTGTTGGAAATCTCAGCAGATCATTGGTTATACCATTGGCAAAACTGCTGCTTCTATAATTATGTAACTTTGAGTAATTATGTGCACAATGTTCTTGTTGCTGCCGCCAGTGTAATGTTCGTGAATGAAGAACGGATGTTAATGTTACTTTGCATCAAGCCCAAGAAAACACCCTATTTTATTCTGTACGAATCAAGATATAGACGGACAATGTCTATTAAAACTGCCGTTTTTTGTGTATAACCCGTTATTTAATGGGATAAAGTAAATCGATCACTTTTTGTCCAGTTTTCGATAAACACACCACACAACTCAACTCATGGGTCATGTTTTGGATGTGAACAACATGAAAAATGACATTCAATGATGTTTTATTAAAAATTGCGGATTGCGGCAATTAATAATATAAGCAAGTTGATTGCGATGCCACGATTACAATCGTATTCGCTGTTAACACTGTAAACAATTCAGACAAAAATAATGATCTGTTTTCCTTCCACATCTGAACCTGAACGTCTCAAAGCTCTGAGGCTACAGTGCACGTCTTATAGTCTGAAAAGGTTTTAAGACTCCGTATTGATATGGACTAAGGCTACACCCTGACGTTGTTTCACTAAAAAGTTACACTACGTTTCGACACATCATGACCTATTTTTCATATTCCTAACAACCCTAACCCTATATACCTCTATAACCAAAACTAATATTAATTATAGCATGCATGTTACAAGGAGGTTTCGAAAGGGTTGTTAAAACAGGGGTGCCAGAATATAAAGCAGTCACCTCTGCAATATATTATTTTTGTTTGTTTACATTTACAGGAAAAAGAACGTAGGTCTACGGACAGACAATTAGAAGCAAATACATGTACATAAATGAATTTGTTTTACTAATTGGACATTCCAACACGTAGTCCCCTATTCATTGACAGTGCTGTTTGTTGATCCCATCCGCTCAATCAATTCCTGTAGATAATGTACGTAGATTGCATTGTATTTAATGACACACCTAAACAAAAGACTGAATTGATCGGAAGTGATGAAGACCAAGGCCACGGTTGCAATGAAAACCCGTGTATAGGGACATTGTTACAGTGATTTACAAATACAATTATTTATTATTATTTTGAGTATTTTTTTAAATATATTTTCACTGTTTATTTTCAATTACATTAAATTATTTTACGAGCAATGAAGAGCTTTTGAGCTTTTTGAGAAAACTACCTTCTTTACCCTGAATTTTTGTTCAAATGACCCGGACATGTGTCAACCTGATCCGGGTTAAATCTCATTTCGTCAACTTTTAGGGTCAGCCTGACCTCGAAAAGGGTCAGGCCCCATGAAGTTGGGTAAAATGCTAACTCGGGAGATACTGCATATATAATATAAAATAAAAACACGTAGACCCCCCCCCGCTGATTTTGATTTTGTTGATTTTTGGAATGATGCATTGTTTCACAAATTGGGTCAAAGGTCACGATAACATATTAAAGATCACGGTACTTGTACAAAAATAGTCATAAAGTTGTAAATTTTGAAGAGCCCAACTGTTTCTTAGTGGATTCTGATAGAGGAAGACATGCTCTATCGAGAAATTTTTATTTCATTGATTTTTGGAATGATACATTATTTCAAAAACTGGGTCAAAAGTCACGATAACATATTAAAGATTATAGTTACCTACATTTCAGAAAATTTATTTTTGACAAAAGAACTGATTTGGGCATGCAATTCTCATCATTTTGATGCAAAATTTGCATATATGTGATGAGAATTGACATGGTTATGACATATTTTTACCAAAAAGGTGGTATTTTACCCTAAAAATGTCAGATTTTAGTGGTTTCTGCCATGACCTCATGGTAAGTTCGATCGGGCTAAAAATTGCTGTGCATTCATTGCTCATAAGGACTAACAATCACAGCAATTTTTTTCAAAATCGGAAGACATGAGGTAAAAAAGTGCGTTGTTCACTCATGAGTGAAAGTGCAAAACCAAGAGTCATGCTTCGTACATAAACTTAGAGACAAGTGACGAAAGGTTGTGCACAGGAGACACCTTTAGCACGCTCAAAATATTTTCATAAGACATTTGATCAAACACTGCCCTTTACCAAACCCGTTCTACAAAAATGATGACACCTGAATGCGTCCTCCATTTACTCTTATACCCTACACGAATCGGATAGAACTGTCATTGACCTTCAGCCGTGGCATTATAGTCTTTCCAATGGTGGCTGACGCGCACACCTGAACTGTTTACGCTTCAGAAGGTAGCAGAACAACCAGAGACGTCTTGAAGATCCTATTTCTTTCTGTCTGTTCACAAAAGAGTGTAAGTTTGAGTTTTTTGCATGAGCTTGTGTGATCTGGCGCCCGGGGTAAGAAAGAGCTAAACTCCTCACCTTGGCCCAATTTCATGGCTATGCTTACCGCCGAATTCTGCGCTTACGATCGCGATTCCCCGCTTACGTGCAAGCGCCGAATTTCTGCGCTAGCCTTGTAAGCGTAGAATGCCTAGTAACGTTGAGTACGCACGCGCAGAAGCCCAAATTCGCCGCTAACCCGTGAAATAGGCTTGCCGTAAGCACAGAATTCCCTGCTTCCGTAAGCGCCGATTCTGTGCTTACGGTAAGCAGAGCCATGAAATTGGGCCCTGTTGCCACACAGCTTTGAGAGGCCATATTTTGTGTATTATTCAGTGGCAGTGTAATATCCCACACATCGCTGTACCACTCCTTATAAGAAGCTCTATACCAACGGTCATTTGAACTATAACTTATTTTTCACATCTAAAATTTTCACAGACGCAAAAATGAAATTCGCCGACTTCGCCCAGTCGATTATGAAGTATTTGAAGCTCATAACTGTGGAGCCTGTAATGTTCGCCATCTCAGTTACTACGTTCATGCAGCAGCCTTCAAACCAACAGTTAGTCCTCCAGAAAGTATGTCTACTCAACTTCAACAAGACAATTTGCAATGAGGGTGTGGATGAGTTCATTGCTGTGGAGAATATCGTCCATGCTGATGCAGCTTACTGGAGCTTCTACCTGAAGATTGCGCTGTTTCTCCCAGGAGCTCTATTCTCCTCGATTTACGGGTCTCTCAGTGACACCGTGGGCCGTAAGATCTTTCTGATCATCCCATCATTTGGGGTCATCTTCGGGGCAGTCAGCTTCAGCTTCCAGGCACTTTACCCGCACTTACATCTCGGGTATCTACTTATAAGTGAGGTGATCGTTGGACTATCCGGTAATGTTTTTATCGCCTATATTGTAGCCAAGTGTTACCTGTGTGACATCACTGATATTTCAAACCGGACCAAAAGGCTTGGGGTCATGAAATCCATGTGTTATTTAGGTGGGCCTCTTGGGGCTTTCCTCTCTGGAATACTAATCGACAAAGAGGGGTTCGCTGCTGTTTACCTAATCGTAGTTGCCATACACATCGTGGTTATTATTTACGTCGTGCTGTTACTTGATGAGACTGTCGTGTGTTATGTCATCGAAGACGACGACGACATTGAGAAAAGTGGGGACAGTGACGATGACACAAAGAAAGCTGGGTGTGGCCCGTGTTGCATGACATTGAGTAGGTTGTCCTCTAAGGTGTTGGCGAGTATTGAGCAAACGGTCTTGGTTTGTTTCCGGGCGAGACTCGGCTTCAGACGTAAGCATCTTCTACTGACTCAACTCGTAGGCATCATCCACAATCTTTGCTCATCAGGTAAAATAAAGTTTAAATACATTAGAATACAAAACATGAACAAGAAGTATAGCCTAGAATTTGAAACGTTTCATGGTGTGGTACAATCAAGTGCGGTGTGGAAACACCATGTAGTAAATCTCTTGACGTTCAAAATGATTTGATCGGACCAAACCCAAATTTCTTCTTAGTCCGTTCTGTATTTTTTGAAACCGTAAAATCAACGAACACATAATACCCAAATTCTGCACACTTGACCGTGCCAGAACCAAAGGTTTATAAAAAGGTGCTACATAATTTGATATACGGTGTGTACAAGAAGTATTACATCTAATGGGTTTCGTTGCATTATTTCAAGGCGGGGAAAAAACCCGAAGACGGCATAACTAATCTGTGATCTGTTTCACCCTTTCCAATTACTGTATCATCACTTACAGCTGAGATGGATTTGACTGTGCTTTACACCAAGCATACACCGTTGAACTGGTCGGCCACAACCATCGGTGTTTTCATCAGTCTGAGGACTACCCTTAAGGCATTCACTTTGGCTGTTGGACTGCCAGTAATATTTCAGGTAATTCTGTTAATTTTGAAGTATCATTGCAAAACCCGATTTCAAAACCCAAGTACAACTTATAATTGAACTAAACAAAAGCAAACGAGTGCACGTCTTTGAAGTTTCTCATATTTGGTGTAAACGTCCAAGTCTGTTGCCAAGTGAAACGAGTGAATCTGACCCCCAGTTAAAAAGTTACTATAAAATCGAGAAAGACATGTTAAACTGTAATGTCCACGTCTTTCAAGAAGACGTTGCAATTGCTTCAGGTTTGGTTTTAAATTCCCACAAAACTGTATACCTTTTGCGGTTTCCTTGTTTGATGTTGATGGAACAAAGTCGTAGGGAGTCAGGCAGGGGGGGGGGGGTCGACAACTATGAATTAAAGTTGATGACGTAGAAAGTGGGCAGGATGTACGTCACATCTCCAAGCTACTCATCAATTTCCTGAAATGTGTGTTCCGATGTATATGCATAATATTGACGTGTTGTGCCCACGGCTGTTTCATGAGTTTGAAATGATGATTTTTGTTGTAGCTGGTTAAACGTCATTGGGTGCAGTTAGACCTTGGGTTGGTATCCATTGGAGTTGTATCGACCGCTTCGGCGCTGGTCATTATGGCGTTTGCCAAAAACACAACACACATGATGTTAGGTGAGATTTGATGTCATAGGCCTAATAGCAAATTAATATAATTAACCGAATAGAGACAGGTGTGAGGCGGGATGATTGTGGGGTTAGTTAGGGTCCATGAGAGTGTGCTGCCGCGGACATTGACACGTAGGCCCTATCGTTTTCTAGTGTGTGGTAGGCTCATTGATAAAACACATACCAAATTGTATAGTGACTTTGGGTGACTACCACCGAACGAAGTACCAACAATTTGAACCATCAACTTTGACATTTTTCCATATTGTGTTTCGGACCTTACTGTACATTTAAATAATCCATTGACTGCTAAATAATCAGCAGATTATTCTGAGTTGCTCTTTAGTTTGTACCCACACCACTATACCACAACTGGTTTAACCACCGTTCCTCAGCAAATGGAAATTTAAAGTAGCTTCAGATTCGAACTGATCCCCTTTATTTTACTTTCATTATTTAAATAAACAATTAAAGTTGAAACTGAGTGGCGGATATGAACGCTATAGAAGAAGACAATATTTTATGAACATTAAAGTCACCCTTTTTCCTTTTCAGCTCCTTTCGTTGGTATGTTTATTGGTTTCCCTTGCGTCATCTTGAACTCAATAAAATCAAAGCTGGTCGAGCCACATGAATACGGTAAGGTCGAGATCCGAGAGACGGTGGCGGGAAAGTTAATTTTCAAGAGCCAAGCATGACATGAGGTATCGATGCTGAAAAAACGGTCATTTTGAAAATGACTTCGACGTCTGGTAACATTCTCATAAAGTAATATTAGTGTTTACGTGCAGTACAGTCATTGAGTATTATTTTGCAAAAAATGGAGTGTATGCCTTTGGTAATTACTTCTTAAATGTATGACAATAACAACCTACTTGAAAAAGAGCAATGGAGAGCTGTTGATGTCATAAAACATTTTTTAGAAGAGTTACCCTTTGAAGCAATGTAGTTTTCAAGAAAGGTAATTTTTACCGAAAGATTTGAATCTGAGAAAGGCTTGAAATATGAAGTCCAGTATAGAACATGGCTCCACTTTATCAGAAGGTTTAGATCTAGGTCTGATGTTTGTAAGTTTGTTTTGCATAAAGAATGGATGAAACATTACTCTGTGACCTGATTCCCCTGTTAGATATTGGAATGGTCCAGTCTAGGACATCACGAACTTTAACTCCCCAGGGCATTGCACTTTCGAGAAAACGGCGAAATAACTAAAATTAAAGGTGCCAAGTCTTTAGGAGTAGGCCTACTCCTAGAATTTGAGTAAATTTAGTAATTTGATTGTTTTGTTCCTCCTCTCATAGGATCATTGTTTGCGTCAACCACTCTTATACAAACACTCACCTCAACGGCCGGCTCAGCAGTGTTTAACAGCATCTACGCAGCCTCGTTACCAATCTGGCCGGGGCTGTCCTTTGTCGTTCTGGCTGGTATCTACTTTGTATCATTGTTCTTTCTTCTGTAAGTACTGAAGTTCTTTCGTCACATAATTATTATGAAGACTTCGTTACGATGCCCGTATAAGGGGCATCGCACATCACAAATCAATGCACATTGTTTGCGATTATCGCATGTTATCACATTTATGTTGGCAAATGTTGCAAACAAAAAGCATAAAAACTATGTGCAAATATGCTGAAATGCTGTTACTTTCCAGAACGTTGTGTGTGGACCTAACTTTTCGCTCTTAGGCAGTTCGTAGCTGAGCGTTGTAACGTACAGGCTCCTCGAGACTCAACAGAGGGTGGGTTCAAATCCTGGTCGTGGCATTATTTTGTGTCCTTGAGCAATCATGGCATTGACTTCGGATGGTCCAGTGTATATACTACTAGGATTGGCAGTGTAGAACACGGAGCATCGCGGAAGAGTATAGGGGTTTCTTGTTTACGAGAACACCTTTCTTTACACGTTTCTTCAGGCTGGTTGAGTTGGAGCTACGTTGATGAGTATGTCTGATGAACCATACTCTATGGATGAACAAAGGCGACGTAAAATGCCTTACTATTAAAATTTAGTAAATTGTTTGTATAAAAGGCTGAAA
Organism: Asterias rubens; assembly: GCF_902459465.1. Classification (NCBI taxonomy): domain Eukaryota; kingdom Metazoa; phylum Echinodermata; class Asteroidea; order Forcipulatida; family Asteriidae; genus Asterias; species Asterias rubens. The sequence goes on from NC_047062.1 coordinate 1,806,172, forward strand.
TTAATTTCCCATCGTGGATAATAAAGTGAATTGAATTTGAATTTGAATTATAGGATATGTGCGCGATAAGAACCAAGTATATTATACTCAGGCCAGACAACTTATGTTACAACAATCTTACTTGGGCAAAAAAAAACCGAAGACATTTCAAAAGCTGTTTTGGTGCACATCATCTTTGAAAATTCAAGTGATGTGTCAACGGTTAATAAATGTTCATCAATTGTATTGTTCTATTTTGCAGATATCTTTGGTATGACATCAAAGTTACATCAAGCGATGACACGTTTGATAGTGGTATGTGGAATCTTAAGGAGACGTTCATTTCGGAATTTGGGATACCTACAACAATTTTATGATTGATTGGTCTTTTTCGAAAGAGAGAAGAGGGGGGTGGACCCCGTGTATTGCGCCAATGAATTCAGTTAACAAAGAATCGTTTAGAAATAAACAAAATTGTTGAAGCTGTCGTTTAAAGGAAAGTTACAGAATTAGTAAGAAACAAAAATCGTGAAGATCACAGATTAACATAAAACTTACGCGGTCTAATGATGATAACAGTTGAAAACATTCCTTGAAATATTTCGGTCAGAAATGTCATATTTGATGAGAAATAAATAATCTAACTTCGCGTTTGGAGCTCATCGCTCAGTGAGCGTTTTACTCTCTTTTTATTTTGGCATCGATGCAATGCAAAATTTGTAATCGGGTTTTTCACTATTCTCTCGTGACCCAGTTGGTCGATCGATCTCAAACTTATACAGGTCTTGTTAGTTTATGTATATGGTTGATTACATAAAGTACCTACACTGCCAGCACCTATTTTGTTAGCAAAAACCAATCATGCAATGTTCCTTTAAGAGTCGTTCAGGTAAATAATTGACATACTTGCTCACGGTCAAAAAATGAATTTTTTTTTATACTTTCTGGGTGGAAGGGCCTTGGGGTGCAAGTAAACAAAATTGCATTTTCAATTCCATATATAGCCCGTTGCCATGGTTACGGCTCATTTTGTTTTTTGGTCATTTTGGGCCGATTTTGGGGACGGTCTGAAAAACTGGTTTTTAGCTCATTTATACAACTCCACCCCACCAAAATGCAAAATTATTTCAAAAAACCTAGTATATCACTACAAAGTATCATCCTTGGCCTTCCTTGAGAAAAAAAATTATTGCTTTAAATATCACCCTTGTGCCATTTTTGCATCGTTTATTACAGTATGTTTTTAGAACTTGCAAAATCGCCATTTTTACCCTATTTTTGGACCCCAAAATGTCAACTTGCCAGGGGTCTCAGAAAATTTTCCTTTCGGCTGTGGTTAGGGCCAACATTGGTATTCTCATATCTGGTGAGAAAAACTTGGGCAATTGTATCCTGTTGTGACAGTACTGCCTCAAAACTAGACTTTTTCAACCAAAACGTGAAAAAATGCTTTTTAAGGGTCTTTTCAAATAATATTGACATACGTGTCCACGGTGAAAAAAAGGAATATTTTTTCTTATACTTTGTGGATGGTAGGGACTTGGTGTCCAAATAAACAAAATATACATTTCAAATCATTATATAATACGTTGCCATGGTAGCAGTTCATTTGTGTTTAGGCCACTTTAAGCCGATTTGGGGTCTGAAAAACTGTTTTTTAGTTAATATTTACAACTCCACCCCACCCCAAATTTTTTTTTTCATAAACCTTTTCTATCACTACAAATTACCATCCTTGGCTTTACTTGAGACAACAAATTATTGTTATAAATTTCACCCTTGTGCTATTTTTAGAATGTGCATTAGAGTATGTTTTTAGAACTTGCAAAATCAACATTTTTAACCATATTTTTTACCTCAACATTTTTTTTCAGGAGAATATTTTCCTTTCGGTTTTGAATAGGGCCAAAATTTGTCTTTTTATTTCTGGTAAGAAAAACTTGGGCAATTGTATCCTGATGTAACAGTGCTGTCTCAAAAGTAGACCCTTTTCCCCCAAAACATGGAGAAATGCATTTTGAAATATTTGTTTCATTTTGAATTTATAACAGAAAGAAGTAATAATTCCATCAATCTGGCAGCTTTTCATATAAGCACTCTGTAGGCTTAGTGGATTACCCAACATTGATCAGGACTTGTTGTTGACCTAAATCTTAGAATTTACCCCACATCGGCCCCGCCCCACTCATATTTCTTGACATTGCATAAAACAAAGTTTTGTGAACAGCGCCTCTTTTTTGAAAGTCACATTTTTTAATTCCCCTTGCACATCAAGAAAGTTTGTGCTGTCTTAATTTTTATTTGTTCTCAGAATATTTCCCATTTGGTTGTGATTGGGCTATCATTGTGGTTTGCATGTCTGCTGGGGCGAAGTATTTTTTTCCGAAAACAAGAACAATTCATTTTGAAGGTAACCCTCGTTAAACACTGTTTCCATGCTCTTTAAAGTAACAAGTACAACATTTTAATTTTTAAGCCACAACCATGCTTTGCCACTGAGAGTTCTTGTTTTGTCATGACTACTTTACCTAGTTGTCCAGGTATGATTCACAAGAGAAGTAGTGCGATGAGCGTTCTTTACAAGTTGTCTATACATGGCCTTATAACAGTCTAATTGGTCCCCTGCCTGCTACCAAACTAAACATTTTCATCCCCATCAGAACAAAGAGGCTCTAAAAGTGCACAAATACTGTCTCCAAAGTATCTAAATGGCCTTTCACCTGTCTTAGCCTCCGGTAAGCAGTTCCCCCACCCATGGTGGGGTTCCTTTCAATTGTACTGTTGCAAACAATAACAGAGTTGGTTTATTTAACGTGATAAACAATTCAGCAGGTAATGTTTGACAATGTTTTTTGTTGATCGTTCTCAGAGACATATATACCAAATATGAATTAGTAAGATAGTGAATGGAAAAAATAATCAAACTAGGATGAATAAACTTTTGTCACTGCAATTGCATCTTAATAATTTAGGTTGAGCAGGTGCAAGTATTTACAACTTCTTTCAATGTTGTTTCATTAAAGGAACCTGTTGCCTTGGATCGGTCGAGTTGGTCTTTGAAAAGCGTTTGTAACCGTTTATTACAAAATGCATATGATTAGAAAGATATTTTAAAAGTAGAAAACAATGATCCCACACAAGTATCACCCAAAAGCATCTTTCTAAGCATATGCATTTTATAACAAACGGTTACAAACACATTTCAAAGACCAGTTTGACCGATCCCAGGCAACGTGTCTCGCAAATCGTTAGTATCATTGTTTTTAATAAGATCTTGACAAACTTTTTCCAACACTTTTAAGCGGAGGCTTTTTAATTTCCCACATTTGTGCTGGACATGATTGGATGCTCCAAACCATCTGCAGCACAGAAACTATATTGTTTATGATCTCTATCACTATGAAAAGTTTTACATTTGGTAGCAGGCAGGGACCAAGGAGAGTAGGCCCTGTATTAAAGCAACTTGTAAAGAATGCTCATCGCACTCTACTTGCAATGGGAATCATAATGTACCTGTACAATAGGTGAAGTAGCCAAATCAAGAACTCTCAGTGGCAAAGCATTGGTTATGGCTTGGTTGGATACCATTATGTTTAAATAAAAACTTTGTATTCAATACTCAAAGGGCATGGAAACAGTGTCAGATTTTTACAAGCATGCATTGTTTTTGAAAAGAATTACTATAGTTGAGGCAGGTAGTGTCACAACAGGATACAATAAACCCAAGTGTTTTCTCCCCAGAAGACATGAAAACACCAATAATCGCCCCAATCACAACCGAAAGGGAACACTTTCAAAGAAGAGGCGCTATTCACAACAAATTGTTTTATGCAATGTCAAGAAATATGATCGGGGCTGGGCCGCCAAACTCTAAAATTTATGTCACCAAAAGTTCCTGATCAATGTTGGGTAATCCACTAAGCCTACAGAGTGCTTAGCAAGAGCTGCAAGATTGATAGAATTATTACTTCATAATGTTATAAATTCAGTATGAAGAAAAAACAATTCAAAATGCATTTTTCTGTTTTGGGAAAAAAAGTCTATTTTTGAGACAGTACTGTACATCAGGATACACTTGCCCAAGTTTTTCTTACCACAAATAAAAAAAATATGTTAAAAATGTTGATTTTGCAAGTTCGAAAAACATACTCTAATGCACGTTCTAAAAATAGCACAAGGGTGACTGTTACAGCAATAATTTTTTGACTCAAGTAAATCCAAGGATGATACTTTGTAGTGATGTAAAAGGTTTTGTTAAATAATTGTGTTTTTTGGTGGGGTGGAGTTGTAAATATTAACTAAAACACAGTTTTTCAGACCCCCAAATCGGCTTAAAGTGGCCTAAACACAAATGAACTGTTACCATGGCAACGTATTATACAATGATTTGAAATGTAAATTTTGTTTATTTGGACCCCAAGTCCCTACCATCCACAAAGTATAAGACAAAATATTCCTTTTTTTTCACCGTGGACACGTATGTCAATATTATTTGGGGGAAAAAGTCTAGTTTTGAGGCAGTACTGTCACAACAGGATACAATTGCCCAAGTTTTTCTCACCAGATATGAGAATACCAATGTTGGCCCTAACCACAGCCGAAAGGAAAATTTTCTGAGACCCCTGGCAAGTTGACATTTTGGGGTCCAAAAATAGGGTAAAAATTGCGATTTTGCAAGTTCTAAAAACATACTGTAATAAACGATGCAAAAATGGCACAAGGGTGATATTTAAAGCAATAATTTTTTTTCTCAAGAAAGGCCAAGGATGATACTTTGTAGTGATATACTAGGTTTTTTGAAATAATTTAGCATTTTGGTGGGGTGGAGTTGTAAAAATGAGCTAAAAACCAGTTTTTCAGATCCCAAAATCGGCCAAAAATGGCCAAAAAACAAAATGAGCCGTAACCATGGCAACGGGCTATATATGGAATTGAAAATGCAATTTTGTTTACTTGCACCCCAAGGCCCTTCCACCCACAAAGTATACAAAAAATTCATTTTTTGACCGTGAGCAAGTATGTCAATTATTTACCTGAACTGACTCTTAAATCATTTTAATTCAAGTCAGCATTATATTTCATGCTGCTCATTGCGACATTTCTGAGCAATCAATCAATCAATCAATCAATCAATTAACATTAATTTTAATAATGTTATAAACAAAGGTTTTAATGAACAGACTACTTTGGGTTATAGTCTTAAAATAGCAAATATTATAGGAAACACTAATGGAGGCCGATAAAAAAAAACTGATCATACGAAGCCAGGCTCTGAAGATGACCTAGATACTACGAAGCCAGGCTCTGAAGATGACCTAGATACAAAACTGCACCATGAAGGTTTGCTGGGGAAAGCTTTTTAAAATTGTCTGTCTTTGCTTTTTTTAACAGATGACGGTCACCATGAGTACCAGCAGCTGAAAAACGATGAAGAGAAAGTGAACGCAGAGTAAAAATCGTCCCTGAATGTCTGCTGAGTGAGAAACTATCTCTTTGTCAAAAACTACGACTTACTTCAGAGGGAACCGTTTCGCACAATGTTTTATACTATCAACAGCTCTCCATTGCTCGTTACAAAGCCTTATAAGTATTTACCAATAGTGCCTTTAAATCACTGAACACGTAATTTGGTACCTGTCAAAGACCAGTCTTCTCACTTGGGGTATAATTAAAGACTTCTAAAGCTAGAAGTCTTTAAATATTTTAGTGAGAAATTACCTCTTTCTCAAAATCGATACTTCTTCAGAGGGAGTCGTTTCCCACAATGTTTTATTCTATCAACAGCTCCCCAATGCTCGTTACCAAGTCAATTTTCAAGTTAATATTTGTTTTGAGTAATTACCAATTATGTACCTTCCCTTAAACGACCGATTCTGTGCTTAGTCCGTATCCGATTTAGCGGCTACAGCCACATGACTAAAGCTACGGCTACGGTGTTGTGCTAAGGACTTCATATTCCCAACACGGCCTTGCTTACCAAATGACAATAAGAACCATACCATGTCAGGTCAACTGTAAATGGTATCCGCTCTTTTTTTTGCTTAGGAGTAGGCTAAGTATGTAAGCAATATTTTTCCGCTTATTAAAGCCATTATACACTTTCGAAAAAAATAAAATTAAATAAAAGTTCACATATTTACAAATAAATTACGGATTTATAGTAAACACGCGTCATGACACGGTGAAATGTGCGGAACAAGGGTGGGTTTCCCCGTTATTTTCTCCCGACTCCGATCACCAATTGAGCCTAAATTTTCACAGGTTTGTTATTTTATATATAAGTTGTAATACACGAAGTTTGGGCCTTGGACAATACTGTTTACCGAAAGTGTCCAATGGCTTTAAGCAGCTTTGTGAACTATAAACCCTGATGAAGACTCACCAATGAGAGCCCAATATAACCTCCTCTCTACGACAACTGGTATCTATTTATTTGTTTGTTCGTTTGAATTAGGCTTGATAAATATATGAACAAGTTTCATACCCAGTGTGTTATTTTTCAAAGCTCAGTAAAATTTAGTATAACTTGGTGAATGATGACCGGTGTTACGTTCTCACGCGCCAACTGTGCCGTCGGATCTGATACGTTTAATTAATTTTAAAAGTGAGGTTTATTAATTATGATTTCACGGTACCTTTAAGTTGTCCAGGGAAAATGTGTTGTCTTACAACAATAATAAATTATACCAAAACTTACTACACCAAACTGTAATCTGATTTGTGTGTGTTGTTTCATGTTGTCCCTCCAACTTGAGTGACCGCATATAATCGATGGTTTTTAATCACAAATTGCTCAATACTTATTTACCCTTTTTATGATTGTAATAATTATGAAAAACAGCCATACAACAAAATTAATTCTGTCGGCACAAAAGAGGCCATTTTGAAGAATAATAACGTCATTCACAAAAGCAAATTCCCACCCTGTAGTTTACACTAAGGCCACAATTCAACTTTCAATTATGTGAAAATTTGATCTAATAATATATATGCGGTGGAAGCAAGGAAGACCGGGATTAGCCTTCACATCTGACGTCACGCTTCGAGCCTCGTAAAAACGCCAGATATCAGCACTATACCGTATGTTCCGAAATTAACCTTTCGGACCTCGCATCCATTTCACATGGAGATTCGCAGCTAAAACAGTACTCGATGTACGCAACTTTATGCATTGCTGCATGCAGACGATCGAAAGTGCAAGCTGGCAAAACTATTAAGCTCGCGTCACAGCACGTTTACATTTCAATTCCTTAATTCAACTAAATTCAAACTCACATTTATTTCCTTACTTCATGAAAACAGTACATAGCCAAACAACATATTTTTTTAAAGAAGTATAACCAACAAACAAAGCTCTTGTTCAAGGCAGAGAACGGGGTCGTTTCCTTTTCATTATTATTGGGGTTTCGGGCGCCATTTTCTCAATTTTTCTTTTCATTTCTTTTAGACGGAAATTTGTCTCTGTTGACCCTATACTAATTCATCTGACGTCATCATCACAAAAAACGTGTTTCTACCATGTTTTGGTAGTCAATGTCCCTGTGAGGCGAGGGTTGGGGGTAGGTGATGGGGCAAGCAGAACAGAAAAATACATTCGGGGTGTCGGAAGGTTTCCCCAACTACAGTACACACGTCACCCATCCACATGGTCCGTTGAAAGGAACGTGTCAAAACTAACTGAACCAGTTAATGCCGTGAGTCTGACAGATCTAACACGTACATGTCACTATACCTCCGCGACACCATGATATAGTTCAGTACTATTCAACATTTAGGCTAATGTTCATTGAGCGGAAAATGTATGTTTTTGTGAACAAAATACAAGAGGTGTTTGGCCCATTTTATTATCGAAGTTGATTTACCGTTACTCATGGAAATCCTTTGAATCAAGTTTTTATTTTGTTTTTTATAATCCCAGGGATTCTCATTTATTTTCCACTGTCTCTTGTCTCAATATTCGTACAAACAGTTCTTACATGACAAATACAATATACAATACCATTAACAATAAAAGCAAGTTAACCTTGGCCTAAGATCAAAAATGAGTCCCATTTCTGATAAAACTTGAAGTTTACTCCATTAGTAAAAAACATAAATTTTTCCATTGAATAGTACTTTTTCACCTCTCGTTTTAAAACTAAAAGTGATGGGCGTTTCCCGATCATTTTCATTGTATACACATGAAATCTACATATCAACAGGATCAAGTTAACCACATTGCTATTTTTGGTATTACCAAAAAGAAAAACTTCGTTATCCATTGCAAGGGAGAAATTAGTCTGTTCTTTTATCCATGAAAACACTGAGGACCAAAAAGAAATAGTATGGGTGCAGGAACAGAAAAGATGGAAAAGGGTCTCTTCTTCTTTTTTGCAGAATGTACAGAGATTAGTGTCAGTCTTATTGATTTTAAACAAAAATGAATTAGTGCCCAGGATCCGATGGATTAATCTAAATTGAAACCATCTTAGTTTAGTGTCCACAGTACATGAGTAGGGAATGTTAAAAATCAAAGACCACTTCGAAGAATCGAGGTTGGTATTAAGTTTGACGTTCCACTTGTCAATAAATTTCCTTTTGACCTGTTTAGATAGGACTAAAACATGATATATTCTTTGAATCAAGTTCTGTGTCAAAAAACGAACTAGCGAAACCTATGAAGCAATAGTGTTCACCTTGCCCTTCGCATCAAAACCGACTGTGCGACTGTTTCATGTCAACGTATAGCTTTTGGAATGTTTTTGATAATTAACACTCATCGGACAGCCGTCGTGATCATATTGAAAATAAAGCTCTATGGTGCCCTTCAGATATTGTCTAAATCGTCACAGAAATTAATTACTGAACATTTTGAAAATTTTAAAAACACATTGCAGCGAAGTAAACCGGATAATTTATTTTAAACCTTAGTTTTTTCTCTTTCCTTTGGTAGTATAGCCCCCACCCCCATTGCGGTAAACGTGGATTTGTACTTTTGGACTAATCATTGAATGCTTGATTGATTGAGCAGCACTTCAAAGTTCAACCAGTCTGTACCTTTGAGGAGTGGGCTTACTTTTCTCAAGAGGGGACCAATTCAAGTCTACCCTGATTTCCTGCCTTCAATTAGACGTTTACACAAAAAAGATTAGATATCATATATATTTATAATATCCACATTCATTCAAGCTTGTTAGTTGGGCGTTTAAAGGCATGGACACTATTTTTGGTAATTACTAAAACTAATTATTATCATAAAACCGTACTTGGTAGCGAGTAATGGGGAGAGGTTGGTAGTATAAAACATTGTGAGAAACGGTTCCCTCTGAAGTAATGTAGTTTTCGAGATAGAAGTAACTTTCCACGAATTTGATTTCGAGACCTCAGATTTATAATCTGAGGTCTCGAAATCAACCATCTGAAAGCACACAACTTCGTGTGCCAAGGTTGTTTTTTCTTTCATTATTATCTCGCAACTTTCCACGACCGAAGCTCAAATTTTCACAGGTTGGTTGTTTTATGCATATGATGAGATACACCAACTGCGAAAAATAGTCTTTGACAATTACCAGCAGTGTACGCTGTCTTTAAAGAAAACATTACAAAATAGCGATAAATAAATCATGTCCCATTTAGATGCCGTTTGTAAAGCTCTTCATAGCAAGAAGGAAAAACAATATGCATGAAGGTGTCGGTGCGGCAAGTCGGGCCATAATGGCATGACGAAACATACATTAGGTCAGAATTGGTTTTCTCAAAATTTGTTATAGAATTCTAAACCTTGTATTTTCGATCGGAAAATCGAAACTTTTTGCTTCATGCTTGAAGCGTTTCTCAGATTCAAAATATGCCCCATTCTCTACAACTACATTATTTCAAAGGGTGTCATTTTTAACAAGGTTATCAACAGCTTTCAAGCTTACCACGTAGTGTTTATGGTCATTTACTTTTGGAGTAACTACCAAAAAATGCTGTATGCCCCCCTTTAAACGTCACGACCTTAACACTTTAAGAATAATATTTGTTTTCGCGCATGATTTATTCGAAGTTCGTATGTAACCTAATTGCATATAATGTGTGTGCAATGGTTTTGGGCAAAATTAATAATCTGCCATCGAGGAGACGGATACTAAGCAAGTAAAGCCAGTGGTCAAAACCCACACCATCACGTTAAAGAGGAAAGGCGTCTCCACATCCTTACCCCCCCCCCCCCGATAGGGTCATTGACTTTAGATTTTATTCAATTGCGTTGGCCCCGTGAGAAGAAATAATCCAAACTAGCAAAACGTACCGAATTATAGAAAACTAAATTAATTGTCTGTATCTACGGTTATAAAAACACGAACTTCCTGACCACACATTCCTCACATCCAATTAGTAATAACTAATTATATAAGATTCAATTACCACTGTTTTGGATTGTGTGTTATATGATAATAACGAGCATCAACGAACAATAAGGTACATGTAGAGTTCAAATATTATCGAACAAAGGAAATGCAGGTGTCATTTTACCACGCGGGCTACTACGCTGGTAGGGAGCACCCGAACAAAAGAATTCTGTTAGTACTATTTTGCAAACTAGCGCCATGCTGTCTTTTGGCACGGCGACAATAATACACGATATCAGGAATTGTAAAAATCAGCGCCTCCCTGTATCCGCTGTTATACGAATATCAGATGTATACGGAAGAGACTTAAACCGACTTGTACATCCTTATTTCTAATAATCAACTCGTTTTCAATAATTATACACATCACATCGTATTGCATCTGACCACCCCCAGGTTTCTATGCCACAAGGGTGATGTTTCGTTCATTATTTTCTTGCAATTTCGATGACGAACTGAGCTCAAATCTTCACATGTTTGTCTATTTTGTTGTTGCAGTCACACCAAGTGAGATTATTGTATACTCCTTTAATTTATAGCAACTACCAAAAGTATCGGATTGTTGAATTAAGTTCAAAAAATGGGCCTGCTGTGCCCAGGAAATGGCTTTCAACCCGTGTGATAAAAGGCACTATTTTTGGAAGGGCCAACTTTCCCAAAAATGAAGTCCCGCTAGTTTACTCTTTCAGGGGTGAGTTAAATTTTGGAGTGAAAAGCTCAAAGATTAAACAACTTCGTGTGACAAGGGTGTTCTTTCTAACATTATTATCTCGCAACTTCGACGACCCATTGAGCTCAAACTTTCACAGGTTTGTTGTATGCATATGTTGAGATACACCAAGTGAGAAGACTGGTCTTTGACAAAATACCAATAGTGTCTACCGCTTTACTGCATTCATTTTCGTTTTCGTCGTGCACACGTTCTTATTCACTTAATAGTAAACTTATTTCATTTCAAGCAGTCGAAACTTTCCTTTAAACATTTTAAAGTTGAATGTATACCTATCAGTTGATGAAACTGAATGGCTGACCCGCTTTTGCAGCTGGCTTTAATGCGAATGCATGAGTCTTGTGGCCTAATCAAATTGAATGATCTTATTTAACCAGAATAAATAATAAACTGGCTCCTTTTGACTTTTGCATGCTGAAACGAAATGGAATGGTTTTAAAACGAATGGATTGTTCGATAAAATTGACCAAGAAAACCTATTGTAACCCTTTTAGTCGGTTGTGGACATGACTGTTTTAACTCAGTCCAATGACCTCAACCAAAAGGATTGAAGCAGCGAATACAGGGACCAGTTCCATGGAGCTGCTTAAGCAGAAAATAATGCAAAAATGAGAAGGATACCAGACACAAATGAGAAGGATACCAGACACAAATGAGAAGGATACCAGACACAAATTGTACATGTGACCAGTTTGGCTGGTAACAATACTCTTTGGTTAGCACAATTTTGTTGAGATTAGCAACTTTCTGTGCTTAAGCAGCTCCATGAAGTTGGGCCCTGTATTGCAAACTTATCTAAATCAACCAATGGCGCAGTTAAAATGGCTCCACGCGGTCATTATTATAACTAAAAAAGTAAACCCATGTAGGCTACACATAACCTTACGGATTGGATGTAGGTCATGCCATTGTTGTCCTGTTATACCTTTTATATCAATTCTACTGAGAGGTCCAAGTTGAACAATACAAAACCTTGGGGCGATTGTTGCATTGCAGTAAAATACCTTAAGGTCCCGTCCGTTAAGCCCAGCATAAAGGCATCATGGAAGGTATCTATGTATGCAACGCGGCCCAAGGAATCAATTTCACAAAAGAATTATCAAAAACTCTTTGTGAATTTGACACTTTTATTATGAAAGTGATGGATCGTATTTGAAGGTTGGTCTATGCATGTTTTTCTTCTTTACTGTTGGCTAGAATATGAGTTTGTATACTATGTCAACTTTAAATATATCCGAGTGCTGCCTTCAAGATCAAGTAAAGAAATGGTAACTAAAACAATGTGTATCACTGTGAGACAATTAAGAACTGTTGTACAACTACTAACGTTTAGCTCATTAAAGACACTGGACACGAAAATTTGAGCTCAATTGATCCTCGAAGTTGCGAGATAATAACGAAAGAACAACTCCCTGGTCACACGAAGTTGTGCGCTTTTAGATGCTTGATATTTAGACCTCAAATTCTGAATCTGAGGTTTCGAAATCAAATTCGTGGAAAATTACTTCTTTCTCAAAAACTGTGTCACATTAGAGGGAGCCGTTTCTCCAAATGTTTTAGAACATCAACAGCTCCCCATTACTCGTTACCAAGTAAGGTTTTATGCTAATAATTATTTTGAGTAATTACCAGTAGTGTCCACTGCCTTATTAAAGTCAACAATATGATACACCATTGCAAGCTCTGGTTCTGACCACCATTTCGGAGTTAATGTGCACGTAACTGCACCAAGTGTTTGTTTGATTGTTGCGCTTTTCGACTTCCGAAGTGACATAGCAGTGTCGCACGTGAGAGGGTGACGTCATGGGCACAAGTTTATACATTGAAAATTTTCCGTTGATAATCCTTCCATAAGAATTTCCGACAGTGGCGTGAAAGAGACAGGAATAATATTTATAAAATATTCTGTGATCGGTGAGGCATAACTATAATTAGCGGCTCATTTTCCAGGGACGTCAGGGTCCAGTTTTACAGAAGTGTTTCAGCAGAAATATTGCTTAACGATTTCTGCTCAGCTTATTTAGAAGGACAGTTGCAAAATGTGCAAGTGAGATGGTACTTTATGGCTGGTAACCAAAACTGTTTTGTGCTTGCGCTTAAAGGGTTTGGGTAAGTTTGGTAGGACACATACATAGTACAAACGTCCACAGATTTACATTAAACTTACACGGTTTTAATAAAGATAATAATGATAGAAAGCTTCCCTTAAAATATTACCTGTTGAGGTGCTGTAGTTTTTGAGAAATTAGTAAAATTCTTTTTACGAAAATTGTTTTAGCGTGTACAACGGCTTTATGCAACTCTCATGAAAACATTGCTCTGTGATTTTCCCTTTTCCCCCTCAACACTTGACGTCTAATGAAACTGAACCTTCTGCAAGTAAATCATACTACATGTATCTTAATTCACAGTGAGTAGGGATTCTTGTCAAGACCAAAAACATTATGTACAAGGTATCAAACCCTTCAACATCAGCTCTGTATCAAATTGAGCACATCAGTTATCAAACTTTACTTCAATGCCCCTTGCCGTCCGGTCTTTGCTCAACCATGCATGGATGGCTGTATTGAAAAAGTTGTTACATTGCACGTGTGATGTTACCTTAAAAATCCCGGCTTCAGGCAAACAGGACGTGTCACCGACTCGACTACAACATACAAGATCTCCAACTTATATGCACAATCAATGTTTGCCTAAAACAGAACCAGCCTGTAGGGTTAGTCTATATTTCAACTTTGGTAAGTTTTTTTCATTTCGTAAAATTCTCGTATCTTTTCAAACCTAACGTTGCTATTATACAAATTCCGTTGATACGTAGGGCCTTTACACCTTTACGGACCATAGCGAAACCCGTTGACTTGGGTTGGGTTTGGAGTACTTCGGGCGATCCCGTAAAAACATAAGGATTATTATTTTACCATAGCCAGGCCTAACTTGTGCATATAAACTGCACATTAAGATTTGCTGGGAATATTGAATCTTTTAAGAAATGAGCAAAACGGTTTTAATCTGTTGGTGTTTAAAACAATTAATATAGGCCTATAAATGGTGCATTATAACCGGACTCAAAGGAAGGCACGAACATAAAACAGTGGATCATCATTGGAACAAAAACCCCTACAATGCTGGCCAAAATGGTTGGACCCTTCTCCAGCCCTCATGAATTCAAGTCCGAAATTGCGGTTATTTATATTGCACCGGCCATGCAAAATTCCTCCCCCCCCCCCCGTCCCTCCAGATTGGCTGTCGCAAGATCGAACCTACAATGTTAATTTCAGGAAATAATTCCACAAGAGGGCGCTAGTTCAGGTAGTCCTGTCGATTGCTACTGAACAATAAAAAGGAACTTATTACACGTTAAATGTGCGCGTTAGCAAACTATTTACATTGCGTCATTTCAAAGACAGAGCATTAACTTTTATATGTGTTTGATCACGCAATAAAGGTGAACTAACGTGGGGTGTCGTGGCCAAGCGGATAAGAGCACCGAACTCGAGCTCTGCTGCTTCTGTTCAGCAGAGTGTGGGTTCGAATCCCGATCGTGACACTTGTGTCCTTGAGCAAGACACTTAACTATAATTGGTTCTGGAGTGAATTAAGGCCCAGTGACCAATTATTATTATTAGCAGCAGCAGTAGTAGTATAATGAAAGGTATTCTCGGTTAAATTTGGCAAATGAGCAGTCAATTTCATTTTCATGCGTTCGAATTAAAGCTGTTTTGCCTCTCCAGTTGTTACTGCGTTTCAAATTCAGAATTCGGCCATTCAATTTCGTTTTAAGTCGAGTCAAATTCCTTTAGCACTCTGTTCAATTTAGCGTATCGTCATTCTTTTTCGTGACACACACGCCTCCAGAAGCGTCTGTGAATTTGAATGCTGCTTTGATGAATTGTTCAATTGAATAATTATTTTGTTAAATCGAATAACGTAAAAGTACATTTGACTAGTCTTAAAACGAAATCGAATGACCCTTATTATTATTAATAAAGAGAACACAGAGCGTCGGCCTCATTATTGAAAGCCCAATAAAAGGGGTTGGGCCTAGTGACGTAAATGTGCCAAATTTTGTGACCTGGAGTTGTTGACTTCCAACTTGAGGTATTGTGGTCGACAATAATACCCTGAAATAAATGGCCCTATTTGCTGAGAGGTGAAGGGAAATTTGTCAAGATTGATGCTCGGAAGTTAGGAACATTACACTGGTTTAGGGTGGTTTTTTTTTGAGGGAGAATAACTCGATGGGCCCTTGGTTTACACATAAAAAAAATTGAGCGGAGGATGAAAGTTCAAGAAGTCAAAGGAAAATGTTTTCCTTTACTGTAAAAAGCTACGAGTTACTTTTTTAACGTATAGGCCTAAACTTTGGTTTGCGGTAACACCATGTGTGCGTCTACTTGCCAGGTAGAGTTCTTCAGAGAACTGTCTTTCAAGACAGTGGACACTATGTTATTGTCAAAGACTAGTCTTCACAGTTCATGTTCATCTCAACACACGCATAAAATAACAAACCTGTGAAAATTTGAGCTCAATCGATGAAAGGAAAAAACACCCTTGTCACATGAAGTTGTGGCTATCTGATGCTTGATTTCGAGACCTCAAATTCTAAACTTGAGGTCTCGAAGTCAAATTCGTGGAAAATTACTTCTTTCTCGAAAACTACGTCACTTCAGAGAGAGCTGTTTCTCACAATGTTTTATACCATCAACCTCTCCCCATTACTAGTAATGATGATAATTATTTTGAGTAATTACCAACAGTGTCCACTGCCTTTAAAAAAAAAACAATACCGCGAAGAAGTCGATTTTTTCGATATTTTTCGGGAGACTTTTTAGTTCTGAAAAAAAAAACCCAATTGTCCTGCTTTTTACCTACCATGGGCGGAAGGAGGAAAATTGGCCTAGACTACTACTTTTTAACTTATATGATCGTTATTAACTGCACTGCCACGGAGTGAGTTCTTAGCCTGCTCTCTGGTCATCGTCAGGAGACTGACTAACGTTTTTTTAATAATAAGCATCTCGTGCACAACATGCTATGGGAGTTTATTCATTTGGGCGCACCAATGTAACGTTATCATGGTGTGATCGACCCTCTTAGTTTGTTCTCCATTTTACCCAAAATCGTTGTATCCAAACCAAGGCTGGAAATGAAAACAGAATAGTCTGGTTTCTTTCTTGTGCAGTGAGTGTTAGCATTGATTGCTGCTATTGGATGCAGGGAACAAAACCAAGATGGTGAAAGATTCGCTTTATTTTTTGGGGGGGTAGAGGATAGATCAACAACCTTCGTGGTTGAATCATGGTTGAATACACACCTGAGAACGTATGCCCGTATCGAATAATACACACCTGAGAAGGTATGCCCGTAATGAAGAAGGCTGTCTTTAGACCTACATTGAATGTCTTAGAGTAGAGCGTCCAGATTGCATTGTTAAGTCTCAAAAGCTATTGGAATAACAAAAGAGTAACAAGGGTCTCCAGCCCGTCCGGACTCGAGAGTGACTTGTTTTGCTCTCTGGCCTCAGTACATGTCTAACGGTACACGCTGTAAACTTGTCATCTTTAGTGCTATAGCACACCAAGGTGTAGTGTAGACAACTGGCGACCACCGACCCAACGTTGCATCAAGATAGTTGCTTACTGAATGGTAGTGTCCGGTGAACAATTCCACATTTCAGCCGGAGTTGATTGACTGTGTTTTCTGACTGCACCCACGATCTCAGGCTGCTTGGTCGTCTGCTATTCCGAAATTTATTTGATGGTCTTGCAAACTCGGTAGAATAAGGTATATCTTTGATTTATCTTCAGTGTGTTTGTTATAAAAGTTATCTGAGGTTTCGAAATCAAATTCGTGGAAAACTACTTCTTTCTCGAAATTTACATTACTTCAGAGGGAGCCGTTTCTCACAATGTTTTCTACTATCAATCTCTCCCAATTTCGTTACCAAGTAAGTTTTTGTGCCCAAAAAGTTTTTGTGCAAAAAAATATTTTGAGTAATTACCAAAAGTGTCCACTGCCTTTAATGAGCTGTTCAGTCATTACATCAACATCATGAGCTCAACAAAGAGAGACACAGATCAAAGAGAGATACTTTTTTTTATAGACAGACAGGTTTTTAGTTGTTATGAGACTGATTTATGTAGCACCATGGGTTTTGTTATAGGACTACTTTTCGTATGATGGCGTAGTAATATTATGAATACTAATTAAGTAGGGGGTATAGTACTTATACCAGGGCGCGGCCAATGATCGCCAGTAGCCGTTAGCCTGGTCTGGGAGGTTGGAGTCTCCGTCTTTAATTTACCTAGATTTCGTAAGTTAAATTATTAAATAAAGCTATTGTGTTCTCGGGGATCTTTCCGTATGGCGCCACCACTTTTTCACTTATTTTTACAAAAAGGGATATATCAATCAGGTAAACAAGTTCCTATATTATTTTATATCGAATGAAAAAGTGGTGGCGCCATACAGAAACTTTTTCATAATAGTTTACAAGGTGCTGCGGCGCACTCAGAGCCACTATCAGACACTCCCGGCAAACCCCTGTACTTATTGACAAGGGTGACTGCTCTGTATTTCGACACCCCTGTGTGCCGACACCCCTATGTTCAGACAACTCAACCTATATTCCGACAATCCCTATGTTACGACACCCCTATATTCCGACACCCCTATATTCCGACACCCCAATGTTCCGACACGTCTATGTTCCGACAACCTGCACCAACATTTTGTGTGTTTTGTTGCCAGCTTACTCGGGGAGCCATACCTGATGTTTGAAACCACACAACAAATGAAACACATGCAACAAATTCATGTGTGATTCGATTAACTATTATGTGATTCCTTCACTTAAAAAAAAATAGTACAAATTCGACTCACGTCCAAACTTAGGCTTACTCCCCGGCCGGGAAACCGGTAATACTAGTTGTGTTTTTGTTATTTTTCAACATAGTAATATTGTGCGAAACTAACTTATGCGAAACTAACTTGTCGGAACATAGGGGTGTCGGGACATAGGGGTGTCGGAACATAGGGGTGTCGGAACATAGGGGTGTCGGAACATAGGGGTGTCGGAACATTGGGGTGTCGGAACATTGGGGTGTCGGGTGTACAGGGTTTCGGCTGCATTGCAAGATGTTCTGAACCAACGGCTTTACGTCGCTTTCGAAGGACGCAGCAATAATGGTTAAGTATGTTGCTTAGAACCCACGTTCTGCTGATAAGAAACACATGAGCTGGAGTCCGATGATCTTAACCGCACGGCTACGACACACAACTATCGGTGCGATGAGTGTGTATTCATCATAACTGTACATTATTTTGTATCTCTCTTTTTGGCTCATCTTTTCCTCAGATTTGCAACCAACCATGAAATCCACGGACTCTATGAAGACTCTCTATGAGATTCTGAGGCATGTTAGCGTCGAACCAATAATGTTCATCATCTCGATGACGACGTTCATGCGGCAGCCTACCAACCAACTCCTCGTCTTACACAAAGTATGTCTCCTCAACTACAACGCCACGACATGCAACCACATTATGACTGTCGATGTTGAGAATGATATCCAAGCCGACACAGCTTACTGGAATTTCTACCTGAAGATGGCACTCTTAATCCCCGGGGCGGTTGTGTCCTCCCTCTACGGCCCGCTCAGTGACAAACTCGGGCGTCGAGTATTCTTAATCATCCCGTCCGTTGGAAACATCTTCGGGGCAGTTGCGTTAATAATCCAGTCTGAGATACCCCTGATGCCTCTGGAGTATCTGCTTGCGACTGAACTTATTGTTGGACTATCGGGAAATGTCGTGACAACGTATGTGGTAGCCAAGAGCTACCTGTGCGACATAACCGACCGAACGAACCGGACTAAGCGACTGGGAGTGGTCAAGTCCATGTCATATTTCGGCGGGCCTGTGGGTGCTTTCTTGTCTGGTATTCTGGTTGATAGAGAAGGCTTCGCTTCTGTTTATTATATCATAGCTGGTATCCATGTTTTTATTGTTATCTATGTAGCTGTCTGGCTTCAAGAGAGTCGGGGTGCGGATCACCACGATAAAGGGGGTGATTTAGAGTTGGAGGACGGGATGGGGGAACACAGCGAGCAGGAAGACCACCACAAGGATGGGGCAGAAAAGGAGGTAGACGAAACGACGGATGACGCATCAACACGGAAGGAAAACAAGACAGGTAAATGTCAATGATTCAATTCATTTTTTTGTTCAATTCAGACTCACATTTATTACCATACTTTTTTGAAGAAAACATACTTGAACAATGCATATGCAAGAAATTGATATAAACAATAACAAATTGTAGTAAGTGTGAAAGATAGCAGACAACAAAGGATGGAGGCATCTTGTAGAATCCGAGGCTCGTAGTGAGGCACCTTACAATGACAAACAAATTCGATAGTAAACGGACAGACATGTTTGAAAAACACAAGCAAACGACCATAATGACAAATAAATACTCAACACATACTGTTCAGAAACAGTTTGAGAATAAGCTATGTTAAATACTGTGAGAAAACAGATCTTTTATATGCGCCTTTAAAGGCAGTGGACACTATTGGTATTTGTCAAAGACCAGTCTTCTCTCTTAGTGTATCTCAACATTATGCACAAAATAACAAACCTGTGAAAATTTGAGCTCAATTGGTCGTCGAAGTTGCGAGATAATAATGAAAGAAAAAAAAAGTTGTATGCTTTCCGATGCTTGATTTCGAGACCTCAAATTCTAAATCTGAGATCTCGAAATCAAATTCGTGGAAAATTACTTCTTTCTCGAAATTAACATTACTTCAGAGGGAGCCGTTTCTCACAATGTTTTCTACTATCAATCTCTCCCCATTACGTTACCAAGTAAATTTTTATGCTAATAATAATTTTGAGTAATTACCAATAGTGTCCACTGCCTTTAAATCGACCAACAGATGAAGATAACGTGATGTGTAGACTCTGTGGCGTCACTCGTCAGGGTCTTACTGAAGTGTTCAAGGGGATAGAGAACATGCTGTTCGTGTGCTTCCGAGAGAGAGTCGGCTTCAGACGGAAACACCTTGTTATTGTCCAGCTCATTGGTATTATTCATAATATTGGATCCTCAGGTAGGTTATAAAACTTCATAAAATAATTTCTCAATTTTGCATTCAATTCAGTGAAACATTTATTTCCGTGCTCACAGTAAGAAAACACAGTATAATTAGGCCACCATTAATAAAGGTACAATACAAGCAAAGAGTAAACGTGACCAAGAAACTGACAAAATGTAACAATGTAAGAAGTGACTAATAATAAGCCGAGGCTTGTGGGGTACAGACCTAGACATAATACAAAAACATGTTGACTCTAAACCAGTGATTTTAGCATCGTGCCAGTAAACTCATGACCAGGCAAGTCCATCGGTCTTTTGTTTTACCTTTGGTAACTGTAAAAGACCAGTCTTCTCACTTGATGTATCTCAACATATGCATAAAATAACAAACGTGAAAAGTATTTTGAACTTATATTAATTGGTCGTTGAAGTTGCGAGAGAATAGTGGAACAAAAACACCTCCGTCGTGTGCTTTCATATGCTTGAATTCGAGACCTCAGCTGTCAAGGAGTCTGTAAGTGAAAACAAATTGAAAATCGGTTGAGTAGTTCTTGAGATATGGTCCCACTTCCGGTTGACCCGGCAGTAGAGGTCAAATTGAGGTCACGGTTTTTCCAAATTTTTCTCCTATCCCCAAGGAGTCTTATAACTACAAACAGTCGACATTATTAAAGAAGAATGTCGTCTTCCTGTGATAATTTATCTCGGAATGTCGACATCCTAAAAGTAGGATGTCGTCTTCCTGTGATAATTTATCTCGGGATGTCGACATCCTAAAAGTAGGATGTCGTCTTGCTGTGCTAATTTATCTCGGTATGTCGACATCCTAAACGTCAGTTGTCATCTTCCTGTGATAATTTATCTCGGGAAGTCGACATTCTAAAAGAAGAATGTCGTCTTCCTGTGATAATTTATCTCGGAATGTCGATATCCCAAAAGTAGGATGTCGTCTTGCTGTGATAATTTATCTCGGGAAGTCGACATCCTAAAATTAGGATGTCGTCTTCCTGTGATAACTTATCTCGTGAAGTTGACATCCCAAAAGTAGGATTTCTTTTGTTGAAAGGATTTTACTTGTATACGTTTTGTTAACTAGTATTACATTTCCAACAATATTTATAATATTCATGGTCATAAACTACGTTAAACTAAAATAATGGACGAAACAAAATGTCCAACGTAAAACTCCATAAGGTTTGGAACATAATGGTCCCGCAAGTTCAAATACGTGCAAGACTTGCTTAGTCTACACAGAAGGTAATAAATAATTGTTTACAAGCAAATGCAATCGTACAATAATAGAAAACAAAAACTAAAAATCAATGCAAAACACATGTAGGGGATGGAGGGGCCCATAAAAAGCAAACCTTAACGAGTACGGACCCCCCCCCCTTTTCTAACGAAGAAAGCGATGTAAGCAATTCTATTTAGTGGGTGTAATCTTATGTAGCGGCAAAACAATTCAAAATTACAGGAAGAACAAACACAAAAACAGTTAGCGTAAAATAAAACTTAACCATATATTTAAATGAAACAGATAAACAAAATACCCAACATCATAATAAAACATAAAAGGGAACACTAGTTGATTGATAAAAATAAATACTAGAGAAAATGGGCCCCACAACTCTTGCTGGGAAAAAAACCATGTCGAAATATACCATTGTTATCCATTAGAGACGTTTTGTAGTCACTTTGGTTGGGGTAGTAGGGAGCGAGGAATCTTATAGCAAAAACACACGAAAATCCCATGGCTGGGACATCAGTTTATACACCAGACAAATCTATTATATGGATATTCTTTTGAATATTTTATTTTGTGCATATGGTCCGTGATTCATGGTCCGTTGAATATAAGTGGGCGGTTGTATCGACAACAGACTTTTATCCTTTTGATCACCATCAGCGTATAATAAACTTCAAGGGCTGACGATTGCACTTTTGGTATTGTCATTGTTCTCATAAAGAACTTTTTGACTTCAGTAAACACTGCATGTTCTGTGGTAATCCTGCCAAGTATGATGGCAAACGCAAAGGGTTTGAAGTTATCCCTGTCAGATCAAAGGATTTGCAAATCTCGTAGTGATCCATGGTCTCAGATTGTGTTGGGTAGACTTGCAATTGTTAATGATCTTCATGCAGCTGATGCTGTTTATCATCAACAGTGTAGTGTGAATTTCAGAACTGAAAGACAGATACCCCAGGCTTATTCTGAAGATGGCCCAAGCACCGCCAAAAAGATAAAAATAGGCAGACCCAAAGAAGAGGTGAGAATAACAGCATTCTTACAGGTTGCAGAATTTCTGGAAGAAAATGATGATGAACAAACCACAGTAGGTGAACTAGTAGCAAAAATGGCAGACTATCTAAAAGATACAGGGCATGAGGCCTATAGTGCGGTGTACATGAAAAAGAAACTACTAGAACACTTCGGAGACAGAATCATTGTAACCGAAATTAATGGAAAACATGGTGTTGTGACATTTCGCAACACAGCAAATTATATTCTGTATGAATTTCACAAGCAACCAAAGAATGAGACACCGGAAAAGGAGAAAATGAGAATAATAGAGACTGCTGCCAAACTTATTCAGAGTGATGTCAAGTTTCGGAATATCACCGCTGATGCATACCCAAGTCCGGCGGAAATGTCCTCTACCACTGCATCACTTGATTTTATCCCAGATTCACTTCAGAGGCTGTTAAGGACTATGTTTGCTGGCAAAAATGTAGACATCAAGCTGGCATCCATTGGGCAGGCCATCATGCAAGCAATAAGGCCAAGGGTCCAATGTAGACATCAAGCTGGCATCCATTGGGCAGGCCATCATGCAAGCAATAAGGCCAAGGGTCCAATGTAGACATCAAGCTGGCATCCATTGGGCAGGCCATCATGCAAGCAATAAGGCCAAGGGTCCAATGTAGACATCAAGCTGGCATCCATTGGGCAGGCCATCATGCAAGCAATAAGGCCAAGGGTCCTCATTGCTCCCCTCCAATTTGGTCTTGGAATACTGATGCATCATCATTTTTCATCTCGGTTCCTAATCGACACAGTGCACTCTCTTGGTTTCGCCTGTTCCTATTCTGAAGTGAAAAAGCATGAAAAAAGTGCAGCAGTGTCACAAGGAACAGAAAATCCGGGTTATATTCAGGACCAGCACATTCAGTATGTTGCCGACAATGTCGACCATAACATTTGTACAATTGATGGATTTGGTACCTCCCATGGAATGGGTATAGTAGCAACAAAGACACCAGGTACAATGACTTGTAAGCCTATACCAAAAGTTAATGTAACTGCCGCAGATATTGCTGATGTTGGGCGTATCAACATAGAATACTTTAGGGCCTCTCATACAGTACAACAGCTGATGTACCAACCCATGGTGAATTTGAGAACAAGAGACCCAACAATTAACATGATGTGCTTTGGAAGACATCATTACTACTTCAATCCCCAAGGCCTTCATGGTCTGGCATGATGCAGATGGTCAATAAGGGTGAATACCCAGGACAGTCATCAGTATCTTTTCTTCCTATGATTGACATGAATCCATGCGACCCATCTTTTGTGTACTCAACACTGCGATTTGTTTGTGACCATGCTGCACAGTACAGTGTTACTCCTGTTTTGACTTTTGGTGAAAGGCACTTACAATCATTCGAAACCAGCCTAATTTATTTTAATTTTATTTTAACTCTTCGGACAAAAAAAAAAAGCAAAACAATAAAACAAGCACAGGCCGTCCAGGGAAGGGCAAAAGTCCAAAAACTGTCATCAAAAAAGATGTGCTCTCCCAGAGCAGTGACATGAAGCAAATTGTCTTGGGACTACACACTGAAATGAGCTTCCTTGGAAGTATTGGGCATTTGATGAGAGGCTCAGGACTCCAGGAACTTCTTGAAGTGATTTATGCAAGCAACTCGGTTGGACACATGCCTAGTGGCAAGGCGATATCGAGAGCTGTGCGTGGCCATCTCCTTGTTGATGCTGCCCTCAATACCATGCTGGTTGCAGACTTGTACAATGCGCCTCTGCCAAGTAATTATGAGGAACAGTCTCTTAAAGTTGAAATAATTTCCGTTTCATGATTTTGCGAACATTGTCACTAAATATGAACTGCTACCGCCTATAACTATTAAGTAGGGTTGAAATGTAGTATAAGATGCCTTTAGGTTTTTTTTTACGACGACATCGTCGTCGTCAAAAGCCTCTATTCAATCACGCACGTTCGTCCACGGACGACGCCACCTCGGAGTCTAAATTTGACGTTTGTTCACTCATTTCCCAAAAACTACAAAAAACTTCAAAAAAAACCCTATTTATATAAGTTTGGGTGGCACGGTTGGCTTGTGCGTATAAAGCGCTCGCCTCTCACCAAGGTGACCCCGGTTCGATTCCCGGTCGGGGCCATATGTGAGTTGAGTTGTGCGTTGGTTCTCTGCTGTGCCACGAGGGTTTTCCAGACTATCCGGTTTTCCTCCCTCAGGAAAAAATCAAACACTTTCGATCTTGGCTGTGCTCCGTGTGGTCATAATGGGTTGATGTGGCTGGCAGCTGAATGCGCCCTTGCATGCCTGCTTCTCGAACACGTTGTAGCCGCGTCCTTCGCAATTCAGCTCTTAGCTGCGAGTAAGGACGATTAGCCCCCCAAATTATTATTATTATATACGCACGTTCGTTAAAAGAAAACCCTAAACCTTCGTGTACAGAGTATATTGGTCCAGAACTCGGTTAGGAAACGAAGAAACAGAGACTGCGCTGTGGTCCAGAACGTATGTAGAAAAACAAGAAAAAGAGACTTGAGTAGACTCCTCTCAAGAAGTCACAATTCATGATAGGTACATACTGAATTGCATTTACCATAGAGAATGTTTAACAATAACATGGAAGTGACTGCATCCAGTTATATTCAAACGCGTAGACTCATCTCAAGAAGTCACAACTCATGATAGGTACATACTGTATGGCATTTACCAAAGAGAATATTTAACAATAACATGGAAGCGACTGCATCCACTTATATTCAAATGAAGATTACGTGGCTAATTAATTAAGATTTTTAATTTTGTTTACATTTAGAGTAAAGCTTATGTTCTAAGCTTCAATTTGGTATATGATTTCACTCTTTTGAAGTTATGGTCTAGGAGAATAGACTTAAATAAAGAGCGTGTACAAATGCTATGGGGTTTTTGCGGAAACAAAGAATAATAATAATAATAATAATAATAATAATAATAATAATAATAATAATAATAATAATAATAATAATAATAATAATAATAATAATAATAATAATAATAATAATAATAATAATAATAATAATAATAATAATAATAATAATAATAATAATAATAATAATAATAATAATAATAATAATAATAATAATAATAATAATAATAATAATAATAATAATAATAATAATATTAATAATAATACAAATAATAAAAACCTCAACGAAAACAATACCTGTTCCGACGGTAGGTCGGAACAGCTAATAATAATAATAATAATAATAAAAATAATAAAAATCTCGACGAAAACAATACCTGTTCCGACGGTAGGTCGGAACAGCTAATAAAGTTTCATTACTATCCAACGCATGCAAGAATTAACACATTATTTTTGTTGAGGATCTATTATCACGTTATCGCCCTCTAGTCGTCAATTAACTCACCGTACAACCATTCAGAGAACGTTTTATCACAGTTGATGATCATTTTTTTTCAGAGAAAATGAACGAAGCAAAGGTTAACGTAAATCATGAATTATGCCTCTATGCGCGCCCCCTAGTCATTGCATCGGTGCCCTTGAAGCATGCATACAGGACAGTGTAAATGCTTATGTGTACGATTTGCAACAACTTCAAACAGAAAATTCCTCGCTTTTGATGGTATTCAAGACACCAACAAAATATCATTAAAAAAAAGTTTAAAAAAGTATCAGGAATATATCTTTATCATTTCTAGAATATTTTCTTTTATACAAACCTTCAGCAACAAGGTCGTTGCAACCTATCCAGAAATAATCGCAGCTGCTCATGTTGTTGAAGTGTTGTAACTCTTCATCGAATTGAGGGACAACCATCCCCCCACCCAACTCAACACAAATCCTCTTGCCCTCTTCCCATGTAGCGTAGGCATCGTGCAACTTGTAGCATTTGTCTCGCCACTGGCTCCAAGTAGGGGGCATGGCTTCCAACACCGCCCGTTTACGGCAGCGTAGTAGTTTGCCATCAAAAACATACCAACAACACCCAGCAGTTTGTTCGCCAACATTTTGCAGACCATCTCTTGACAAATTTAAATTGCTGCCAGATATAAGCAAAGAGTAGCACACTTCACTTCACAGAACCGTGTCACAATCCTTAATTGCCCTTTAAAACAAAACTCATCAAGTCACACAAAGAAACCGCACAACAGCAACAAACCAATCAAAATAGCCTAATTATAAAACTGGGGAAAAATATTATAATTTTGAGTTGTGCAGATAGCATTTTAAATGAGACAAACATTTTACAATTTCCAGAGAAAGTCAACTTGCAAAATAAGTATTGTTGAAGCTTTGCATTGTGTTGATAAATAGGAAGAAAGTATAAATAAATGTTTTCACGGGGATCTGGTAAGTACTGAATATACAGTGCTAACACACATCAGTGTATGTGTGGGTTACAAATCATTGCGGTACAAAAGCATAGGATTCGAACTGCCTCTAGCTACCGGGCAATTCCTATAGTTGATAAGACACTGCTCTAGAATTGCAATGCAAAGGGTCGTGGGTTCGAATCCCACCCGAGTAATATGCCTGTGATATTTTTTTCAGAGGACTCGGGAAAGTACTGAGTATACAGTGCTAACACACATCTAGTATGTATTGCAGTTAAAAACCGAATTGCAGATGCCAACATCAAGTGTTAAAAAATGCATCAATTAACAATACGGAGAAATTAACCAAAAATGTGTACTGTATGCATTGTAAAAAATACATTGGTAAAAACCAAGAAGGCACAATCTTTTTTTACACACATATAATTATGTTAAAAGGCATTTAAAAGACTGGCGATTTGAGGAATTGCACTTTGCTTGTACCGAACAGTTCTACATTTCTGTATCTGTTAAATAATGAACTAACGCCTGGTGTGGCCATGGAGGATTTCTACTCCATGTTGTGGCTATCCCGTACGTGTGGCTTAATAAAGAAACACGTTGCCTGGGATCGGTCGAGTTGGTCTTTGAAAAGCGTTTGTAACCGTTCGTTATAAAATGCATATGTGTAGAAAGATGTTGTAAAAGTAGAATACAGTGATCTACACCAAACATGCCTCGAAATTGCACGGTTGTCCTTTTACCTCGTCGACTAACACGGTCGGCCATTTTTTTTATGGGAGTCAATTATTTGAATCCCATAAATGACCGCCCGTGTTAGTTCGCACAGTAAAAGGAAAACCACGCAATTTCGAGGCAAATTTGTGTGGATCATTGTATTTTACTTTTAAAACATCTTTCCAACCATATGCATTTAATAAAAAGCAGGTTATAAACGCTTTTATTAGACCAACTCGTCCGATCCAAGGCAACGCGTTCCTCCTTATTTGGGAAGGTAGCCATCTCTACATATGTGATGCGATTCAATTGACAGAGCAAAATCGCCACACAGTTTGTCTCTACGATGTTCAAGGGTTTCAAGTTTGCACACACAATTAACGCATCTGCTTAATAACTAGAATAGTTCTTACCAAAAACTATACGATTGGTCACATGCAAATAGTAAGATTACCATTGAACAAAGTAACACGATAGTCTAAACAAAAAAAAAGGTCTAAAATAACCCTGACATGTTGTCAAAAGATCATTCATACAGGTAGACGACTATGAAAACGTAATCAACGCAAACGTAAATTTACGGACTCCGTAAAGTGAAATATTCCTGCAGGAATACGGAATTTATTTTATTGGCTGACAGCAAAACTACCAGAAAGGTTGTTTCATTCCATAAAGTATAAAGTTTGCATGTGTTTACACGGTTGTGGCTGAAATACAGTATGTAGGTCTACTTACATGTACTTTATTATGTAGGTGTTTCGGCAAATGTGGTTGATTGTAACTACACTAATTAGCATAATTTATATTTGCATTTACGGAAAGTCCGTGAAAATAGCATCGAAATTAAGAAATTTCGGAGTTCGAAAATAATTACGGATAGTTATTTATTTAAGTGTGAACATATATACAACTTTTGTAACATTTGTTGATTTATCTCATTGACATGTCTATTCCACTTTCAATTGACTTGATCAATCACACCCAATACTTTAACGTAATGCACATTTTCTAATTGAGTGTTATTGATGCGAATGATTTCATCTTGTTCTAAATTTAAGGACACCGACAGGGTGACACAAAGTGTCTATATTTAGTTATAATTAAATCCATATATAGTTCTAACTTCATCACGTCGAACCATTTATTTAACCATGAAAAAACAACAGAGTGCACACACTTTCACGCACTACACAGCTGTAGTAGCAAAAAAATATCGATAACATAATACAGTGGGTTAAAAACAAATGCAGGTTAAAAACCACACACGCCATCTGACTATTCTGATTTTATATTTAGCATGTTGGCCTTTCATTTCAGAGAATGTAGTAAAGGCCCTAGGCTTTTTGAATTCGCCGCAATTTAACAAAATCACCACTTTGAGATTTTCCGCCAGATGTTGCATTAGTAGTGGTCTAGCAATCTTCTGAAGACATGCATAAATATCGAGAGTTATTTCACTTCCAATATCAAAACCATTTCTTAAAAAATATGGAAACGTTTGCGGTTACACGATGTAGTGACTATCTCTAAATAAGTTGGGTGGGGTTCTAAAAAAAACCTAAAAACTTTGGTTTAAACTCAGAGTTGAAACCAACGGATCTTTTCAGAACCACAACTAATAATATTTAGAGATCGACATTACATGGTGTCACCGCAAACCTTTCCATATATCGTATTTCCACCATGCAAAGTTTCAAATCATACACATTTTAAAGAATTTATTGCATGGTTGTTTCAAATCATACACATTTTAAAGAAGTTATTGCATGGTTGTTTCCCATCAGTTTAGTTTACAACGAAAAGAATTGATAGCCGGAAAACAAGCTGGAGATCAGCAGAAGACCGCCCTATCAAACCGAGTATAACACAATTGAGCTATAGGCTTGAAATCAAAGTTTCCCCTCTTCTTTGTGGGAAGCCATACCAGGCTGTGAACCCTCACCATAATTTAAAACCAGGGTTAACAAAAGGTATATATTCATACCTCAAGCAATTAAGTACATGCTTGGTGGCCCAAAAGTCGAAGTTTTAATAACTAAAACAATTAAACAAAGCTCACATCAATAAGTGAAGATCAAAAATATATAATAATTGTCACCATCAGGTTAAGCTTGTAATAATCAGTGAACAAATGAGTTGATCGTTAACATCAAAAGTTCAAAATTAACAACATTAGAAAAGAAATATTGTCAGTCCTTCTTAATGCGTATGTTTTCCTTGCCCGCCGTTTGGCTGTTATTACTCTCTTTTAACATTAAAAGAGAGCCAGTCACACAAGATGGGCTAAGGTTTTCCCTTTTAGGGTTTTACCTCACAAGTCTAAAATTGACATCGTTGGCCTAATACGGGTCGCATATAGGCACCTTTTTTTCGGGGGGGGGGGGGGGTCCCACAGATTCATTACAAGAAATAATATAATGATTTTGGGGGTTGAACAAAGAATTGACTAGAGTGGTATTCGAACCAACGACCTCCGGATTAACGTGCCGGCGCTCTACCAACTAAGCTATCTAGCCCTATATTGGCGGTGTCCCTAGAAATAATATAGTATGCAATCTAATAGAAAGCATACACAATATATAATTTTAATGAACAAGGGTATAGATTTCACAAAGAGTTAAGACTAGTCTTATTTACTCGTACTAACTTAAGACTAGCATTAAAAATATAGGACTAGTCCTACAGTCAAAAAAAAGTTCTTCGCGAAATTGACGCCCGGTTATTGGTATAGAATTGGTGGTTGGCATTATGCACAAACAAAGCTGAAAAACATTTTGATTTCTTCACGTACAATAGATTGTGGCATGTGAACTACATTGCCGTGGGGGTGTGCCATATTCATATCCCACACCGGCAAGAACCACACCCCGATGCCACCGAATAGTTCCTGATTAATTAGTCCTATCTGCCGTAACAGATAATCATTTGCAAAGATAACAGACACGTAGTTGCTATGCTCCCGGGGGTGGGGCCCCTTAACAACAATGGGAACGTCTGGACACCGACGTCGTAGACGAATTATGGCTTCTCTTAAAAGTGTCGTTCTCTCAATGTAGCTCTCACGGGTCCACTGTGAGAAATGTGCCCAAGGACTGACCACAACGATGTAGTTGCATGTTGGGTCTCTGAGACCGTCCAGGACGTCTACTTCGAATCGGACGTCTTTCAGATAGACGCCGTGGCTCGCTAGAACATGAGGGTGTATACTATAAACCATTGTAGCATTCAGTGGTTTGTAAACCCTGTTAAAGTAGCAGCAAGAAATGTCGTCAGCCTGACGCTGTCCTCTAACACCGAGCATTGAGTGAATTATATGGAACCACGCCCGAGTTGTGGAGTCCCCGAGTAGAACTACGTTCCTGTTGCTGACACATTTCCTGACATTGGGCGCTTCAATCCACTTGTCATCTACGGCGCATATTCTAGAGTGCCAATTGTCCCCATACCAGTAACCATGAAATGATGGAATAGGTTGGTCGGGGTGACAACGTGGAAGTTGATCTGAGAGTGATTTGTTCCCGCCTGAAATGAAAAATATATCAATGATAATTAATCGTTTATGTTGACATGAGCACCTTTCTTTAAATGCCCCTGACACGTTTGGTAATTGCCAAAGACCAGGGCCAAATTTCAAAGAGCTGCTAAGCACAGAATTTCGCTTAGCATGAACAGGATTACCAACCAAATTTCCACGTGATTTTCAGGATAAGCAAACAACAGCTGATACCAGTAACAAGCAAAATGCAACAAGTGGAAATTTGCAATGGTTGGTAATCCTGTTTTATAATCAATGAAGAAACTTCATGCTAAGCAATGTGTGTGCTTTTAGCAGCTCTATGAAATTGGGCCTAGTATTTTCACTCGGTGTATCGCAATGTGCATGAAGTAACAAATCTTTGGAAATGTTTGGCCTCAACTGATTATCGAAGTTGCAAGAGATGATGAATGACAACAACAAAAAACACTTGTTTTGCCAATTTTTGTGCTTTCAGATGTCCCAAAAAGCTTCAGTCCTGAGGGCTTTTATTATTTTTGAGAGAGAAATTATCCCTTTCTGAAAAACATGTTACTTCTGAGGGAGCCGTTTCTCAAAATGTTTAATACTCCGTTGCTTTTTATTAAAAACATTATTTTGA
Organism: Asterias rubens; assembly: GCF_902459465.1. Lineage (NCBI taxonomy): Eukaryota > Metazoa > Echinodermata > Asteroidea > Forcipulatida > Asteriidae > Asterias > Asterias rubens. The sequence goes on from NC_047062.1 coordinate 1,837,813, forward strand.
GTAGTAACACCATTAGTGTCCAGTCCCTTGCGGCCATTCAAATTTAAGCTAGTAACACCAGTAGTGTCCAGTCCCTTTAGGCCATTCAAATTCAAGCTAGTAACACCAGTAGTGTCCAGTCCCTTTAGGCCATTCAAATTCAAGCTAGTAACACCAGTAGTGTCCAGTCCCTTTAGGCCATTCAAATTCAAGCTAGTAACACCAGTAGTGTCCAGTCCCTTTAGGCCATTCAAATTCAAGCTAGTAACACCAGTAGTGTCCAGTCCCTTTAGGCCATTCAAATTCAAGCTAGTAACACCAGTAGTGTCCAGTCCCTTTAGGCCATTCAAATTCAAGCTAGTAACACCAGTATTGTCCAGTCCCTTTAGGCTATTCAAATTCAAGCTAGTAACACCAGTAGTGTCCAGTCCCTTCAGGCCATTCAAATTCAAGCTAGTAACACCAGTAGTGTCCAGTCCCTTTAGGCCATTCAAATTCAAGCTAGTAACACCAGTAGTGTCCAGTCCCTTTAGGCCATTCAAATTCAAGCTAGTAACACCATTAGTGTCCAGTCCCTTGAGGCCATTCAAATTCAAGCTAGTTTGTACAATTGTTTTGTATAATAAAAAGTTTTGATCATTTATAGAACCTTGTTTACTGTAGCGCCATGTTGGAAAGTGCGCCTCTATTGAAGGACTGGTCACTATTAGTTATTACTCAAAATAGTTATTAGGATAAATTCTTACGGAGCAATGGAGAGCTGTTGATAGAATAAAACATTGTGAGAAACGGCTCCCTTTGAAGTAACGAAGTTTTCGAGAAAGAATATTTCCTTTCGAAAATATTTGAATTTATTTCGAGACCTCAGCTGAGGTCTCGAATTCAAGCATCTGAAAGCACACAACTTGTGCGACGATGTTTTTCCCCCATTATTCTCTCGCAGCTTCGGTGACCAATTGAGTTTAAGTTTTCACAGGTTTGTTATTTTATGCATGTATACCAAAGGTGTCCAGTGGCTTAAGGGATTTTGGTACCTTTTGTAACACAAAACTTCCCTTAAAGGCAGTGGACACTATTGGTAATCACTCAAAATATTTATTAGCATAAAACCTTTCTTGGTGACCAGTAATGGGGAGAGGTTGATGGTATAAAACATTGTGAGAAATTGCTCCCTCTGAAGTGCCATAGTTTTCGAGAGAGCAGTAATTTTCCACGAATTTGTTTTCGAGACCTCAAGTTTAGAACTTGAGGTCTCGAAATCAACTATCGAAACGCACACAACTTCGTGTGACAAGGGTATTTTTTCTTTCATTCTTCTCTCGGAAGTTCGATGACCGATTGAGCTCAAATTTTCACAGGTTTGTTATTTAATGCATATGTTGAGATACAACAAGTGAAAGGACTGGTCTTTGACAATTACCAATAGTGTCCACTTTCTTTAAACCTTTACTTGCTGAAGGTGCTGTAGTTTTTGAGAAATTAGTAAAACAAGTCATGTTTAGCACGTAGAAAAGTATTTACCAGTTGTGGTAAAATATACAACTAACATACAACTAAATATTTATAAAGCGCCTTTACATCAAGATCAAAGCGCTGGAAAGAGCAAGACCAATGGAACTATAATACAACAAATTACATCTGATACAAGTGAGTTTTGAGAGATTTTTTGAATAAAGGCAAAGAGTTACAATTTCTGATGCGTACTGGGAGGTTGTTCCATATTCGCGGAGCAATAAAGGAGAAAGTCCGGTTGTGAGCAGATGAGAGTGTTCTGATGGTTGGGTGTTCGGTTAGGCGTGTGTTGTCAGAAGCTGATCGCAAGCTTGAGCGTGGCGGTTGGTAGAGAGCAAGGCAAGATGATAAGTAGCCTGGTGCTATGCCTTGAAGACATTTAAACACAGTAACTAAAACTTTGAAAGTTACTCTCTCTTTGACCGGGAGCCAATGTAACTGCTGAAGGCAGGGTGTCGCGTGGTCATATTTCATAGCCTTGCAAATCAGCTTGGCCGCCCAGTTTTGGATGCGTTGAAGACGTTGGATGTCTGAAGTGCTAGATCCAAGAAGCAACCCGTTGCCATAGTCTAATCTTGAGAGAATAAGAGCACGGATAATTAGGTGGCATGTGTCGAAGTCCAGGAATTTGCGAATGCGACTTAGGTTTCTGAGTTGATAGTTGAGGCTGGAGCAGAGAGTTGTGATGTGGGAGTGCATGGACATTGACGAATCAAATACAACCCCGAGGTTGCGAACACTCTTAGAAGGCTTGATGACTTTGTCGCCGACCTGAAGAGATACCGAAGGCACTTTGTGTTTGAGATGGTCAGGACAAGCAATGACAAATTCTGTTTTCTCTTCATTGAGCTTCAGCATGTTAAGGGTCATCCATGACTTGATGTCAGATATGCACGAGGATAGCCGAGAGAGAGCTGAGGTTATGGATTGCGGGTCATTCAGGTTGAATGGTACGTACAGTTGAATATCGTCAGCATAAAGGTCATATTGTAGGTTATGCTTTCTGATGATACGACCAATGGGAATGGAGTAAATTGCGAATGACTGCGGCCTACAATAGATCCCTGAGGTAAACCGTAATTTAGACTGTGGTAATCGGAGAAGGATCCATCAATACAGATGCACGTTGTTCTGCCGGAGAGGTAGGACTTGAACCACTTTTTTGCAGCTCCTTTTACCCCGATGTCATGGGTAAGGCGGTAAAGCATGATGGAATGGTTCACCGTGTCAAATGCTGCACTTAGGTCCAGTAGGACGAGGAGAACACCTTTTCGATTTGAAACGTTCTGCATGATGTCGTCTTTGATTTTGAGGAGAGCCGAGTCAGTGCTGTGTAAAGCTCTATATGGCGATTGTAGAGGTTCTCCAAGATTCTCTTAAGTCATGTAGTTGGTGATGCTCTTGATGGCCTGCTTCTCAATAACTTTATACAAGAAAGGAATGTTTGAAACAGGTCTGTAGTTATTCAGCAGATTGCAATCAAGCGATTGTTTCTTTATGATGGGAGTGATCACAGCGTGTTTTAGTGAAGAAGGAAAAACACCAGTGCTAAGAGATCTGTTGACAATCCGTGTGATAATCGGGACAAATGTCTGGGTGTTTTGCTTCAAGAACCACGTCGGCAGTGGGTCCAAAAGACATGACTTCGAAGGTGCCTTGTTGATGTGCTGTAGAATGTCATTTTTCGCTCACTCGTTCAAATTCGTGAAAACAACACTTGGCAAGGTTTTGAGGGGCTGGATCTATGTAGTTGACCTCCTGAAGTTCTTCCTCAATGCTCCTGTATATATTGTCAACCTTGTCAGTAAAGAATGTGGCAAAGCTATTACTGAGATCTTGAGCAGACGTGTGATCAGGGAGGATATTTGCACCTTGGTTAAGAAGGGATTTAACTTCCTTGAAGATAGTCTAAGTATCTGCGTGCTCAAACTCTGACCTGTAATGTTCTACTTTCAAGCTGTCTATCAAGTCATTAACCACATTTCTTTGGTCAACATACAGCCCACGATGAACTTCAAGTTTACTCTTTCTCCACATCCGTTCATACTTGCGTCGAAGGCGGCGGGCAACATGGATCTCACTGGTGTACCAAGGTTGGTGGGGTCTATTGGTACGAGACCTCATGGTGACAGGGGCATGCTTGTCGAGAGTTTGCTTAACGGCATTGTTATATAGCTCAACCAGATCATTGACATTGTTACTATTTGAGTCAAGCAGTGGTGCGAGATCATCTTGGAAAGACTGAAGATCGACGGAACCAAGTTTGCGTGAGGAAAATTTTACCTTCTGGTAATTGGGTTTGGGTAACTGGACTGAGCAGTACACAACATGGTGATCAGATAGCAATGAGTCAATGGTACAGTTGGAGATGAGATTGTCATCTGGGCGGGATATCACCAGATCCAACGTGTGTCCGGACTTGTGGGTTGGACCAGTGACATGCTGATCGAGACCAGAGTTGGCAAGGGTTGTCAAGAAGTGGGACGCATCTCCTTTAGACGGATTATCCACATGAACATTAAAGTCACCGACGATAATAACTTTACTACTGAGCGTGTTGACAAAGTCAATAAATTTATCAAATTCCTCAAGAAAGTGTGAAGTTTTCAAACCATTCATTGCAGGAGGAGGGGGTCTGTAAACGGCAAAATAAGTACATGCTTTTGCAGATGTTGGTACAGCAAGCGTGTTCAAATGTGCAGAAAGTAAGACCTGTTTGAAGTAGCCGTAGTTTAAGGTCATCTTTAAACAATGCACCTATACCTCCACCATAGTTGTTTGAAATACGTGGTACGCTGATGAAGGAGTAACCCGGAGGTGTAAGTTCACATGTGACAACAGGATCGGACTCATGTAACCAGGTTTCGGTGATGATCATCAGGTCATATCACGTTCAAGTACAAAGTCAGAGCACATAGTGGTTTTATTACGGACCGAGTGTGCGTTCCACAAGCAGAATGATAGATTAGAATCATAACTGAGTTCAGTTGAAGTGGTGGAATTCGTCACGTTAAGTTGAACCAGTGATTCATTACATTGAATCAGATTGCGATCAGTTTCAACTCAAAGAAATTTCTTCTTTCCTCTATCTGCGAGTTGATTTATGTTTATAGTCTAGGCGGATTTCTGAAAAAGAGCTCTAATTAAGGTGATTGAGGCATTTTGGGGTAAAAGCAGGGAACCAGACTTTTTAATACATTTCAGGCGTGCTGATTCCGAAAAAATGGTTCCCAAGCGAAATCTTTAGTTTTTGACCATCTAATTTGCATAATCATATTTTTGACCTTTTTGAACCATTTTAAGCAAATCTCTGTAACATGACAATCAAAAATGACAAGTGATGCGTCAGTACCTAGATGTTGAAGGTCACAGAGTAGGATTAAAACATTTCTGAAGTAATTAGTGCTAGTTAATACTTATGAATATGCAAATTAGTGGCCGCCATTACGAAAACATGATTTCTCTTCAATATTCTCTGTAGACAAGCAAACATGGTAAACGAAGTGTTTTTCCTTTGTTCTGAGGCTGAACCAATGTGATCAATGATAAGCAAGATGCTTTTTATGCAAACGAGCTAGTAAAATAGCTTAAAATGCTTATTTATGCAAATCAACTAGTATAACTACCAATGAATTTCATAACAATTCATGAATGAATGCTTAATGTTAAGGGCCCTTAACTTTACACCGAAATACTACTTGATGCTAAAACAGGCCGAAAGAGCAATTGGTGTCACTCACCAATCCCTCAAGTTAAGTTGGGTACAGAATGAACTGCTGTTGCCTAGGAACATGTAGCCATACAGCGAGTTTCATCACCAATCTGTTGCTGAAATGCGCACATTGCTGTGCATTGAAACCCATGCTTCTGGCATGAACACAAAGTATCTTCCAGCAGGTAACTTTTAGGGATTTGACTCAATGATATCAGTATGGGCTGTGGTTCTAAGTCACCATGTTCCAATCCATTGTACATGGGCTCAGGAAGCTCAGGTATATGTAGCAGTGAACATTCACCAATTAATGATTGATAGGAAGTACGCATCAAATTGAAACCGGGAGCATCAATCTTTCATGGTTCACACCTTGAATCAAATCAAAGAGGTACAGACTCAACTGAAGCCATAAAAAGAAATATATTGGTGTTGTTGGTCAGACCAGATCTCTTCCACACCCACACGCCAATGCCATAATGAAGGGCCTTCCATTCCAAAGAGTTCCTCACTTTTATGTCGCTCAATCAATCATATGAAGGCACCAAGGTACTTGAACTTCTCAATGACGGAAGCGCCATTTAGTCCTTACCGTCTTTCGAGATGAATGCCATTGCCTTGGTCTTCCTTAAGTTTAACTGAAGTCAGATTTAACATCTTAACTTCTCTTATGAAGTCATACTCTGCGTAATTGGAGCTGCAAGTTATTCTCGTGCCATGTCCGCCATGTAGAAGAGGATGCTATCAGTGCAGTCGAGGTCAGTGATACCCATTGCTGGCACTCTCCGACTTCAGCAATTTGTTTTGCTCATTGACATTTTCCAGGAGGACATTTTGGTAGGTTCAGCAAAGTTTGTCTTTAGTTATCTCATCTCCTTATTCAAACTTTTCAGCAAGTGAAGTGGACTTGGCAGAAGCTCAACATGCTTTAGGACAACCGGCAAGTGAACTGGACGACCTGCTCTTTATCATCATGTCGCGGGCAGGCGGGATCTCCGGCGGCGTCTCTCAGCCTCCCTGTCCATTATGCAGGCAGCACACTCTGCTGTGGTCTCTGCCTCAGTATCTCTCATCAAGACACTGACAAAGCTCAACCTCTAATGTGGTAAGGGGTGCATGGTAATCACCTGTCTTTCTAGCATTGAGTGGAAGTTCTTGTGCCTGGGCTGTGGTGTTAAAGACCTGGCCAGCACACCTGTCCGCAGCATCGATCCTGTCCACTCTCGGGACTGGAAGTAAATGCTTTGCCATACGATTTACCAATACGATTTGGGGGCACCACTCCTCTCAGGACTACCCTGGTTGCTGCCCTTGTCCGCACTAGGATGTGAACGTACGTTAGTTACGTAACGAGCTCTACCTGCAAACCGGAGTTTGCAGTCACAGAGGTCCTTCTCCTAGACTACCAATCTAGGCTTAGGAGTTCTACCTACCCAGGATGGTGATCAGAGAGGTCCTTCTCCTAAGTAGACTACCAATCTAGGCTTTGGAGTTCTACCTACCCAGAATGGTGGTCAGGGAGGTCCTTCTCCTAAGTAGACTACCAATCTAGGCTTAGGAGTTCTACCTACCTGGAATGGTGGTCAAAGAGGTCTTTCTCCTAGGTGGCCTGTCTACCATAGCTGACGAGCCTAACCTGCTCGAAATGATCTGGTTTTTCGGCACCATTTAAAATTGCCTTTTACACCTCTGCCAATCAGTTCAAAACAGGGTTTGGCGCATCAAACCAAGCAGTAGGAGTCTGTTTAGAAGAGGATAGTTCTCCTGGGTTTGTCTTTACTGTCGTTGCTAAAACTGCATCAGAGATGCAAACGTTTTGCAAAAACTCTATTGTAGGGATGCATCGATTGAGCAAAAAGTGATGAATGGTGAAATTTATTGGTAGTCAGACTATAGCTGATTTGCATAATCAGCACGTGTAGCTATACCAACTCATTTGCATAAGCATCTGGCTTGCCAATGAACACATTACATGCATTGCCTGACCCTCAGAACATAGGTAAAAACATTTCTTTATCATGGTTATTTGCCTTTTTTTTTTAGAGATGTTGAGAAAACTCATATTTTCTGAAATATGGCTGCCACTAATTTGCATATATTTTGTTAAAATTGCTTACCACTAATAATAAATCGTTTATGAGATCTTCAAAACATGGGTATAGCACTTCAATTGTCATCTTTGCTTTCCTAGTTACCGAGATATTGAAGAAAAATGATTTTTCCGTAATGGCGGCACTAATTTGCATATTTATGATTATTAATTACCACTTATTAGTTTGGAAATGTTTTAATCTTATTCTGTGACCTTCAACATCTGGGGAGAGACTCATCGCTTGTCATTTTTGCTTGCCTGGTTACAGAGGTTTGCTTAAAATGGTTCGAAAAGGTAAAAAACATGATTATGCAAATTAGATGGTCAAAAACTCAAAAATTCGCTTGGGAACCATTTTTTTCGGATTCAGTACGCAAAAAATGTGTTAAAAAGTCTGGTTCCGCACTTTTACCCCAAAATGCCTCAATCAGTCACTTTTTCCAGAAATTCGCCTAGACTATTACAGTGTGTATTAATACCAAGAGCCTTGATGCTATTCCAAACTCCTGAAGAAAGACTAACAGAAGTGCCTGTATTGTATTTGAAGAGTTCACTCTTACTATAACACATTGTGCTGTAGTGGTGTATAGTTTGGTTAACAAAGAGAGGTTGAGTACGTGTACTTCGAAGAGGACAAGGCAAATCATCCAGGACAATAGATTGCTTGGTCCATGGGCGGTCAAATGTAGATGCTACTTGTAGTGCTGCAAGCAACAATGAAAACACTGCACTGTGTAAAAGAATGGCAGCCATGGGCTCGAGGATATGTGATGATGATGAAAAAAAAAAGTCAAAGATATTTCTTCACAGATATCCACGCCACATCCTCCAGAAAGAGTCCGTAGTAATCAAAAGTGGTATCCAAACAGATGTATATCAAATAAAAGCTGAATTTGTGAAGTAGAGCTGGTGAAATCACAGTTTGTTCCAGAGAGACATGCAGGGTGCTACCAGTAGGTGCACTCCTATATTCTTGTAAAATATCTCAACTTGTAAATACGTTTTACGTGCAAAAACTAAGACGACAATTATTTGTGTGACTTGTTTTACTTTCAAAAACTAAGACGACAATTATTTGTGTGACCTGTTTTACTTATTTCTCAAAAACTACAGCACCTCAGAGCAAGTAATTTTTTAAGGGAAGCTTTCGACTATCATTATCTTCAAACTGTGTAAGTTTAATGTCGATCTGTGGATAATGGAAATTGTGTTCCAACAAAGTTGGCATATCCCAGCCCCTTTAAACAAGAAGAAAAAATGGCAATACCGTGTTCAATACTCACCTTTGATGGTAATTTTTGAGTCAGGTATATTCACCGGGTTCCTGAAGTTTGGGCTAAACATTTTAAAATAAAAAGAAAATATTAGGCTTTCCTTGATAATTTTAAAAAGAAAACCACTACCTCGTCCATTCTGGACCTTTCCCAGCTGAACTGACTATAATAAATAACCTCATGTGTGAAAAGAAAAGGTGAGTAAGAATACGCAAAAATAGTCGCAGAATTATTCACGACGTCGTGAAAATATTTGCGACAAGTCGTGAAAAAATTCGCGACGTCGCCAAAATATTCGCGACTTGTCGTAATAAATTCACGACGTCGCAAAAATATTCACGAATTGGCGTGAATAAATATACGACGTCACGAAAATATTTACGACTCGCTGTGTCCCTTCAGGGCTACCATAATAACTCGATAACTCGGAAACTAAAGATAATTAAAGATGACGGGAGGGAACCAGGATTCAAAGTTGTAATCACAAACTTACAACCAGGATTCAAGGTTGTAATCACAAACTTACAACCTCGAATCCTGGTGCACTCCTTTCATCTATCTTAAGTTAACGGGAAGTCTTCCCAGCTAATGGAACGTGTGTTACGCACGATTGTGTCCGACGGTGACGATTAAGTCCGACATCATTTTTGAACCATTGTGTCCGCCCCATTGTGTCCGTAGAACCATTGTGTCCGTAGAACCATTGTGTCCGACCCATTGTGTCCCACAAACCATTGTGTCCGACCCATTATGTCCTACAAACCATTGTGTCCGACCCATTGTGTCCTACAAACCATTGTGTCCGCCCCATTGTGTCCGTAGAACTATTGTGTCCGACCTATTGTGTCCTACAAACCATATTGTGTCCGACCCATTGTGTCCGCCCAATTATGTCCTACAAACCATTGTGTCCGACCCATTGTGTCCTACAAACCATTGTGTCCGACCCAATGTGTCCGTAGAACTATTGTGTCCGACCCATTGTGTCCTACAAACTATTGTGTCTGCCCTATTGTGTCCGCCCCATTGTGTCCTACAAACCATTGTGTCCACCCCATTATGTCCTTAAACCAATGTGTGTGCCCCGTCTTGTCCGAAGCATTGTTTTCGCCAAAGTATGTCTGATGAAACATGTTTGACACACGTTGTTTTATAAGTAAGTCAACGCCGTTTTGATTTCTTTGAGATAAGTCAATGTTTATTCTGGGCCCCCAAACTTGAACAGTGTTTTGCTAACACTAACAGTATTTTTAAAAACATGTGGCTGTGCTGAACATTAACCGAGTTGAATATGTTAATGTACAATTTAGAATAATTAATGTTAATTGCTTAGAAAGCGCTCTATTTTCCCTAGATGATGCCGAGGGAGAACAGACCGCTCTGGGGATCGCCAAGGGACTCGTAATTTGAGCAACAGCACGAGTAAAAGATTTTTTTTTTTTTTAAATTAACCTCCTTACGATACATTGCCAGACGTGGTACCGATAAAAAAAGCTTTCGTTGCCACAGGTAAATATTGCTGTGGGTATTTGGCATTAATTTGTCGCTACGGATTTATTTGGTCATGTCCTCGCGGCTTTGTAAAAGTTCACAATGTTGACATTACAAAGTAATATAATAAAATAATATCGAAGTCTTATATAGCGCACGTATCTACCAAACAAGGTACTCAAGGCGCCTATAGTATATACAAACTATCAGAAAGGTAGGTTATTGCAGTGATGGATTCTGAGACCCCTTGTAGCACTTATAAGGGTTTACAAGGTGCTACGGCGCATGAAGCAGCCAAAACCAGGAACACCGGGGCGAACCCCTTCTCTTTTCGATAAGTGCACTGGGTTATTTTACATGCGTTACACAACACATGGGACCAACGGCTTTACGTCCTATCCGAAGGACGAAGCAATGGTAAAGTGTCTTGCTTAAAGACACAAGTGTTACGGCTGGGGATTCGAACCCACACTCTGCTGATCAGAAACACCAGAGTTTGAATTCGGTACTCTCAACCGCTCGGCCACGACACGACACTAGCCGTGGCTAGATAGGGATAATCATAAGAACTTGGTTTGAAAGAATTGAATGCAAGTTGTGGTATAATTTGGAATGGCAAGATGCTATAAAAACTTCTATAACATACATCAAATTGAAACTGAATTAAGCCCTTGCCACTCCACGTATACATCAAAAATTGCGACAAAACAGCAGCTTTTGCAAAGCAGGTCACATTATGTGATAGGGAAACAAAAACAAAAACAGTTTCTTTCAGCCACATGTTTAAAAAAATACTATTAGCAAAACACTGGTCAAGTCTTTTGGGGATTTTGGGGCACATACAAAAATATTGACTAATCTCAAAGAAATCCAATCGGCGTTGACTTACTTAAACAACAACGTGTGTCGAACATGTTTCATCAGACATAACCTGGCGAAATTCGGACACAATTGGGCGGACACATTGGTTTTATAGGACATAATGGGGCGGACACAATGGTTTGTAGGACACAATGGGGCGGACACAATGGTTTGTAGGACACAATAGGTCGGACACAATGGTTTGTAGGACACAATAGGTCGGACACAATAGTTATACGGACACAATGGGGCGGACACAATGGTTTGTAGGACACAATGGGTCGGACACAATGGTTCTACGGACACAATGGGGCGGACACAATGGTTCAAAAATGATGTCGGACTTAATCGTCACCGTCGGACACAATCGTGCGTAACAAACGTGGTTTGGTTTGTTGGGTGTTGCCATGACTACCGGATGGCATCCGCCACTTATTATGGGTAGCAGCGGGATCTGGCCTGGTATATTTAATCTACCTCCATGGTATAACGTGCTGTTCTTTATCAGTTGGAGCCTTTTTAATTATGCATGCCGTGTGGTTTGTCAATAACTCGCTCTTATGTACAGAATCACCCGGCCACCCACCTGGTCATGTTTCCTGTATCATATGGCATTAAAAGATGCAACATTCATTGTACAAAAAGGAACCAGAATATTTCTCCGTCAAGCCTCGGTTTGGCTACACTGATTTAGTGGAAGAAAATCAAGATGGTCGCACCATGATAAAGACCATTCCCGGCCAATCCCATTAACAATGGTTTAACTTTCTTTAAAGGCAGTGGACACTATTGGTAATTACTCAAACTAATTATTATCATAAAACCTTTCTTGATTACGGGTAATGGGGAGAGATTGATAGTATAAAGCATTGTGAAAAACAGCTCCATCTGAAGTGACGTAGTTTTCGAAAAAGAAGTCATTTTCCACGAATTTGATTTCGAGACCTCAGATTTAGAATTTGAGGTCTCGAAATCAGATCTTTTTGGACATAACAAATAGAACAGCGAAGTGCTAATTAAAAAAACATGGTTGCCCTTCTATCAGGCTCTGCGGGTTTGCACTCAGAAAAAGAATGGTAAAAAAAAGTTATGTTAAATGTGTTAAGTGAAAAAATACTTAACATAAGTAAAAATTAATGAAAAATTTAAACAAAATGTTTGTGTAAATAAAAAACTACTCAAATAGTTAGTAAAACTAATAGTTTACATAACTTAGCAACTTTAAACACATATTATGCAAATTTTACTGAACTGGTTGTAAAAGTTTACATGGTGTTTAGTAAACCACGATATTTTACTCAAGTATTGTGCAAAATACGCAGCGTGTGACTTGTCTGCTGGGGTCGCGCTCTGCAGTACCATCACAGTGTAACCACACACAACGTAACGAAATGGATCTCATGAAAAAAAAACCTTCTTGAGTGGAACTTCCCTCATTTAGTTGAGACGTTTGAAGGTAAGTACTATAACATATTTCTGTATTGATGTTATTATCTGTAGTGATAGACTATACACGACTCGTTAGCACGAGTTAGCACAGATAAAGGGACAGTTGAACGTCATATTTTGACTGACAACACTTTTGAACAGTGACTTGAATATCACAAATACATACGTAGGTCTGATCAATGGTCCCCGTATTGTGCACATAGTACACGTACAGCATGCATCGTTGAAGACCATTGTACACATGTACATCGCCACTGTGTTAAAGCACCACCACTGCATACAGCCACGGTGCATCAGGCCAATGATTGGGCTAACTTTAATCTCTCATTTGTTCAGAAGAACAATCAAATAACTTTTCAACATTTTGTCTTTACAAGATACTGACAAATGATACAACTGACTTAAAATGCAAATTCTGGGAGAGGGGAATCGCACAAACACATCTACCCTTTGTTTATTTTAACCTGTTAAAGGAATTATTCAAGAAATCTCACCCCCCCCCCCCACACAAAAAAAAGGACGAAAGAAAAAGAACAAAAAGAAAAATCAGATAAAGATCAAGAAAAATCAAAGTTTTCAGGTAGCCTACTGTTATGTGGGATTGCATATATAGCACCAAAATTATCTCTCCTCCTGGGATCCTATCACCTTATTCCAGAACTGCAAGTCTCCATCATTGAACCTTTTGTTGATTTGTTTATTTTTTAAGCCCCTATGTATTTGTTTATTTATTTTATTTTATTTCAATTTGTATTTGTACTTTTTTAAATTTATGTGCATGTACATCATGTACAAATTGTATTGCACATACATTGCAGTACTGGAACGTTGTCTCTATTGATCTATAAGTGTTGTAATATGATAATTAAACCACTATTGATATAAAATAATGGTTTAATCTGACATTGTGTGTACCCCATCCTTAAGACAATCAGATTAAATCATTATTTTACAGCAAAATTGGTTTAATTGTAATATTACAATACTTTAAGTTCATTACAGACAATATACACGTGTCATACAATTTGTACTGCACCCCCATTGAAATTTAACCTATTGTGTTTAATATTATTCCCCTTTATGCAGGAAAACACAAGTTTGGACCAGTATTTGAAAGACATCAACAGGGACACCAGATCGCAACCATGCTGATATTAGGTGGGTCTGCACTGGCTCCACAGCAAGTGTTCGTAATTTTTGAGCAAATGCATTTGAACAGTCATCCCTTGTGAAAGCACTGGATGTGTGTTTCAAAACACATTTTGTCTTCGACTTGAGCTACCAGGAGGAGTGTTCTGGCGTTTGGGAGTTCATTGAATTGGTTGTGTTTGAACTCAAAGGCGGTGTGAAGAGCAGCACTATTCGAGAGTTCAGGGCTTACTGTTCATCTCATGATGCATCTGATTAATGTTGACCATTCCATAAGCATTGTAGTTAAAGAAGTTCTTGCACAAAATGTTTGCAAATACGTATCAAAATCATAAGAGATGTGATAGTTGTGATAGTTTGGATTTATGGAACAACCTTACAGTTTAAATAGGAACTCAAAGGTCAAATTCAAATTTGTATTCAACACCCTTCCAGTTTTGTCAAATTTGTCAAAATGTCAAATTCAACGCCGTTTTGATTGCTTAGCGACAATGAGGATAAACCAATAATTCCCCATACAAATTGTTCAAACCCAAAATTGAATTTTTACCTTGGAGTTCTTCTTTAAGCTGTGTTAGCCTGGAAGTATTTATTCTGACCTTGCCAATTAATGTAATTTGACCATTCCAGAAGCATTGTAGTTAACCCTCTAGTCCCTGCACCGCCCGAGTTTCTGAAAACCAATTTTTCAAGATTCTTGCAGTAAATAACTGGAATCGTAGTTCAATTTTTAAAAGATAGCTTAATATTTATGCACAATTTTTTACCCTTCGGTAATGTTTGTATAAAAGTCAAGCTCCCATTGGGAAAAATAATCGGCTCTCGAATATTTTTTTGGAAGGATAAAAGACACAATAGCTTTTCAAGGCTTTAATCTGACTCAATGCTCAAACTAATTAAATGCGAAGGCGTTAGTTTTCGACAATATCAATATTAATGATGAATAAATACAGTTTCCTTTGTGTTTACTAATTGGTATGAGCTAAATTATTTCATCGTCATTAGCTTCGATGAAATAATTTAGCTCATACTAATTAGTAAGCACAAAGGAAACTGTATTTATTCATCATTAATGATTGATGATATTGTCGAAAACTAACGCCTTCGCATTTAATTAGTATGAGCATTGAGCCAGATAAAAGCCTTGAAAAGCTATTGTGTCCATTTTATCCTTACAAAAAAATATTCGAGAGCTGATTATTGTTCCCAATGGGAGCTTGTACTTTTATACAAACATTACCAAAAGGGTAAAAAATTGTGCATAAATATTAAGCTATCTGTTAAAAATTGAACTACGATTCCAGTTGTTTACTGCAAGAATCTTGAAAAATTGGTTTTCAGAAACTCGGGTGGTGCAGTGAAAGTTCTTGCACAAAATGTTTGCAAATACGTATCAAAATCATAAGAGATGTGATAGTTGTGATAGTTTGGATTTATGGAACAACCTTACAGTTTAAATAGGAACTCAAAGGTCAAATTCAAATTTGTATTCAACACCCTTCCAGTTTTGTCAAATTTGTCAAAATGTCAAATTCAACGCCGTTTTGATTGCTTAGCGACAATGAGGATAAACCAATAATACCCCATACAAATTGTTCAAACCCAAAATTGAATTTTTACCTTGGAGTTCTTCTTTAAGCTGTGTTAGCCTGGAAGTATTTATTCTGACCTTGCCAATTAATGTAATTTGACCATTCCAGAAGCATTGTAGTTAACCCTCTAGTCCCTGCACCGCCCGAGTTTCTGAAAACCAATTTTTCAAGATTCTTGCAGTAAATAACTGGAATCGTAGTTCAATTTTTAAAAGATAGCTTAATATTTATGCACAATTTTTTACCCTTTCGGTAATGTTTGTATAAAAGTACAAGCTCCCATTGGGAACAATAATCGGCTCTCGAATATTTTTTTGGAAGGATAAAATGGACACAATAGCTTTTCAAGGCTTTAATCTGACTCAATGCTCAAACTAATTAAATGCGAAGGCGTTAGTTTTTGACAATATCAATATTAATGATGAATAAATACAGTTTCCTTTGTGTTTACTAATTGGTATGAGCTAAATTATTTCATCGTCATTAGCTTCGATGAAATAATTTAGCTCATACTAATTAGTAAGCACAAAGGAAACTGTATTTATTCATCATTAATGATTGATGATATTGTCGAAAACTAACGCCTTCGCATTTAATTAGTATGAGCATTGAGCCAGATAAAAGCCTTGAAAAGCTATTGTGTCCATTTTATCCTTACAAAAAAATATTCGAGAGCTGATTATTGTTCCCAATGGGAGCTTGTACTTTTATACAAACATTACCAAAAGGGTAAAAAATTGTGCATAAATATTAAGCTATCTGTTAAAAATTGAACTACGATTCCAGTTGTTTACTGCAAGAATCTTGAAAAATTGGTTTTCAGAAACTCGGGTGGTGCAGTGAAAGTTCTTGCACAAAATGTTTGCAAATACGTATCAAAATCATAAGAGATGTGATAGTTGTGATAGTTTGGATTTATGGAACAACCTTACAGTTTAAATAGGAACTCAAAGGTCAAATTCAAATTTGTATTCAACACCCTTCCAGTTTTGTCAAATTTGTCAAAATGTCAAATTCAACGCCGTTTTGATTGCTTAGCGACAATGAGGATAAACCAATAATACCCCATACAAATTGTTCAAACCCAAAATTGAATTTTTACCTTGGAGTTCTTCTTTAAGCTGTGTTAGCCTGGAAGTATTTATTCTGACCTTGCCAATTAATGTAATTTGACCATTCCAGAAGCATTGTAGTTAACCCTCTAGTCCCTGCACCGCCCGAGTTTCTGAAAACCAATTTTTCAAGATTCTTGCAGTAAATAACTGGAATCGTAGTTCAATTTTTAAAAGATAGCTTAATATTTATGCACAATTTTTTACCCTTTCGGTAATGTTTGTATAAAAGTACAAGCTCCCATTGGGAACAATAATCGGCTCTCGAATATTTTTTTGGAAGGATAAAATGGACACAATAGCTTTTCAAGGCTTTAATCTGACTCAATGCTCAAACTAATTAAATGCGAAGGCGTTAGTTTTTGACAATATCAATATTAATGATGAATAAATACAGTTTCCTTTGTGTTTACTAATTGGTATGAGCTAAATTATTTCATCGTCATTAGCTTCGATGAAATAATTTAGCTCATACTAATTAGTAAGCACAAAGGAAACTGTATTTATTCATCATTAATGATTGATGATATTGTCGAAAACTAACGCCTTCGCATTTAATTAGTATGAGCATTGAGCCAGATAAAAGCCTTGAAAGCTATTGTGTCCATTTTATCCTTACAAAAAAATATTCGAGAGCTGATTATTGTTCCCAATGGGAGCTTGTACTTTTATACAAACATTACCAAAAGGGTAAAAAATTGTGCATAAATATTAAGCTATCTGTTAAAAATTGAACTACGATTCCAGTTGTTTACTGCAAGAATCTTGAAAAATTGGTTTTCAGAAACTCGGGTGGTGCAGTGAAAGTTCTTGCACAAAATGTTTGCAAATACGTATCAAAATCATAAGAGATGTGATAGTTGTGATAGTTTGGATTTATGGAACAACCTTACAGTTTAAATAGGAACTCAAAGGTCAAATTCAAATTTGTATTCAATACCCTTCCAGTTTTTGTCAAATTTGTCAAAATGTCAAATTCAACACCGTTTTGATTGCTTAGAGACAATTAGGATAAACCAATAATTCCCCATACAAATTGTTCAAACCCAAAATTGAATTTGACCTTGGAGTTCTTCTTTAAGCTGTGTTAGCCTGGAAGTATTTATTCTGACCTTGCCAATTAATGTAATTTGACCATTCCAGAAGCATTGTAGTTAAAGAAGTTCTTGCACAAATTGTTTGCAATAAAGTATCAAAATCATAAGAGATGTGATAGTTGTGATAGTTTTGATTTATGGAACAACCTTACAGTTTAAACTGTGTTAGCCTGGAAGTATTTATTCTGACCTTGCCAATTAGGTAGATTTTTTGTAATTTTTTAAATTCACTGAAATTGTTGACTGATTATGAAACATACAGAAAACCCCATTTTGCACATGTGATGTTTTGGATTGTTAATATTATTACCATTAAATTTTTATTAAAAAGTTGTTATCTTGAAATTCATGTTGTAGTCGCCAAGTCTCAGTATTTATGATGTGTCCATTTATTACAGCCCTAAACTCCATGAAATAACACTTTGCTAGTATTCAACACAAGCATTGTGTATATTATTACCAGTTTTAAAGGCACACAGTTTACATTAAAAATCGGTAAAATCTATACTTCAAAATTGAGTAATTATTTTACATGAGTGGATTTATACCCAGCAATTCAGTAAAAAAAAATACCCAATATTGATGTAAAGTTTTACACAACTATTTACATTGTAAAGCGGTAAAGTCTTACGTCACAATTAAGTAATATTTTACATGAGTGGGTTTACCCAACAATTCAGTAAAGAAAACTACCCAATATTTATGTAAACTTTTACACAGCTATTAAGCAAGATATTACCCAACGCCTGTTGGGTAAAGTTTTACCTAATAGTTATGGTGTTCGCCCACTACATCTAAAACAGGTAATATTTTACACAAGTTGTGTAATCTTTCCTCTGTGTGTGGATGAATGAAATGTATGATGATATTGTTCATATGCACGTATGATAGAGGGACTTCGTTTAACCATGTTTCTGTACACTCATAAATAAGGGAATCAATGTGTGGTGAAGAGGTTTTCAACTAGTGGTTTAATCCCAACGAGGCCTGGTTCTTGATAATTTTACCGAGACGAAGTCGAGGTAAATTATCAAGAACCAGGCCTCGGCGGGTTTAAACCACTAGTTGAAAACCGATTCAACACACTTTGATTCCCATTCATAAATACCTTTTTGGTTAAAAGGCGTAATAAAGTAAGAAACTCTGTAAAACTTATCCGTTTCCGAGTGCTTGAGCTCTGTATTTGTCCACTTCCATGGTATGTTCAGTATATACATGTTAAATGTACTTGTACGATGTCCGTACGCGTGTGTTCTTGGTTCCGTTCGTGTGCATGCGCGTATAGTCTTGGTGCATATTCGCTGGTCTTCCTTTCACACACAGCGCGGCCAACTCAACCGACAGCGCCTGCATCGCCCGTAACAAGAAACTCTTGCATCAAGACTAGCGCGGACAACCGGTTATTAACACTGGTCATTATCAACGGTTTAAACACCCCCACGTGACGCGCTCTCCACCAATATGAACAGCGAAATTGTCTGAGGTATTTATGAATAGAAAATGAATGTCTAAAGTAGCAAAGTAATCCTGAATGAAATGTCTACAGAGGCTCATTGAATTCATGTAAAGTGAACAAAAAGACACCTTTGGTAAGTTATAAGTATTTATAATATTTCATAATAATCATCAATAAACAATTCATTTTTATTATAATTCATATTAAACAGTTCATTATAATCATCAACAGAATGAAAGTTAGAATCAAAACATGTAAACATAACGAAGGTAAAAAACTAAACACAGAAAAAGACAAAGTGCAAATATCAAGCAAGCTGAATTGATGCTTTCTAAGACAACGTGCTGAAAATTAGGTGTGGACACTAACGGCGCAGTATGTAAACATAACAAAACAACACAAAACAAAACAGAAAATAGACAGGTACAAATATCAAGCAAGCTTAATTGACGCGTTTAAGATCACGTGCTGACATTACAACAAAGTATATAAACATGACATGAAGCTGTTGACATATGGACACTACATGAACTCATGGTAACAATTTACAAGATGAGCAACATGCTGATATGCTATTATACATGCAAACTACAACATGGGGTTTAGAACTTGCATGGGACAAGCTACTCCAGCACAGAATGACAAATCATTTCAGTGTTCAGAAAGTTGGTTCGGTCTCATCATTGCAAAAAAGCAAGTCATCTGTGGTGTACCAATAATAATAATAATAATAACCTTACTTATAAAGCGCTTTTTGATGATGTGATGGAGACGATGGGATTGCGGGTTAGTGGTTTAGAGTGGTTGCGATGAAAACAACATTGATATATATTATATAAATTAAATATATATTAAATAGCTGGATGCACAAATTAGCAACAGAACTCCACTTGAGTCATGCCACTTACCAGCGGCAGCTGCTTCGTCGCCCTCTTGTGGTAGGCTTTGTTGCTAGCCACACTTCGCCAGAGAGTGTCCTCAAGCCTATAGGTCAATCCCTGTCCATCTTTACCTTTCACCTAGATCCATATGCAGACGACCGCAAGTGCAGCTGCCAAACGTCACCTCGGACCAATCAAAACACAGACAAAGCTTACGTCATTGCACGTTTATCCAATGAAATGATTGTATCCAATGAAATCACTGTTTCTGAAAAGAAAGTACCTGTCTAACTTGGCATGACCATCAGCAACGCTTACTCTCACGGATCTTGTTGGGGAGATCCTCAATGGGGAATCGGCAAGAACCGGTTGCTTCAAAGGACTTTAACCTCGACTCAAATCAAGACACACATTCACAACAGAAGCAAAGTCACTGCATGCTCCCACAGGCACCAACATTACAATGGACTGCAAACAATATTCACAGCAGTGACACATCACCATCTTTCCCGAAGAGCTACATATCCCAACCAGTGCGTTCCTGGCTCAGACCTCCCTTTAAGCATCCATGAGTAACGAAGCTAAAACGCCCGCGTCATGGAGTTGGTCTTCTCAAGGCCAGCATGCACAGATGGGCCTCATACCAAGTCCGGCTGTGCGACCAGAAAAAAAACCCAGCGGACCACAAGGGAGTGCTCTCTCCACCAACCACCCATATGGAGCCTAAGGTTTGGCTGATGTTGATGATCCCAAACAGGATTTGCTGCTCGACACCAAGCACCATATCTACCATAGCCTTTTCTCAAGGCCTTCGTTGATTGGAGAGCTGTGATCACAAGAGACCGGGACGGGAGAACAAGCACGTGCTCGCGTACGCGAGTGGCGAAGCCACGAGGGCCTTTTCCAACTTGTTTGCAGTTTTTTAAATTTTTCTTCATAATCCCAAAGGGTAGCAAACCAATCAGAAGCGACAGGAGTCAGCGGGTAAGCATCAATTTAACAAATTATGCAAATTAGGCAATAAGATAAATGATTCTCCAGTTTGTACTGATAAGAGTGGGCTGGCCCATGGACTAATAAAGAGTATCTGAAACATTCTACAGTCTCTTGACAGTGACTATAAGCAGGTTAGAGTATTAAAGGATCATTACAGAATTGGTAAGAAAAAAAATCGACTAAAGATGACAGATTTACACAAAACTGACACGTTCTAATTATAATGATAGTGGAAAACATCCATTGAAATATTTCTGTCTGCAAGGTCATAGTTGATGAGGAATAAATAAAACTAGTTTCACGTTTGGAGTTTATCGCTCAGTGAGCGTTTTATTCATTTTTTTTAATCGATGTCATGCAAAATGTATGACCGTTTTTTTCTCGTGAATCAGATGGCCGATCGATCTCAAACCTCTACAGGTTCGTCAGTTTATGTATATGGTGGATTACATAAAAGTGCTTTCACTGCCAGCAACTGTTTTGTTAGCAAAACCAATTCTGTCATGTTCCTCTAACAACGAAAAGTCTCCAAAAGCGAAAGTATGGTCCCAGCTGATACCCTCCACAAGGAAGTAGTAAAAGGAAATTGGTTTGTGTGGTAAAAGCGTATTTTTTTATGAAATGAATATAGCTGGAAAGATGTCTTACCCCCATAGTGTATTATGTTTCACACAATGTCCAACAAGTGTGGTTTTCTAGATAGTTTGTAGACGCAAACTTCCACCATTTTGTTGGGTCAAATATTAAGTTCACAAAGCAAAAGGAAAACCCAGTGTGAACCATTCTATTTTAAAAATATTTTTCCAACCAAATCAATTTCCCTTTTATAATAAGTAGGATAGGGCAGTTCTTTTCAGAACTAAGCAGGCCCGAAATTGACTCCGCAGTGCAGATAGAATAAGACGCAAACAATTTCTCAAAGAACAATCTACGCAGCAAAGTACATGTTGGTGTTCCCGCAAAAGTGAATACATGTAGATACAAAACAAAAAAAATCATTTTATATATACGTACCTGGTGAAAAGATAGTGGACGTTTTCGGTCAGTGTCATGGCGCTATGTGTAATCTTTGACGAGTGGCTTTTCATGTAATTTAGAGTATCACACGGTACACCATCGACCTTCTCGCATATTGTAGTCGTCATACCCATCGCCTTTTTGTTTGGATACTCACAATACCCCGACCAGTTGCCTCGACGTCTCACGTAGCAGAACCCCTGCGGCATTTTGCTTACGTCGGTCTGGTTGTTTGCCTTGTAGTATCCGGAGAAAGCTAGCCTGTCCTGGGCTGGCCAAACTATATTTCTCAAATGGTTAATAGCCTCGCCCGTGTGGACGAGAGTTATTTCAAATGTGGCATTTCCCGCCCAAGCTGCGGTTACATGCACGTCGTATGTACCATTGCAATAATCAGTTACAGACCCTGCGCAACTTGCCTTCGGATTCTTCACGGACGTCAATACAGCAAACCAAAAGTTACCGCCAGAAACACAGCCGTCTCTTGGGATTTCCAGTTTGTTCGATTCAATTCGATAATGGACATCATCTCCAATTGTTATATTATCCAATGGCGGTGACACTAACGTTACATTTGGGGGAACAAAGCTCATCTTGCACTTATCCCATGGTGTATTGCTAAGGTTGGAAGTTTTGTGAAAGCAGATGTCGTTTTCGTAACTTAACTTGGGTTCGTAGGGTTTCTTTATGGGCTGGACCGGTACTTCCTTATGACGAGGGCGAAAAAGCGATTTCTTCTCGTCTACAGCAATGTTGAGAGACCCACCAGCATTCTGTAGTCCAAAAGATAAAAGGAACAACAAATATTTATTGTGTTTTGGTCATATTCATGACTTCAGTGCAGAACCTTTACATTCACAAATCGTCCAGGACCTGAAACCCATGGAGGTCTGAAACTTACCCTGATTTTCAGGCCGTAAATCAAACACAGACCCACAATGAGTCAAAAGACCCGTTCATACTTCCTGTGATTATAATTTCGAATGCGAATTAAATTTTTACGTCACAGCCATTATTTCGCTGCCAACATTTCGCAACCGTTGATTTACTTCAATCCTTGCGAATTTAATTCGATGCGATTTATAATGTCGAAATATGTATCGCATTCACATGAGCCGGGCTTAACTGTCGCCAAACCCATTTACCATTATTCTAACCTTAGCTCTAAGTGAATATAAACCACAAGGGAAACTGACTGGGTAAATTTTGAAATGATTTTTGGGGCTGAACAAAGAATTGACTTGAGTGGGATTCGAACCAACGACCTCCGGATTAACGTGCCGGCGCTCTACCAACGGAGCTACCTAGCCCTAAGTGCTAAGCTACAAGTGCTTAAAGGCATTGGACACTATTGGTAATTGCTCAAAATAATTATTAGCATAAAAACTGACTTGGCAACGAGTAATGAAGAGCTGTTGATAGTATAAACATTGTGAGAAAGGGCACCCTCTGAAGAAACGTGGTTTTCGAGAAAGAAGTAACTTCCACGAATTTGGTAGCCTATAAAATACAGAAAGAGAATAAACTAGCGGGAAGCGCGTGGAGGCAATGCCCACAACTAAGCCATATAGGTATACCTTTTGTAGTGGCTTGCCTTTACATAACAAAATACATAAACTAAAGATACACGCGTTGGACAATACAAAGGATGAAGATGACCGATTGATTACATAATTTCACCAAAGTGAGGTAAAAGTAAATATTAAAATAATATTACTAACCACTTGTCTGAATTAATATATACGTGTAATATCTGGTATGTACACACCTTAAAGTATTCCTTGTCAAGAAAACATGTGAAGAGTTCGGTCGTTATCATATAAAACACATTGATGAGCTTTGTACACAAACATGTTTATATAATAATGTAAATCTGTATTTTAATTCAGTCTCTGGACTGCGACAGGGACCCCCTGAAGACTCATTTCAGCAAAAAAAAATGTTAGTTGTACTCAATGTCACGGTTCATGTTCAGTTCTGCTGGACTATAAGGTGCTACATAATTGGGTCTCAGAACTCATCACTTCAATAACCAAGCCTTGAGTATAGGCATACCTTGTTGGTAGATACGTGCGCTATATAAAACTTCAATATTATATTATATTATTATTTCTGAAAAATTCTCATATTGAACTATTTTCCCCAAAAGAGGATTGAATAAACTTTATATTGAATTCAGTTGAATATCCAAGGAAGTGGAGGGCTTCCGTACGTTGCGTATAGAGAGCAATGACACTGAATTCAACAAAAATGAACAAAATAGTATTTGAATGTGTCGAATATCATCGAGTACGTACACGATATCATTAGTGTACGTAGATGATAACTACTGTGTACGTATATACATGATAGTAATAAACCACGCAGATGGATTGTTTGTTCGAACAGATGCCCTATCTGAACAACATAATCTAATTATTAAAGGCACTTTTGGTTATTAGTTATTGTCAGCATACAAACTTTTGGTAACAAGCAAATAAACGGCTCAATCTGAAGTAACGTAAAGAGATAACTTCTCACTGAAATAAAAACAAGACTTCAGCGAAAGCTTTTATTCTGCATCTGGAAAGCACACCAATGTCGCAACAAGGGTATTTTTTCTTTCATTATTCTCTTAAAAATTCGATGACTAATATTTTAACCAACATTTTCAGATGTTTTTTTATTTTATATATTGGACTTGGAAGACATCAAAAGAGAATATAAAAAGAAAACTGGTCTTCGAAAAAGTGTACAGTGCCTTTAGGCCTAAATAACTTCATAGCCAAGTTAACCGAATGCAAGAAATTATAAAAAGATTTTGTTGTTTTGTGTTTATTGTCACCACTATCGTAACCATGCTTTGTTGAAGTCGCCAATACCGACAAAATATTGATCCTAAACAGATATCATGAGATGTGTAAGTGTTTTCTTGTTCTGGTATGCATAGAGAAGTTTCATTTTCACTTGCATAACAAATGGTGCAGTGCCTACTATGGCAGCTGTAGTTTATTCTGCACAATATTTATATTTAGTATTTATATTAATATTTATGTTTTGTATACAGTAGTTCTTGTGTACATCGTTTGTGCATTGCTTTTTACTTGCCATCTTTTGTTTTAATTTGTATTATTATTTATGGTTTATTAAAAAACTGCAACACAGCGGCTAAAAGCAGAAATGTACAGTCTACAAAATATTACTTTAGTACAAAAGAATGAAATGTCTAAGTATAAACACACAGGCAGCAAATTTGAGACAAAAAAAAACATTAAAAAGAGCACATTTTCTTTTTTGGTTAGATTAAAAACCAACCATCGTTTCGAATCGAAAGAACCTCACCACACTGATATCGGTATTTAAGTGATGAAAAAAGCAATAAATATTATTTGAACTGATAAATAAATGGCAAGTTACTGCAAATTTAGAGTGTTCAATTACCCTTTTATGAGATAGGTCTTGGTGGGCACATCTTTTTAAAGACAGTTTTTTTTCTTTTCGTTTTTTTTTTTCTACTTTTGCCCTTCCCTGGGTGGCCTGTGTTTGTTTTATTGTATTGTCCGAAGAATTAAAATATATAAATAAAATAAAATAAAACAGTCCAATGACTTGTCCGGTGACCGCCGCCGCCGCGAGCACGGAGCATAATGCAGCTCTACATATTGTTGACATCAAAATCATAGCACCATTATGCATGACCATTTTGACCAACAGTTTTTAGCTCTTTTTATGGGATTGGTTGACGGTTTAAAGACTAACAAATGTCTCTCTATTTACATTGAAAAATTACCCATGTGCTGCCAATGTGGTCCTGCAGCTTGTTCTGCAGTTTATTGTTGCCTCCCAGTTACCTGCACAAGTTGCATAGTGTGACAAGGCCCTTAGACCGCATTAATGACAAAATGTGACGCGGTTTGGTTTTACTCTTCCAAGCAAAAGTCCGTGTTTCACCAAATAGATGGAGCTACCGTAATGTTTCGCTTTTGATATTATTTAAATTGTAAATCTCCACAATACCTGCATGTATGATACCAAGGAAGCAAAAACCACGGTGAATATCATCAGTTGGAAGATTGTGCGGAACCGGCATTTTCGGTTATCCTTGACATCTCGGTGACTTGGTGATGGTGGCTTCATCCTCAGTTGTTGATGTTGATGATGTGGTTTGCGCGCGTCCGTATTTGTAAACACACAACCGTGTATAGGAAGGAAGACACAATGCAACAAATTCTGCCGAGGAGTGTCCTTACGTCTTATTTGGAAACAAGTCTACTGGAAACAATTGTAATACACGTAATTTTTTATTTAGATTTTCGTGCATAAATACGACCGACTGTCTTCCTGTGTTGTTGTGGGATGATGTTAGCAGTATAACCACGTCGCATGACTGGTGCACCCTCAGTTACGTTAGGAAGTGACCAATCAGATCACCAGCGCTGTATCTTATTAGAATATTTCATGGCCACCACAGCATGAAAAACTAGATTACTTGTGTACACAAAAGGCATACCAATATTTGCAGTTTGCTTTATTATATATGTTACACCTCAATGTTAGGTTGAATTCAAACAGTGAAGAATCGCATTAAATTGGTCTGGAATGAAAGGAAAACAGATACAGAAATGAGTTTGTTGCTCAACAAGTTTAAGTCAGTACTTCAGTCTCCAGTCATCCACAGAATGACAATATGTTAAAACAATGATTTAACTAATAACAATATAATTCACTGCAATTTACTATTCTACAATCACGAAAACCTGTGCTCTAGCCATACTAATTATGCACAGAAATCACCACACTAGAAATGTGTTTGTCTGAAACAACTCTAAACTGACTCTAGTATCCAAACAAAGAAACACATTAAATAACAGGATAAGAGAAACATTTATTAACTCTGCAATGTCTCCTGTGGTTGATAATAACTAGTTACTTCTAGCAATACTTTCTTTAGTATTTATCAATGAACTAAAACCACAACCCAAGAAGTAGTAAACTCCTTGCAAACTTCAATCTATAAACAATGAAATCCCAGAGGGGTCATTCCGTGTCAAATCAACCAGTTTTCAGAAAAGTTCCCAGGTGACCCTCTCAGATTTTGATGAAACTTCATCAGAATGACTGGATGTGGCTCAAATGAACACATACAAAAAAGCTAAGTCGTACTCCATGTCGTTTTCTAGATATGAACCATTGAAATTTGGTCGAGGCGGCCATTTTGTGCTCGCGCGAGACGCGAAAAGTTATTTTTGTGTTAATTTCCGACTTTGAAAGCTCATAATTTAGTTATTGTACCAGGTAGAGAGCTCAAATTTGGTATTCCATCTTACTTCTTGCCAAATTTCATGAATCACTCAATTTAAATGTATCTCCTTTAATTTTCTAGTTATGGTCACTTAAAGTAGGCACTTTAATCAGCCGAAAATGTTTTTTGTGATAATTGGGTAATTTATATTATATCTTCTTATACAGCAATTTTCAGCTTTGGCACTCAACTCCTTCATGGTGTGGTGGCAATTTGAATATTATATGTTTTTGGCACATTTTAATATAATATCATACAGTGTACATGTACATGTACATTCATGTACACTACAATACATGGTAATATGTTTGAAGCTTGTGTAACTAATTTTTCTGGCTAGCAAAACGTAACATCAATGTATTGGCATTTGTGGTGTCTGCATGATACACAAGTACATATTTTGTTTGAGAAAGTAGTGATTGATGTCTGTCTGTGTTTGTCCATCACATTCATGATGCACATAATACGTGTTTTCCATCAAGTTTTCAATTTGACTGAGCGCCTGACAGCAGCCACTCAAATCAGCTCTGTGTTTGTTTGCTAATTTCTTAGTATATTGCTCAATTTGTGTTCTTATTTTTATACAACTGGATTTGTTACTACACCTGGAATCTACAGGACCTTTTCTGTGTATCCTGGAGTCATCTGAATTGTGAAAATAGTGTTTTCTGTTGGAATTGTTCACTGTCTCAGTTGAGAATTCTGGTGTATAAAGTTTACACACACTTAGGTGGCTGCATCCTGTGCAGTCATCCACCTAGTCCATGGACATTGTTCGCCCATCTGGGGACAATGGAGATAAGTATCCTTATCATTCTCTCCCTGCTTGCTAGACCATTGTACTGCACTAACTCATCTGTGGTCAGCTTTGTTCCATCAGCATCAATTGTGTCTGGTGCTTGCATCCTGCCAAAGACACATCTCGGCCTCATCCACCATCGAAGATATCTGAAATGCCCTGTTTCTTACTATGACAACTCCCCAGCCACTTTTCATTTGGAAATTGTGATTTTTGGTGATATTGCTGTAAATCCTGGCCCTGAAGGTGTCAATAACTCAAACTCAGCAGAAGCTAGTCCAAACTCTGCAAATTCCTACTCACGAAACAAGCTTCTCAGTCTCCGTTATGCCCCATCCACACGTGCTACAACTCTGCTGCCTTCCTGTACATTATCATTACAGAACCTTGGCCTTTTTGTAAATCCCAGCACTGTTGACCGACCTACTCATCGTGGTAAAAAAGCTGGTCGCCGTAGAACTGTTCATAAAGCCCCCCGTACCCGAAGTTACACTCCCATCTGTTCCAGTACCAGTGACTCCAGCCAAATCTCAACTAAGCCTTTGTGTTATAAACACACAGTCCATCTGTAACAAGTATGACGATTTTGCTGATTTTGTTCTGCAAAAAGATCTGGACCTTGTTGCTGTTTCAGAAACATGGCTGAGACCAGACGACAACTTAACATGTCGTCAGTGTACCCCTGCAGGCTACTACTTTCATCACATCCCAAGACCTCACAAGACTGGTGGAGGAGTTGCAACACTGTACAGATCTACTTTATCCGTCTCTGTGAAAAGTAATGACGTCCAGTACACAACTTTTGAATCTCTTCATGCTGAAGTTTCCGGAAACTCTAAATCTGTTCGCCTTGTCATTGTATACAGACCTGAAAGAGATTCAAACGGCCAACATGTGACTTTCTCAAGTTTTCTAAGGGAGTTTGAGAATTTGATTTTGGAATATCTGCTTCATCCATCGAAAATCATCACAGGCGACTTTAACATTCATGTTGATGACATCCACAACACCAATGCAAACCAGTTTAAGCATCTACTTCAGGCTTTTGGTCTTACCCAGCATATCAAGGAGCCGACTCATCGTCTCGGTCATTGCCTAGACCTTGTCATAACTCGTGAAATCTCCCCACCAATTGTCTCAAACTTTGTTATTCTACCTGGATTATCAGACCATTATGCAGTCATGTGTAACTTGAGTCTGTGCAAGCCCAAAGTCCCAACCGTCACTATAAAGAGCCGACAATGGAAACATGTGAATCCCTACCGAAGTGTTCCGTGACATAGGCTCCCATTTAGCAAATCTAGAAGTTGATCACGACTGCTTGGATTCCTATGTCAGCCAATATGAGAGTACAGTCAGTGACATCTTGGATAAATACGCACCTTGGAAAACGAGATCAGTCAAGGTCCGAACTGAAGTCTCCTGGTTCAATGATGATATTCGTACAGCGAGAAAGATCTGTCGTCAACTGGAGCGGAAGTGGCGGAAAAATGGCAAATTGGCAATTCAACGACAAGAATATCGCAACCAATGTAAAGTAGTTAGGAATTTGATCAACCAGGCAAAGATCATCCATTATTCATGTCAAGTACAAGAATCCTCAGGAGATCAAAAGAAGCTTTTCAAGATAATTGGTAAGTTGTTGCTCAAACCCAAAACCCCTGTTCTTCCATCCACTTACAATGACCAGGACTTAGCAAATGAGTTCCATAAATTCTTTGTCACCAAGATTTCAGACATCCGCTCATCATTTTCATCAGTCCCTTACAACGTGCCGCAGACATTGCCACAACTTCAACCAGAGTGTAGACTATCTGTGTTTGAGCCTGCGACTGTTGCTGAGATTCAAAGGGTTATTATGAAATCTCCTTCAAAATCCTGTGAGCTGGATCCAGTGTCAACATCCATGATAAAGCAAAACATCAATATTTTTGTACCCTACATCACTAAGCTTGTAAACGAATCCCTCAGTTCCGGTTGTTTCCCCGATAGCCTCAAAGTTTCCTACATCAGGCCGCTCATCAAGAAACCAAACCTGGACAAGGAGATATTCCAAAGCTACAGACCGGTTGCAAACTTAAAATATCTTGGAAAAGTCATTGAACGAGTAGTTTTATCACGTATTTCTGATCACATTCATACTTTCAACCTGTCCGACGTGTTCCAGTCAGCATACAAGCCTTTCCATGGGACTGAGGCTGCACTAGTCCGTGTGAGCAACGATATTCTCTCTGCAATGGACAATGGTAACCTTACAGCACTAGTCCTGCTAGACTTGAGTGCTGCTTTTGACACTGTCGATCACAACATCCTTCTCTCTCGGCTCCAGAATCACCTTGGCATAGAGGACACAGCCCTATCATGGTGCAAATCGTATCTCTACAATAGAACTCAGCATGTATGTATTGGCACCGCGATATCCGACCCTGTTGTTTTGAACTACTCTGTGCCACAGGGGTCGGTACTCGGCCCGCAGTGGTTTACGCTATACACTTTACCGATTCGTGACATCATCCTGAAATTTAATCTGAATTACCATGTGTACGCAGACAACACTCAGCTATACATCACGTTTAAATCTTCTCAAGAAAACGCCAATGCATCCATTGCAAGACTTGAGAAATGCATCCAAGAGATTCGACGTTGGACACAACAAAACTTCCTGAAGTTAAATGATGATAAGACAGAGTTCCTTCTATTTGGGTCACGTCAACAGTTAACTAAGGTTTCAGTGCCATACATCTCCATCGGTGATGCTCGGATAGCTCCCTCGCTGAAAGCTCGGAACTTAGGTGTTATTTTTGATTCATCAATGACACTTCAGCCACACATCAACAACATTGTTCGTTTATCATCATATCACATCAGGAATATAGGTAAGATTCGCAAGTACTTGGACAAAAGTGCCACTGAAAAGGTCATTCACGCATTTGTTACTTCTCGTCTTGACAACGGCAATGCTCTTCTCTACAGTCTTCCTAACAACCAGATTTCCAGACTTCAACGGCTCCAAAATACTGCTGCCCGCATTGTGACACTGTCTAGAAAATCCTGTTCTATCACCCCCATTCTGAAACAACTACACTGGCTCCCTATCTCTCAACGAATCATCTTCAAGCTGATGCTCATTGTCCACAAAGCTCTTAATGGCAAGGCTCCCCACTATATTTCTGAACTGCTTCAAGTTTACACTCCATCAAGGAATCTTCGATCAAGTTCTATGCTTCTCCTCATTGAACCCAAGTCTCGACACTCATGGGGTGACAGGTCTTTTTCTTCAGCCGCGCCACGCATCTGGAACTCTCTACCACTTAGTCTTCGATCTTGTCTTTGTACTGCAAAATTCAAGTCTCTTCTCAAAACTTATCTTATGTCACAGGTTTTCAATGACTAATTTTGTTGTGTCTGTTTTTCTTTGTGTTGTATTTTGTTTTTGTTTTGTTTTTGTTTTGTTTTTGGTTTTACTGCGCCTTGAACATCCAGCAGGGTGGATATGTGCGCATTACAAGTCTTATTATTATTATATTATTATTAAAACGGTTTTTGTGTGGTCATAACCTCCGGGTCTGTTTACATGGGGCTACTTGTATGATTTCAGATTTCCCCTTACACACAAAACTATCGGTAGAGACTCTTGTTCAAAAACATGTCACTTCACTGAATATAAATATTTGTATTTCCCCGGCATACACCATTTCCGGAAGACGACAACCAATTGGGACATAGATAACCCTTCCACACCCTCTCCTACCCATTTGTTATTATTATTATTATTATCTTTTTAGAAAGAGCTGATTAATTTGATGTTTGTTGCGTTCCCCCTTACATAATTATAAAATGGTACTCTTCTAAAAATGTTTGGCAAGTCAGTCAACCCGCTGGTGAGTGTAATTTATTCCTCCATGGTGGTGTGAACTAGAACAGAAAATAACAACAACTAATATCCACAATCTACACAATCATAGGTTTTGAAGTAGGCCTGCACCGACCGGACGCAAAATTCGGATATCCCAAAATCCCATCAGCGGTTCCAAAAGTTGACCGATTGCAAAAAGCCACCACCGATCCCTAAAGTTGACTGATTGCAAAAAGCCACCTCCGATCCCTTAAGTTGACCGATTGCGAAAAGCCATCACCGACCCCTAAAGTTGACCGATTGCAAAAAGCCACCACCGATCACTAAAGTTGACCGATTGCAAAAAGCCACCACCGATCACTAAAGTTGACCGCATGCAAAAAGCCATCACCGATCCCTGAAGTTGACCGATTGCAAAAAGCCATCACCGATCCCTTAAGTTGACCGATTGCAAAAAGCCATCACCGATCCCTAAAGTTGACCGATTTTGGCAAAAATTAAGATGGAATACCAAGTTTGAGCTCTCTACCTGGTACAAAATCTAAATTATGAGTTTTCAAAGTCGGAAATTATCACAAAAATCACATTTCGCGTCTCGTGCGCGCACAAAATGGCCGCCTCGATTTGTGAGTGCACATTTGTTATGGTTTGTAAACCATGATTTCTGAGTGCACATTTTTTATGGTTTGTAAACCATGATTTGTGAGTGCACATTTTGATGGTTTGTAAACCATGATTTGTAAGTGCACATTTTTTTATGGTTTACAAACAACGTTTTTGAGATGTGTAAATTTTCATGGTTTATAAACCATGTTTTTTAAGAAGTCTCGATTTTCATGGTATATAAACCATGTTTTTTAAGAAGTCTCGATTTTCATGGTTTATAAACCATGGTCACAAACCATGATTTTATGATTCATTTGTTATGGTTTATAAACCATGATTTGTAAACCACGATTTTTATTCTTCAATTTTCATGGTTTATAAACCATGTTTTTTAGATGTCTCAATTTTCATGGTTTATAAACCATGATTTGTAAACCATGAATTTGATGCTTCAGTTTTTATGGTTTATTAACCATGTTTTTAAGATGCGTAAATTGTCTTGGTTTATGAACCACGATTTGTAAATGTTTTTTGTATGTTCATGGTTTGTAAACCATAAACTTATACACAACAAATACTTTACTGGTATGTAAACCATAACAGGATTTGGCAACAGTTTCTATGGTTTACATCTAATTGCTGTAAACCATGGTAAAAACATGCCTTAAAAGTGTCAAACAATTAATGGCGCCCCATAACTGACTGGGTAAATTATTGGGGTTGAACAAAGAATTGACTAGAGTGGGATTCGAACCAACGACCTCCGGATTAACAGATTGTATTATTATATCGCACACTTATCTGGGCCCAATTTCATAGAGTTGAAAAGGCAGAAAAATAATGCTAATCAGTTGTCTGCTATGCAGGAATGAGCAGTACACCAGTCACAAGTTGTATATGTAACATGGTCTAGTTAAGCTGGTAACCTTATTCTGATAAGCATAATATTTGTTTTCTTTTCTTTTTTTCTTTTTTATGCAAGTCGCCTGACACACAAGGCCTGTAGAAGGCCACTTCAAGGTGTGATGGGCTGCAAGCAACTATTTTTTTTTCAGGGGCCGTTGCCACCTAAGTTGGTGCTGACACAAGGTTACCCCTTTTACAGTCTATAGATTTAGGCTTTGGTTCATCCATCAGAAGCCTACTAGTTGTGCTTAAAGGAACACGTTGCCTTGGATAGGACGAGTTGGTATATTAAAAGTGTTCTGTAACCGTTTGTTATAATTAATGCGTATGGTTGGAAAGATGTTGTAAAAGTAGAATACAATGATCCACACAAACATGCCTCGAAATTGCGTGGTTTTCCTTTTACTGTGCGAACTAACACAGTCGGCCATTTATGGAGTCAACAATTTGACTCCCATTCATGGAGTCAAAAATTTGACCCCCATAAATGGCCGACCGTGTTAGTCGACGAGGTAAAAGGAAAATTAACCGTGCAATTTCGAGGCATATTTGTGTGTATATCATTGTATTCTACTTTAAAACATCTTTCTAACCATATGCATTTAATAACAAACGGTTACAGAATGCTTTTCAAAGACCAACTCGACCGATCCAAAGCAACGTGTTCCTTTAAGCAGCTCTATGAAAATGTGCCCTGGCGGTCAACTCTTAATGACCCCGTTATAATTTATTTCTTCGTTAATCACAGCCGAGAGCGATTTGACTGTACTATACACCAAGCATTCACCGTTGAATTGGTCAGCCACAACAATCGGATTCTTCTTCACGCTGAGAACTGTTTTGAAGGCGTTGACCCTCTCCCTTGGACTGCCCTTATTCTTTAAGGTAAACGATTTGTGTGACCCATTCCGTCTATTGCATTTACAAGGTCACTAGGCCTTTACTAGGCCCAATTTCATAGAGCTGCTTAAGCACAAAAAGGTAGCTAAGCACATCAAAACTATATGCTTACTAGAATAAATAAGTTACCAGCCAAAACACCATCTCGCATGTACAATTTGTGATTGGTATTCTGCTCAGTTGAGCAGAAAATTGTTAAGCAATATTTTCTGCTTAAGCAGCTCTATGGAATTGGCCCCTGGACAATCCACAGTATACAGCTCCAAATTGTTTTTCGTCGTAGTGTTTCAGAATATTCCATTTCATCCCAAATCTGGTTGTCTGTCCCATGTTTCCCCAGTGCACTAAAACAATGTGTATCACTGTCAGACTTTTAAGAACTTCTGTACAACTACTAACTTTTTAAAGGCAGTGAAAACTATTGGTAATTACTCAAAAATAATTATTTGCATAAAACCTCACTTGGTAACGAATAATGGGGAGAGGTTAGTATAAAGTATTGTGAGAAACGGCTCCCTCTGAAGTAATGTAGTTTTCGAGAAAGAAGAAATTTTCCAAGAATTTGATTTCGAGACCTCAGATTTAGAACTTAAGATCTCGAAATCAAGCATTGTTGAAAGCACACAACTTCATGTGGCAATGGGATTTTTTCCTTTTTATTATTATCTCGCAACTTCGACAACCAGTTGAGCTCAGATTTTCACAGGTTTGTTATTTTATGCATATGTTGAGATACACCAACTTTAAAGGCTAGTCTCTAACAATTACAAATAGTGTCCAGTGTCTTTAAATATTCTACAGCGATGCAATGGCAGGCCTACATCAATATGCCGTTTTTGCGGTAGGTCTGCCCATTTGGTATCTCGTTAACGGGCATGCCTATCAGAGATTAGGGTATCTGTTATAATTCGGGTTCGAATCCATCCGAGTATACATTCTTTTGCAGGACTATAGAAAACCACTGATTGTACAGCTTATCACGACAAGTATCACAATATTGTTTTGTCATACGTTCACAGCTTGCCAAGCATCATTCACTGCGGATGGATCTGAGCCTGGCCTCCTTTGGAATAATATCAACAACCTCAGCTCTGGTCATGATATCATTTGCAGAGACTACTACAGTAATGATGATAGGTATGTAGGAAGAATGGAAAACACCTCAGCCGATCAGCTTAAGGTGGAACCCAATCCCTTGTTTTGAAAAACCCGCGTTTTTTTCCCACGCAGGAAGAATAATCCATATTGGAATACACGCAGCAGAAACGTTTCTCAGTTCAACATTATTTTGATAACCCTCGCTCTTAAACCACTTTCCTTTGAAGGGTTTTGTTTCTCAAAATGGTATACATTATCAACAGCAGTGCCTCTTACCAAGAAAGTTGTTATGGTCATTAATTTCTTGAAGTAATTACCAAAGGTTTACCCAAAATTAAATTCATATTTCTTAGTGTAATTGCATCCTTAGCCACTAATAATGACCGTTCGAAACCTATTATTCACGCAAATTGTTGTGTGATTTACGATTGATTTTCTCCTTTTTCCCATCAGCGCCTTTTGTCGGCATGTTTGTTGGCTTTCCAAGCCTCATTCTAAATGCTATCAAATCAAAGCTTGTCGAGCCTTACGAATACGGTAAGTATTTCAGTTTTACCTCACATTTTGAAAAGTAACAGTCATCTTTGACAGCATGACTATAGGCATCACATATAAATTATAGTGGTTCCGAGAACGTGACAACCCGGCGTCTCTTATACTACAAGTGCTTAATGATGAATAAGGGTACAGACTATTACAAATTTCAGCCTCGGTTATAGTATTACATTAGGTTGCGCCCCCACAGAACTGTTAAATTTTGGGGATTGAAGAAATATTTGAAGCCTCTTTGTACACCTTGCTTTGCCCAGGACAAGCTTGCATTCTGGATGCTCTGTGGTGCAATCTTAGGCCAATTAGAGGCATAATTGATAGACGAAACAGAACATTTAGCCTTCAAAATTTGAGCAGTAGAATTTGGGCCTTTTGGATTCCAGCATCATCAAGGGAGGATCTAGACGACACTTTTAGGGGGGGGGGGTCAATCTGTCAAAGATGGAGCAACCGCCCCTCCCTGTTTACGGGCCTGCTTACTTCGTAGATGAATAGTCTTGAAGTCATTCCAGGGGCTCACCTGGGTCAGCACCAAGTGCCCTGCTTGTAGAACGGGTCACTTGGGGCTGGCCCGAGGTGCATGACGTCGTTCGATTAGCTCTTGTCAGGGGCTCACCGGAATGAGCCCCGCGGGGTTGACTCAGGGAAGCTAATCGAACGCACCCATTACTGAGTAGAGATCAGTGGCTAGTACCCGTCTTTTTTTACTGGAATGATAAAAATAATATCTTGCCTCCGATTTATCAACAGGAGCTCTGTTCGCGTTCACCGCTCTTATACAAACACTGACCTCAACGGCAGGATCGGCCATGTTTAGCAGTATCTACGCAGCCTCGCTAGCAACTTGGCCGGGACTTGCCTTCATGGTTA
This sequence comes from Asterias rubens, assembly GCF_902459465.1. Lineage (NCBI taxonomy): Eukaryota > Metazoa > Echinodermata > Asteroidea > Forcipulatida > Asteriidae > Asterias > Asterias rubens. The sequence continues at coordinate 1,874,351 of NC_047062.1, forward strand.
CAGCTTTAATTTACGTGGTGTCGCTCGGCTTAATTTCGTGAGTGGAAAGAATGGTTTATTGACCTGCAAGTTTCCTTCTGGGTGAACATCATCAATGATTCTGAATTCTAAATCTGAGGTCTCGAAATCAAATTCGTGGAAAATTACTTCTTTCTCGAAAACTATAGCACTTCAGAGGAAGCCGTTTCTCACAATGTTTTATGCCATCAACCTCTCCCTATTACTCGTTACCAAGTAAGGTTTTATGATAATAATTATTTTGAGTATTTACCAATAGTGTCCACTGCATTTAAGCCAGGAGAAAAAAAAAACACTTTTATGATACTGCAGGGGGAGCTCACTATAAGAAGCAAAGCTTATAAGCGTGAGTCCCAGCATTTCAGTGCTTATTAAACAAACCAAAATATGACTGCATTGTCGTAGTTTTAATAGATGTTAAATTTGCATCGGGGATAAAGAATATTAATTTTTGGTTTTTACCCATATACACCGATGTGTGTAGCACTGTATACTGAAAAAATCACAGGCCTTTTACTCGGGTTGGATTCGAACCCACGACCTTTGCAAATCTAGAGTGATTTTTGTCAAATGTTATGCTGATTTATAGGCAAGATTATCAAGAAAGGTACTTTGTAAATTGAAAGTCTCTTATGAAAGTTTCAGCTGAATACAGTGTGAGCTGCTATTGTCATAGTTGTGTTGGAACAGCGATTGCAATCAATACACTTAACTTTAATTGTGTCACTATCAGTCCTGACAGCCTCACACATTGGTTTTCGGAAGACAACGTTTACCGACGCAATTTTCATGACATTTATGTTAATTAAACTACCTGTGAACAATTAGGTGACAGAAAACAGCAGTTTGAACGTTTGATTTTAACATCGCTCTTTTTTCTTTCTTTTTTAAAGATACCTCTGGTTCGATATGAAGAAAGCAGCAGAGGATGACCAGAGATATCAAAGTGGTAGGTTGCATTATTTAAAATTAAACAATAACAACAAACAAACATTTGCTTTAATGTACCCAGAGGTTCTTAAGGGGATGACACAGAATTGAAATAAAACACTTTAACAATGTCTTGACTTTGTATTCTATTTCTAGTATGTGATTTACATTCTAGTAGAAAATAGAAATTTGCTCGTGGTCTTCTCCTCATGTTGTAATAATTACACCAGTGGTACCGCTGCCACCACATCCCGTATTTCCATTACTGCTGCTTCGAGTTCGGTGGTATCAATTGTCAGATGTTGTCTACTCAGCGCATCTTCGGTCTAAAAACAGTTTTAGAGATAACTCGATGGTAAACACAATAACCATTGCAAGGATTATTCTTCCATAATGTGGGACGTGTTACCAAATTATCTTCTTACCGTAATTCTTACATAATGCTAGCAGGACATCTCAACCAGGGTAATCTTCTGATTATGATAATTCTGTACCTCTCACCAGTAAGACCACAGCTGGGAGCTACTCTAGGTCGACCAAAAAAAAAACACAACTTTGGTTTCAAACAGCCGAACTTAACCTAGCATTTACATTGGCTCGGCTCATGACAAGATCGACGTCTGAAACCAAGACGCTCCAGAGGCGTTCCGAACGACTGTAATAGTCGGTCTTTCGACTTCCAGCGCGCCCAGTCGCAACTGTTTCAGGCGTCGAACTTAAGATTTCATGTATTTAATTCCGAATTTGGTTCGGTGCAACTGTCTGAAACGGGCGTAAGGTAGTCTTTCCGGTCCCTCTCTGGTGGTGCCCAACGCATGGCACGTTCTCAATACAATGTTTCAAACCCCACTTCTCTTTTCTTTTGTTTATCACAGATGATGGAAGCGGGTATGAGAAAGTAGACACTACAGACGAGGAGTCCGATTGAGAAACTGGACCACTTATTCCTCCGTGGTGAAGCTAACCCTCCGAAAACATTCAAATTGCCGTCTGGTAACTTTTATCACAACGGATTGGTCTTCCTGGGTGCTTACAGCTCGGTAACAGATAGTAGCCAAACTTCTTTACACGTCTTTCATGTCCAGCCTTTCAGGTCCAGAGCGCAGCACTTTTGCAACAAACGGAAGTAAAGAATGAGCTTGAGCTTGACGAATGTGAATTCCTAAAAACAAAATGGCTTGCCGGTGTCAGATGCAATTGTGTCCGCCATGCAATACTGTCCGCTTCGGACACTTTTGCATATGCGGCCGAACGTTTCCCATGTCATTCACGACATCTTTTTATAGCTTCATGATGACATGCACTTGTAAACAAAATGGCGAACGTGTTCCGTCGATCAAGGGCGTTTAATTTACTGCACGGACGGTTTTGCACGGGGGCGGACACAACTGCATATGCAAATGTGTCCGGTCGGACACAACTGCATTGTGCAGCAGCGTCCGGGCGGACACGATTGCATATGCAAAAATGTCCTCCGGAAAGTATTGCATAGAGGACATAATTGCATGCGACACCGGTCCATGTTCCCCCTTATTCTTGATCCGAAACATCTATAAGTGTCAGAAACTATACTATGCGCACCACCTGAACTACCCAAGTACAAGTTTTTGACAAAAAGTGGGCTACGTCCATTTTGGAATTGCTAAACTTTTCATGGAAATTTGAGAAGTTGTGTGAAAAACCCAAAGAAACCACATGCCTGGTATACCAGTAAATTGATTGTTTGTTTATCCCCTTTACCGAGCTATAGAAACATTTAATATTTTGCACTTTAAAGCAGCCATTGGGCCAATCACCACAAGGTCAAAAACTTCCAGCCGAAACATGGCGTATTTGCAGCAACCCTTTAACAGGTAAAACGTCAGTTTAATTCACTAATTTGTTCACTAAAAGTAGGACGGGTCAGCACTTACCCAATCACTGTCTAATTATGTTGTTCTGTATCGGTCGATAGGCCTATATTATGTTAAAGGCAGTGGACACTATTATTGGTAATTACTCAAGATAATTATTGGCATAAAACCTTACTCGGTAAAGAGTAATGGGGAGAGGTTGATAGTATAAAACATTGTGAGAAACGGCTCCCTCTGAAGTGACGTAGTTTTGGAGAAAGAAGTAATTTTCCACGAATTTGATTTCGAGACCTCAACATTAGAACTTGAGGTCTCGAAATCAAGCATCTGAAAGCACACAACTTCGTGTGACAAGGGTTTTTCTTTTCTTCATTATCTCGCAAGTTAGATGACCGATTGAGCTCAAATTTTCACAGGTTTGTTATTTTATGCATATGTAGAGATATACCAACTGTGAAGGCTAGTCTTTGACAATTACCAATAGTGTCCACTGCATTTAACTTCATGTAGAGTTAGTTTTGTAAGGGAAAATAATATGTTAATTTCGAAGGTAGGAGATTTGTTTTGGTTTGTTTATTGTAGTGAGGTTAATTTTACATCCAGCAGTTTGTGTCTCCCTTGTTAATCTTGGGTGCCCGTGAAACGAAAACAAAATGGGTCAACACATAAGATTTTGTGAAAGTTATGTTTTGTAGTTTTATACGAGACGAGCACTCGTTCTTGCTTGATTAAATTGTTTAAAGCCATTGGACACTTTCTGAACAGAACAAAAATTTAAAGTTCACAGATTTACAAATAACTTACAGGGTTTACAGAAGGTAATGGTGAAAGACTTCCCTTGAAATATTGATAACAAAATTTAAAACAACTATCAATTCTCGATATCGAGAATAACGGATTTATTTTAAACACACGACACGGCGAAACGTGCACCAGGGTGGGTTTTCCCGTTATTTTCTCCCGACTCCGATGACCGATTGAGCATAAATTTTCACAGGTTTGTTATTGTATATATAAGTTGTGATACACGAAGTCTGGGCCTTTGGACAATACTGTTTACCGATGTTGTGCGATTGCTTTAACACTACACACAGAAAGCTCAGAGAAAAAGGGTTCAAACTTTGTAACATTTCCTTCTTTTATTTCAATCAGTACATTTTACAAAAGACTGATTTATGACACAGTGACTATGCTGCAGTCATAAATACAACTTACAGCTTCAAATAAACAAGATTAATCCCGTTTTATAGCAAACACAAATAAATATTTATCTCTTAATATTTTCTTGTTCTTTCATTCAATTTCATTTACAGGCAGTGGACACTATTGGTAATTACTCAAAATAATTGTTAGCATAAAAACTAAATTGGTAATGAGCAATAGAGAGCTGTTACTAGTACAACACATTGTGAGAAACGGCTCTCTCTGAAGTAACGTAGTTATTGAGAAAGAAGTAATTTTCCACGAATTTAATTTCGAGACATCAGAATTAGTTTTTGAGGTCCCGAAATCAATCATCTGAAAGCACACAACTTCGTGTGACAAGTGTGCTTTTTTATCCATTATCTCGCAACTTCGCTGACCAATCGAGTTCAAATTTTCACAGCTTTGTTATTTGTGTATATGTTGTGATACACCAAGTTAGAAGACTGGTCTTTGACAATTACCAAAAGCGTCCATCAGTGTATTTAATTACTCTGTATCTTTTACAAAATGCGTTTGATATAATAAAGTCCCAGTTGAAAGGTCAAAAACCTGCTGAATTTGTTCATTTTGTCTTTCATGGATTTCAAACAGAGGTGGTCTTTATTCTTAATAATATTTACACAAACAAAACGGAATTCGTCAATAAAGCAATACTGACAATTCAATGGTATACTTTTATAAGACACTAGGTGACAACCGACTTAAAACCGGGTAAACAATATATAGTCTTGGAAGAGCCTGATTGCTCAGTGTGATGTAAACAGTATAAGTTATCACACGAGCGCGAGTGGAAAACGAAAATATATAACGCTTCTGCGTCGTCCCTTATCCAACAATGAAGATAACGTATTTATCTTCAAGCAAACTTGGTGCAAGACATAGAACACACAAGACGCAGGTAGTGATATGCAATATAGGTTTGTATCACCATTCCATTCTGCAAATCTGACTTGAGGATTAGCGCAAACTTGAAGATAATGGAAAATGACTGGCTATTTCTCAAACTCTCACAATGTCACCCATTGGTCGGAAGTTACTGCAGGACACTTTAATAAATCCTCGATTCTGATTGGTACTGTCGAGCACTGACATTGATCTGCGCATTGTGCACAAAAACTCTTTGGCAGTCTTTTATTTGCTGTTTTTTCCCAAATTCAAAAACAACTCAAGTCCAGCACAAATTAAGAATATTCATATCTTAAATTTTAATTCTCATATTTTTAGATTCTCAACACCACTAAAAAATGTAAAATTCTTCCCTTCTTTGAAGCTTAAGAATTATGCCAAATACCAGCCTTGATGCGGATGTTCGGATCCGTACAAATGTATACCTTTGACCTCGCATCCATTTGACATGAAGATTCGCAGTCAAATCCTACGTACTTGTATACGTATAAAACACAGTCATTGAAAACTTACATCACTGCAAGTTTATCTAATGAAATCATTGCCACCAAGAATTCATTGGGCTCAGAAGACCAGTGCTACTTAGTATACTGAACATGTGCTACAAAACATACCAATGGATGGCACACTACACAGTCATATCCTACATGTGTTAAGTTCTGTAGCACCGCAGACCTCCCTGCAATGCTAAAGAAACGTGACATCAGTGAGAATGTTCTATAGTGACTAGTACAAGTCTAGGCGTGGTGACTTTCTAACACGATGGAAGATGAAAATCTTTACTTGAGTCGGTAAAGCATCTTGCGTTGCATACGGTACTGGATCTCGCCTCTGCGCATCATCATATTAAGTACCTTGTGGATTGCACGCTCAGGGTATTTCTGCATTGGAAACAAAAATATAATCAAAATTGGGAGAGATTTCAGTGTATAAATCTGGTCTTGTTCCCTGTGTACGCTAGTACTCAGGAATACTAATTCAAAGTATTCCAAAAGGGGACCAGATCATAATCTCATTCAAATATTTAAATAGCCGAGAAAAAAAATAGGAGGCTGCCCCATGCTCAATTTACCATATGAATATTTGGATATCCTTGTTTGCTTACTTATTTATATTGATGTAACTCTTATCGACATTTTGTCCTATACATGTAGTTATTTGAAATAAAACATGTATCACTTGAAAACACCTTTTGAGCCCTTGCATAATGCGTAATGCACTTATCCTTTGCCTACACTAATAATAATAATACTTGTAATGCGCACGTATCCACCCTGATGGGTGTTCAAGGCGCAGTCCCCCTCTTTGGTGTCAAAAATCGTTGCGGTACCTGCTACCAACACTTACGGTTCGAACTGCCACTAGTAACAGGTATAGCTTGGTAGTCTAGTGGCAAGACATCTGCTCTAGCAGTGCAAAGGTCATGGGTTCAAATCCCACCTGAGTGAGTTTACATTTAAACCGCCCTCTGTTGACAAAACACTGTCCAAGTCGTGTTTTGCCCGGCAAAAAGACACGTAGTCATGGTAAGATTTCGTGTACTTTCTAGCTGGCTGCTAAAACACAAAGGTTTTGCCCGGCGGCATGCGCACAATTCACGTATGGTTTTCGAGAGACGTCAGAGGTCACATCGTCTATATCCGTGACAGGGTAAAACCAAATTATAGTCTTCTTTATTACATTGTGCAGGAATCGGATATGTCCAAGTCAAGATAAGTTTGGTGACATCGATTGTTACAGCTTTCTATTCAACACTAACCTGGCGTAAGAAGTCCTGGATAATGCAATGTTCAGAGACCTGTGATCCAATGGCAAAGCGTCGTTTCATCTGCTTATCAATTCGGTTGAGCTCTTCTTGATCTTCCTGGGTTGCAAAACCTTCCACCCCTACAAAGAAATCCATGAGATATTTTAATTAACCACAGAACATCAGTCCCATACTACACCAAGGTCAATATTTGCTGAAAAAAGAAAAACAGGGCGTCCAAATTGTAAGCACAACTGCTATTAAGACAAACAAAATTCTTTTCATATTTAAAGAACCTGCAGCCGATTTCACAAAATGCTAGGATGGGTTCAATGCGTCCTAATGTCTCGGGATACGGAACTTATCTTGTTATAAGTCCTAAGATTAATGAGTTTGGTGAAATCGACGAATGGTCTAGTATAAGTTTCAATCTTATAATCAGTGACCTTTCAGATTAAAGATGAAAATTTTTGTTACCACCAATCCAGTACTTCATCTTGAAGTCGTAGTAAATCATGGGGCGATATGTCATTTTCCCATGCTGGACCCACACTCTGGAATGATTTACTTCTTTAAATCTGCAATATTTCTAGTCTTGATACTTTCAAGATCAAGTTAAAAACCACATTGTTTATTGTCGCCTAGATGTGTAATTGGTCTATTTGTCTTATTTTCCTGGCTGTGTGTGGTTTCCGCTCTTGTGCGCCTTGAGCACCCCATTTTGGTGGATTTTGGCGCCATATAAATATTCTTTGTTAATATTATTATTTATGTCCAAGATTACATGAAGGGTTCCTACCTGACAGACCGCCCGTTTTTGCCGCATCCAGAGTGGACACCTGAAAGAGACGCAAGGCTTCATCAACGTGCCCCTCCGTAGCAAATGGCTTCAGCTGCATCTTAGCAAGAGACTCTGTGATACGGATGATGGCCTCAAGTTGCCTACAGGAGAATATTTTTAAGCATTAAAAACACTGGACACCTTTGGTAATTGTCAAAGACCAGTCGTCATGGATTGTATTGGTGTGGCCACACGTCGATGGACGTTGGCTGACAAATGCTGCCATATTGTGCATGTAAACCAAAAGTAGAAGCTCCAGCGCAGCGTTGATCTCTGTTGCTCTACTAGCATTGGCGACGCGCAATTTCTAAATTGTTCGTGCATTTCAAGTTTTTTAAACTTGCGCAGGTATCACTATGCGTAAAACCCCGCACTTTGTGCAGACACAAAACAAGGTCACTGCTATACATTGAGTCTGTTCCCCCATTCCATTAATACGCAAGCACAGCACACGCGTTAATAGGAACTAGCCTTGGTGAAAGAAGCACGCTCCTACCCAGTAACAACAACAAACCGTACGGGTCCAATGTGAGAACGATCACAACTTATGGGTCTTCTTAGCGTAAGCGTCATTTAATAAAAATCCTGTCAGACCCAGCGCTCTGTTTCCACCTCGTTATCATCTTATAGCAATACAATTTAATGTAGAACGTTCATCATAAAACCAATTAAATACATTTCGGCATGCAAATCTCAACATGAATAATTAATTAGCACAATCTACCCCCCGATTTTCTCAACGGATTCACATGATTCTCGTTGGTTGACTTTTTGAGTCGAAAAAAAACCCCCGGAAATCCGGCAAAAGCCGGAGAAATCACATCCCTGTATAATAAGTATTGCCGTCTAGTAAGTAAATCACAATTTCTTGATTTGTGAAATTCATAATCAAAGACATTGAACCAATGTTTGTACAAGAGAGATTTGCTTTAGCCAGCTTGGTGTATATTACCCTTGACGAGCAAATTATCGAAACAATAAGGAAGGAACCAATTTCACAAAGCTTGTAAGCAGAAGTTTCAGTATTTGCTTTTATCAAATACCTCTGTTTACCCTCAAGAAAGCAAAAGCCACATTAAGTACCCAGAAGTAAAACAGCGTTGGAACAATACAACGACATTGTAAATGTGCGCACCACTGTCGTATCTTCTTGATTGTTTTTACAAAGTACACTTTAAAGTTTATGAGACCATTGCCCTAGACCATATGAAAAGATGGTTACCTGACTGTGATGGGAATACTGGTTTTCCTGTCTGTCTCCCTCTCGTGTTCTCTTGCTCCGCTGCGCATCAACACGTACCGATTCTTCAGCTTCTCTGCAGATGCCTCCGAGATGCGAGGCCCACACTTACTGCAAGGTAAACAATGGGAAAAACTTAGGTATCAATTTTTTAAAACTATGTGCGATTAAAACTAGCAGGGTTAAGGTAGTGCGATAAATAAACAAGCCAAGGGTGAGGTCCGTTAATACTTGACTACAGACCTGCAAGCATTTAAAAACCTAAATACCCTGTAAAAGCTTCAAACCTACCAAATTAAATTGGTTTTAAATTTGCGCACTCCACGCAAATATCTGATAGCACCCTCTTCTGACACAAAGTCCCCAGTCTATGTTGAGACCAGTGTCTTAGCCAGGAATTTGGAAAGTGGGAGTGCAAACTGAAAAAGTGGGAGTGCAACCTAAAATCACTACAAAAAAACCCAAACATATAATAATGATAATAATAATTGCAAAAAAGATTCTATGATTCGCTTCCTAGTTGAACTTTGACATTGTCAAAACTGGTTTCTTACCTTCTGGCGTAGGAAATAAACTTTTTGATGAAGTTGAGGGAGAGTTCGCCCTCTTGTGACGGGCCTTGCTGGTTCATTCCTTGAGCCATCATGTGAACGTTCATCACATGCTTAGCAAGCCTCTGTGAAAGAAAAGGAACTTCATTAAGAATACTTTTAAAAAAATGGCGTCATATTAACACCTTGTATAACACGCAGCGCTCTCACATGCGCCAATCCAATCTGCCTATTTGAGAATCAAAACAAACACATAGGAATCAACTTCCAAAATGCCGAAATGTTAGATATATGCATTGTGCGAAGGTGCGTTCTGCGTAGTGTTTTGCGCAATGGTCAAGCTAGGATTTGGAAACAAATTGAAACAAGGCTGCACATCTCGTTCACTAGAACATTTGTTTTGCATTGTGTAAGGGATCAATAGGTAAATGATGCATATCAAAACCTAAACACAAGTGGATTTATTTAGAGTTAACAAATAACAGTCTGATTAGAGAAATTACTCTATACCTTTCGGTCAATAACCACAATGGATCAGACTTTCCTTTCTAAGGCGAGCCGTTAATAATAAAAGATCAATAATAATTTACTTAATTATATGGTGCACATTCCATAAAATATTCACGAGCTCATAACAAAATAATAAGCAATAACAGCAAAAAAGGCAATTTTTGGGGGCCAAAATACTAAAACAAACAAACAATCATAAATTGATAACACAAGTAAACAAATTAACTAGACAGTACATACCATTAATAAAATGTAGTAGAGTCAAAATAATAGCAAAAAGCACACAGTTAGAAAAAGCATGCTAAAACGATCAGTCTTCAGAACCGATTTAAAAAACTTCAAGGCTATCAGCGTTCCTCATATGAAGTCAAAGTTTGTTCCAGAGTGAACTACTCTGATAGGCTCAATCTCAACTCCCTCGATAAGATTTAAAATTTTCTTACCATATCTTTAGCTTCATCATGTTCATCTTTGACGATGAAGATCATATCAAAACGAGACAGGATGGTTGGCATGAAGTCAATATTCTGAAACGATGATCAGAAAAAAGGAATATTTACATAAATTACAAACTTTAAGAGAAAGAATTCATTATATATATATTTTTTTAAATGCAGAGTTTAGAATCATTGCTGAATCGATAATCCAAACTTAAGAAGGTATGTTGAAATCATAATAATCAACCTTTTGGTTTTTCTTGGCAACCTCCAGTCTCAAGCCTGGAAACAAAGATCAAGAAATTCTTTATTCTCTATAAAATATTAACAGTTATTTTGTTCACCAAGCAGACATAATATGTTAATTCCTTATCCGGATAATTGTAATTTTTCAAACAGTTTGAAATAAATCAGTGAAACACAAAACAGTTTTACAGAAATTTAAAGACACTGGACACCTTTGGTAGTTGTCAAAGACCAGTCTTCTCACTTGGTGTATCTCAACAAATGCTCAAAATAACAAACCTGTGAAAATTTGAACTCAATTGGTCATCGTAGTTGCGAGATAATAATGGAAGAAAAAAACACCCTTGTCAAACGAAGTTGTGTGCTTTCAGATGATTGATTTCGGGATCTCAAAATCTAATTCTGAGGTCTCGAAATCAAATTCAAACATTTTAGTGAAAAATTACTTCTTTCTCAAAAACTACGTTACTTACCAAGTAAGTTTTTATGCTAACAATTATTTTGAATAATTACCAATAGTGTCCAAGGCCTTTAATCAACTTTTTACAGAAAGACACAAATACAAAACTCACATCATCTCCCTTGGTATCGTCCCATCGTCCAAACACGGAGTTAGCGGCTGCAAGGACTGATGTTCGCGAGTTGAGCGTTGTCGTAATTCCAGCCTTAGCAATAGAAATGGTCTGCTGCTCCATGGCTTCGTGGATAGCGACTCGATCATCCTCTCGCATCTTATCAAATTCATCGATGCAAACCACTCCACCGTCAGCCAGAACCATAGCGCCACCCTCCATCACAAAGCTACGCTGTAAATGAGAATTGGAGTAAATAGTTCAGTTATCTGTTCATTTGGTATAAGTAACAATTTTCTTTGCATAACAAAACCAACTTATATATTGCGTTAAATAATAACAATAATACACAACATTTATCAGGCACTTAATAGAACGCTTCTAAGCGCATATTCAGTTTTTTTCCTGCAAAGTTCGTGGGACTTCATGTTCACAATTTACCTGCCATTTTCAAACCTTTTTTAAAATGAATTTTGAAACTTGCTTTTTACCCACACACCAATGTGTGCAAAGCACTGTATACTCAGTTTTTTTTTCCCCCGAGTTTTGTGAAAAAATCCACAAGCATTATTACTCGGCTGGGAATCGAGCCTTCTCGAACAGAGATTCCCCTATAGCAAGAGACAATTCGATTCCTACATTTTAGCAGCGGGTGTAAGCCTGCAAGTCCGTTCACATGTTGGAAAATATGGGTGCTTTCAGGTACTTACAGAAAACTAGAACCATTGCAAGAATTCCCAACAAGACACTTTATTGTGTTTTCTGACATAAACCTTTTCACGCTGTAGTGTAGTCCTTTTAAGTCGCGTGCCACTTTAAGCTTTGCCCATGGGCTGTTGAGTCATAAGAGTTCAGTTGTGAGTAAGAGTTAGTTCTAGCCATGGAGCAATGAACTTGACAACAAATATTAGAAACGTATTAGAAACGTACATCAATACTTGTGTCAGTCATTGAAGGGGTTATTACACACACAAAAACTCATTCTGGAAAAATACACGTTGGTCTAGACCAATGAACACTTACAGTTGCTGGGTCTTTGATGACTGAGGCCGTCAGACCTGCCGCACTGCTCCCTTTTCCAGAAGTATAAACCTAAAAAAAAAGACAAACAACACTTTTAAAAGTGGAACCGTTCCAGTACCTTCAAGAATAATTTTGTCATTTTCAGTCACTGTGGTCAAGTTGAGGTGACTTTAAAAGATTGCAAATTTGTGCTCGATACATTCTGCTGGTAAACCCTAGCACCGGCCTGGGGCAATTGAAGCAATTTCATAAAACAAATTAAAAATAAATAAATTATACAAAAGTTTACAAAAAAAGGCTACCAGCCAAATGCATTTAGATATTTATTTCTCGTGACTGTACCCTGATGATTTTTGCTGAAAGACACTGGACACTATTGGTACTTACTCAAATTAATTATTTAAATAAAAACTTACTTGGGATACTCAAAGTGAAGATACTGGGCATCGACAATTACCAAACGTGTCCAGGGGTGAATTTCACAAAGAGTTGAGACTAGTCTTATCTGGAGTTACGAGTTACTCATCCTAACTTAGGACTAGCCATACGTTTTTTATACCTTGTAGTTACATGTAGGACTAGTCCCAACTCTTTGTAGAAATCGACCCCAGGGCCTTTAAGCCATTCCATTTACTGTAGAACTAAGCACTTCAAGGAGTTCCGAACTTACCCCGATCGGGGAAACCTTCTCGACAAACTTGAGAAGTTGACTCTTAGCTGTACCAGGATCACCAAGAAGAAGCAGATTGATGTCTCCACGACGAGTCAGACCATCTGGAAGACGCTTACGTGACCCACCAATAAGAAGACACGCTATGGCTTTCTTAATGTCTGGTAAAACACAAAAGAATATCTTGCAATAATAACCAAGAAAAGGAAAGAGTATTAGGCTCGATTCATACTTCCTGCGAATGCAATACAAATTTTGACGTCTCAAATTCTACATAAATAACTCGCATCAGTTGAAATGTGCTCAACTCCTGCGAAACATTCGCTGCCAAAACAGCCATGTGGCGTCAAAATTCGCTTTGCATTCGCAACAAGTATGAACCGGGCTTAACTCTTTATTATTCAGGGGAAGAAATCTGCAGAAAAGGCGAGTTCGAAAAAAGGACGTTCGATCAATGCTTGTCCTTAAAGCCTTAGCAATAGTGAAAGTCTTAACATTACTGTAATACCTAGTTTTTATTATTATTATGATCAGTTACGCACAAACTCACCAATACTGCCATAGATAGAGGGCGCTATACTCTTGGCCAGCATTTCATAGACGTTTGGATTGGCTGCAAGACGGCGGAGTTCTTCTTCCTCAGATTGTGTGATGGGTACCCCAGAGCTGCGGCCGGGACCCTCAGTGTCTATCTCAAATCCTACCACTCTGATGTAAGGATTACGGATTCCAACTGCTACTTTGTCCGAACGAGATCTCTGCGAAAAGGAAAATGTTAAAATTAAAAATAACAAATACAGCAGGCCCATTTGTTGTTTAATTTTTTAATTAGATAAACTGACGGTCTAAATTTCCTATGTCATAAACATTACCGTTGGCTGATTTGCTATTAAGTGTTTTTTTTTTGTGGCATCACATCCCAGCATGGGAAATGTTTAGAATCTATCACCTTGTTTGGTTTCAGCTCGGAGTACTTTTTCAAATAGCTTCTAAAAACAACAAGAAAATATTGGATGTCCAGGAGAAGACGAAATGTTTACCTTTCCGAGTGGTGCCATTTTCTTAATTGCATAAACACCAATGATGGTTACACGGTTACCAGGGACAACTCGCTCACATAGGTATCTGCAGGAGATCAAGACATTAAAAATTAGGATTAGTAAGTTATTAATTTTGGTTTTTACCCATACACCGATGTGTGTTAGCACTGTATACTCAGTACTTTCCCAAGTCCTGTGAAAAAATATCACAGGCATATTACCCTGGTAAAATGCCCGAGTAATATTACCCGAGTAATATGCCAGTGCTGTTTTTTCACAGGACTATGGGTAAAAACCAAAACTAATAGTCTTTATCCCCGATGCAAATTTAAAATCTAGATTAGTAGGTTCCTAGTAGTATCATAAGAAATCCTTAAAATACACAGTAAACCTCAACAAACTTGAAGCCTGAACAAACTCTAGCCTGGAATTGAGAGCTAGTCAATTTTCCATAAAAAAAGTACACATTGAACACCCCAGATAGAGCTGAAAACAAAGTTGGAAAGGTGATTATTAAAGGAACGTTACAGAATTGGTAAGAAACAAAAATCGTGCAGATCACAGATTTACACAAAACCTACATGGTCGACTAATGATGATGATTTCATCCCTTGAAATATTTCTGTCTGAAATGTCATATTTGATGAGAAATAAATAATCTAACTTTGCGTTTGGAGTTTATCGCTCAGTGAGCGTTTTATTCATTTTTATTTTGCCATCGGTGCAATGCAAAATTTGTAATCGGTTTTTCACTATTCTCTTGTGACCCAAATGGTCGATCGATCTCAAACTTCTACAGATTTGTCAGTTTATGTATATGGTGGATTACATAAAGTGCTTACACTGCCAGCAACGGTTTTGTTAGAAAAAAACAATTCAGTAATGTTCCTTTAACAGTAATCAGGCCATGGATTACAGGAACATGGCCTCTTCTGATCTTGTCTCTATGCCCCTTCAAAATTTCCCCCTAGTGGGGCGGCATAGCTAACCTATCGTGCATTTTGTGATAAAAGCATCAAATTTGGCACAGATGTAGAGAATAGTATTCTGAACAAAACTGGATATTGGGCCATCGCAAATTCCGTCCCTAGGGGCCGTGGCGGCCATTTTGAAAAATGGCCGCCAAATACTACTGTTTTATGGGCATATTGGCTTAGAAATCAACACCAGAATTTACAAATGTCATTAATAGGCACTTATCATCTTCTGAAATGATTGTGTAATAATTTAAGCAATGTTAAAAGCACATTAAAGGGGCATTTTGCATCTTAAAGGGCATTTGGCCACTTTTCACCAAAAAACCCCGCCAAATACCCGTTTTAGGGGCATGTTTGCATACAAATCAACACCAGCATTTACTAATGTCATTAAAAGGTACTTAACATCTTCTGAAATGATTGTTTAATAATTTAAGCAATGTTAAAATCATATTAAAGGGGTATGTTGCATCTTAAAGGGGGTATTTAGCAACTTGTCATCAAATTCTTCCATTTTGCAATCGTCTTTTTCACATAATAAAAACACAGCAAAATAAAAAACTCAACAAAAAGCTCTGGAATGATAAACCTATCCTTTTTATCCAATTAAATTAAAAATTGCAAAAATTGTTAAATATTAACACCCCTTTAACTCATAAGTTATGTTAAGATCAGTAGAATAATATTATGATTGTTTCTCAAGAACCTAAAAGATGGTTCACTAGTCATTATCAACTAAAAATTTCGATGTCGGGATTGCTGTACTATTATTCGGCCATAGGGGCTCACAACCATGATGGAAATATTGAAGCTACGATCTCCCATTGTGGTCAGTTCAAATCAACTTGTCAGCAAGGCCCCTTCACATTCCACACACACGTCTGTGCATTCAAATGCAGATATGATGCATGTGCACTTTTCTCCACACATTCTTGTGTTGCAGTACATCTTACGAGTTCATAGCAGGCTTGGGAGGCATCTGGTAGTGTTTTCCAATACGGTTCAAACAGACCATCATCTGTCTCGGTCCAGCCCCATCTGGTGAAAGGAAGTGCTGGATTGAGGAGCATGAGACAGGAATCTAAAGAGCTCTGTCTTGATGCTGTCTACACGAAGACGTTCTTGCAAATTATTGGTATGGCAGTTTCTGCAACTGCACGTCTGCGTATGCCCTTCTCACGCTTTGCTCTAGCTGTACCTATCAGGAAATTGTCAATATACGCGATACCAGATCGACACGTGACGCTTTATGAAACTGTGAGGTAAATATTTGTAATGAAGGTATTGTTTGTATATTTCTCAAAGTCCTTAATAGCTGCAGCAGGCCTTATCATCAGTATGATAACTGATCCATCAAGAACTATGCTGCTAGTCATAGGAGCCTCAGAGTGTTCCTCACTAAATTGTTCCAAGCACACAAGAAGATCACTTTTGGTACATAGATACAGGTTTCTGCCACCATAGAGTGCTGGGGAAATGCTTGGTTCTCGTGTCAACAAAATTCTTCCAGGTTTCCGTATCTATTCTGACAGTCAATATAGAGCAACTGAGCGAGAAGAGTGCCAGGTCAGATTTAAGTGAAGTTATCTGCTGCTTTCCGCTCATGGTGGTTGGTTTAGTAAAGCGTTTAAACAGCTTCAGCTTACTGGATGGATCACATCGTTGAAGGTTTGACCTTTCCATAAGACATTCTCTGATGAAACCTTTGAACTGTTCTTAACCATTTTCTTAGCATGTTGCACACTCTGAGCATGGTCTGCAATCTCTTACTAGGAGGTCAGTGCTCCATTCTCGAGGCAAAGCCGATATCACAGAGACAGGTGTGGATGGCACACGATGCCAAGAGAAGGGAGTTTGCAGCGGATCTACAGAGTGGTGAGGATATAATGCACTTCTTTAAGATTGCCAAGCAGATGGCAAGGAGCGGCAGGATGTGACTGGTGCGAACGGTGTCAATAATGACGATTGTAGCATGGTGACGGATAGTGACCTTCACTATCCGTCACCAGCAGGTGTTGAGAAAATACACGGAGCGGTTGCTCTATGTGGAGAATGAGTGAGACAGGGAGGTGGAAAGTGGAGTGTGGAGGGTCCTTTTTGCCTCCTCTGAAGCTCACCAAATCTGGGAAGGCCGCTGGTCTATCCGGAGTGTCATGGTTGGTGAGAAGTTGAAGGCCTCTACAGGTGTCAGCTTACAGTGGTTGACGGCATTTTGGCAGAATGACACATTCCCGCATGCAGCACAACATCTTGGTTCCCCTGTTTATGGTGAGGGTGACCCTTTGGAGTGTGGCTCTTTCAGAGCAATCAAGATCCTGGATCAGGCGATGAATGTGTGGGAGAGAGTACTTGAGGTATGGCTGAAGAAGCAGGTGGAGATTGATGAGATGCAGTTTGGCTTTATGCCGGGAGAGGAACTACTGATGCCATTGTCATGCAGGAACAATTTCTGGCCAGGAATAAGACGCTATACCTCAGATTTGTTTATCTTGAGAAGGCTTTTGACTGGGTACCAAGGAAGCGGGTTGGTAAGGAATGGCTGACAAGAGCTGTGATGATGTTGTGCTTTGGTGCTAGTACGGTGGCGAGGACAGGCACAGGGGATAGTAGGAGTTTTAAGGTGAAGGTTGTTGTATATCAGGGCTCGGTACTGAGCCCCCTGGTGCTTGCTACTGTTTAGATGTGGTGTCACAAAGACGTGAGGCGAGTTGCCTGGGACATGACATACGACCTGGTTCTTATAGCAGAGACAAGAGAGCAGTTACAGGCAAAGATGGCAACATGGAGAGATTTTCTGGGTCTGAAGATCAGTGCTGGGAAGACCAAGGTGAGGGTTAGTCAAGTCAGGGATGGGTCAATGACAAGCTCTGGTGTATGGCCTTGTGGTGTGTGTAGGAAGGGTGGCGTGATGGTAGTCTTCATGCTGCCAGCGTCACGTTCTCCTGTAAGAGATGTCGGGGTGATAGTTCACAGCGTGAGGAAGAGAGAAGCGGGTCCAGAAGTCTGTGGCGACATGTATGAGCTAACTGGGTGACATGCTGGGTGCAGCATTGACATCACGCATGAGGAGTGGATGGAAAAAAAAAATTGACACCAACGGCGCAGCCCCTGAAGATGATGGGCCAGGTAATACACGACCTGTGATGACTGAAGCTTCATGGTGTACGGCTGCGAAACATGGCCCATGGGGGTGGGGCACATCCAGCAGATGGAACGAGCAGAGGTGAGAATTATCAGGTGGATGTGTGGGGCGTCTCTGGCTGACAGGCTGTCAAGTGAGGAACTGAGGAGGAGAGTCAGCATCGGGATCAGCATCGTATTGGGGAGGCACAGGCTGAGGTGATTTGGCCGTTTGGAGAGATAGGAAGATGCAAACTGGGTCATGAGGTGTATCAGAATAATTGAGGGTGGGCCCACTTCAGTTTGCCGACCAGTAAGACGTGGCAGAGCTCTGTGTCAAATGACATGGAACTAACTGCTTGACACCTCTATCTGCTTGTACAAAGTGTGTAGTTACTTATTGATAGTTGCCAACAACTTTGCAGACCTGTTAAATAGTTTCGTAGCCGCATAGAAGCTCACTTTCAAGAAGATTTTGCATAATGATATAGAGACAACATTGGCTTTTGGCGGCCATATTGGCGGCCACTTTGAAAATTGGTCGCCAAAATGACTCCTCTATCCGTAAAAAGTGCGCAGTCACTAATTAATAGTTGCCAACACCTTTGCAGACCAGTGTTGTAGCCTCGTAGAAGCTCACATTTAAAAAGATTTTGCACAATACTATAGAGACAAAAGTGGCTTTTGGCGGCCATTTTGAAAAATGGTTGCCAAATTTACCCCTCTATCTAAAGAAGGTACGTCGTCACCTATTAATAGTTGCCAACACCTTTGCAGACCAGTTAAACAATTTTGTAGCCGCATATAGAAGCTCACATTTAAGAAGATTTTGCATAATAATATAGTGACAAAAATGGCTTTTGGCGGCCATTTTGGCGGCCATATTGAAAAAAAGAGCCGCCAAAATGACTCCTCTACCGTACAAAGTGCGCAGTCACTTATTAATAGTTGCCACTACCTTTGCAGACCAGTTCAACGGTATCATAGCCTCAAAGAAGCTCACATTTAAGTAGGTTTTGCATTAAAAATAGAGATAAAAGTGGCTTTTGGCGGCCATTTTTTAAAATGGCCGCCAAAGCCACTAGGGGCAGAAATTGAAATGGCCCAATATCCAAATATTTTCGTACCATATTAATTGACCTATATCCCAAATCCCTTGCTTTTATCACAAAATGCACGATTGTTATTAAATTTTGTGTTATGCCGCCTCACTACCCAAAGAAGCGCCCTTTGCAAATTGAAAATGGCCTTGCCCTCTATTAAAGATAAAATTCCAGGATGGGTGAATCTATTTTTTCCACTGTAAAACATTGTAAAATGGATAAAAGTGTGGGTTCTGAACAGAGTTGTAAACCTTCAACAACAGGTTCTTTTTAGAACTAACACTACTCAAAAGAGATTTACACATGGTGCTTGCGCAAACCTCATCTGGTTATAGACCATGTGAACCTTGTTTACAAGGTGTGTCCATGTACATTGTTTGAGTATTCTGGCAGGCAAGATACTACACTGGTCCTATGGGAAAGTTGACTTTTTTGTGTCATAATTTCCACATAAAACCAAGAGTTATGAAAGTAAAAGCTGGATAAGTTTTGAGATGTGCCCCCTTTCATCATATCAAAAGTTGATAAGAATTAGACAGTGCAATCTCCATAAAATGTTAAGATATGTTTTCTTCCATTGAGCTGTGTACAAATCATGCCTGCAGGAAGTCCAGGCTCTGTGGCTCTTTTGTAAACATGTGATGTCACAGGTCACATTGTCTATACTCCCACTATGCAAAGTTTCTCATCTTACTGATAATTTACCTGTCACAGTATATCTGCATATGTCTAGGTAGCTCTCCATTAGGTACATCTTCAGGGCATTCCTGTAGCTTTAATGTCTGGTAATCGACACATCTACACTTGTCTGGCACAATGAAGTACGGATCCAAAGGGCACGATGGACGGCCAGCCTGGTCGCTGCAAAAAACAAAAACAGAAATTCATGATAAAGCAAACCTTTTAAGAATACCAAATCTTATCTTCAAGTACAGGCAAATCCACCAATCAGAATTGCAGAATGGAGTGGTGATAAAAACCTATATTGCACGGCTAATATCACTACCTACGTTATGTGTGTTCTATGTCTCGTGCCAAGTCTGCTCGTGGAAACCCGGAAAATAGAATGTCTCGTCCCATATATGGGACGCAGGAAGTGCTATAATTTTCCATATTCCACTTGTGCATGTGTGATAACTTATAATAATAGGGTCACTGGGATCATGGTTTTTGTTTCCAGGGAGAGAACAAAGTAGCATGGTTTATGGCGAGGTGGAAGAGGTGTAGGTGTTGGAGTGCTGAAGTTATGTGGCATGTACACTAGACGCCATTTCAGCGAGTGCTGAAGGTATGTGGCCTGTACACTAGACGCCATTTAAGCGAGTGCTGAAGGTATGTGGCATGTACACTAGACGCCATTTAAGCGAGTGCTGAAGGTATGTGGCATGTACACTAGACGCCATTTAAGCGAGTGCTGAAGGTATGTGGCATGTACACTAGACGCCATTTCAGCGAGTGCTGAAGGTATGTGGCCTGTACACTAGACGCCATTTAAGCGAGTGCTGAAGGTATGTGGCATGTACACTAGACGCCATTTAAGCGAGTGCTGAAGGTATGTGGCATGTACACTAGACGCCATTTCAGCGAGTGCTGAAGGTATGTGGCATGTACACTAGACGCCAATTCAGCGAGTGCTGAAGTTATGTGGCATGTACACTAGACGCCATTTCAGCAAGCAATTTTTTTGATGAAACAATAGATCATGGGCATATCAATGATGTATCAAAAAATGTGCTAGCAGAAATGGCGCCTTCGACTTATCTATGGTTGCTAGAAGTATCTGAACATGTAGGTAGTCTTAGGAAAATTCTCTCTAGGGATTTTTCCTGGCTTCGAATATAAAACTCTGACAATTTTGAAAGGAAACCACCAAAACTAAAACCTGAAAAAAAAGTTACCAGTCAATTAGTAACTATACCACAGACTTACGTGTTGCATTTGCGGGGCATGGTGTAGCCCTCAAGACCCGGCTTGACGGACAGGTTGGGCACGTAGTTTCGACAACCTCGACACTGGATGGTGATCTTTGTGGCCTTTGCTCGGATGGCCGAAGCCGCGATGACAATACCAGGTATTTTTATCAGCTTAGATACCTGGTCGGACTGCTCAGAGGTATTAGAAAGATAGACAATTATTTATTATATTGTTGATACAAGTGTACCAATCACAATTCCAGTAAGCAGTTTATAACTACTTCACACACACAGCATAGATGATTCCCATCAAGGCCGCCCCCCCCCCCCCCCCAAATGGGCTCATTTGATTTTCAGTTTTCATAAGCGCAGAAAAAAAACCAAAAAGGGAAAGATCAGCTGAAAAGTTACACACCCACATAATGCAGATTTGTATGCCAATCACATGCATGGAATTACACACAGGCCACCCCTCCCATTGACTTTAAGATTTTGCGAAATGAAAATGGCCTTCCCCTCTTACAGATAAAATTTCAGGCCTGCAATCAACCGAGTACATTAGGCAGATATAAAGTTTAGCATGTCAATCCAGAATTGTTTTCAATTTGGCAAGTCTTTTTTAAATTTTTAACAACTGCGCACAGATTGCAACGAGGATGTCTGTCCTGAAAGCCGACTGTTGAACTTCATTGTTACCTTTAAATGACGAATGGATATTGGATTTGCCTCAGAGTTGAGCATGATCTGAATGTCTTCAAGATCTTCTTCACCCTCTGGGCGTGGTCTGGTCACCTCATCGGCCATCTCCTTCGCTGCATCTTCAAACTAGAGGGAATAAAGGAAGAACAAGATTGCAAGTTCACAACAGACTACTTTTTCAAAGGTCAAATTAAAAAAACATGATGGAGCTTCTCAAAACGGAAGGAATGCTCTTACTATCTTATCTTGCTCAAGGAAACAAGTGGCACATCTGTGATTCACACCCTGCTGATCAGAGGTAGTTGCGATAACGTAACCCTCCCGACGATGGCGTAGCCGGAGGGTTAAAAAGCATACGCGACATGTGCAGGGCGAAATGGTCAAACGCGTACAATTTCGACAGCTAGTCAACAGTATTGCTCAATTATTACCAGTTGCGAAAATCATGACACAAATAACACTCAAAACACCTTTGTGAAAAAAAAAAAAAAAAAACTTACCAGATTCCGCAGCGAAACAGTCACAAATGTCCCAGGTTGATATGTCACATCACCATTTTGTGACTTCCTGATATGTTCAACGCTTTTTTGTTTGTTCACCATGCGCTGAACTGCAGGTACCAGCCAATTGAACTGACGAGCCGCTGCCGAGTTGGACTAGAAACCACAGTAAACCACTCTGTAATAAGGGTGTTATCAGGCAGTGCGTGTGCGCTGTTTGTTTACTTTGCCAGCCGTTCACTCATATAGCGCGCATGCACTGCCGCACTGTCTTTTAACACCCCTTTTACAGAATGGTTTAGTCCAACTCAGCAGTGGCTCGGCAGGTCCTCAATTCAATTGGCTGGTACCTGCGGTTCAGCGCTTGGTGACCAAAAAATTAAGCGTTGAACATATTGGGAAGTCAAAAAATGGCGATGCGACAGGTTCAAAATAGAACCTGGAAATTTGTGACTGTTTCGCTCTGGGATCTGGTGAGTTGTTGTCCTTTATTCCCAAAATATTTTCTCAATTGTGTTTTTGAGTGTTATTCATTAGACATTGAGGATTAAGTTTGTGTTCCTAGAATTTGTGTCATGATTTTTTAAAGTGGTAAAAATTAAGCAAATCTGTTGACTAGACTATTTCGCCTTTTTCATTCGAGTATGCTTCGTAATCCTCCGGCTCCACTGTCGGCAGGAGGGTTACGCTATCGGAACTACTTTAGAGGGAGCCGTTTCTCACAACGTTATATATCAATAGCTCTCCTTTGCTCGATACCAAGAAAGTTTTTATGCTCCCAATTATTTTGAGTTAAATTTACTCAAAATAATTGTACCAATAGTGTGGATAAATGTTGAGGCAGGCAGGTGTTAATTCACCAACTTACAAAGGGGAGGAACTCTGCAGGTTGTTTCTTCAGTTTATCTGCAAGGTCTTCATCAAAGCTTGCCAGATCATCTAAGCAGACATCCAACCAGTACTGTCCAAGATTGTAATGACGTTTAAGCTCATCCCTTCAAGAAAACATGACAAAAATTAAGAATGGGCCATTGGAATTTTTAAGGACGGACTTGACAGAAAATTTAGGTCTAGCTAGGCAATTTTAGCACATAGGTGCTAAGGTGCTACTATTACTAATTAAACCAAATACAAACAATATGCAAACATGCAACTTTGTTAAAAAGAATTCCCCCCATTTTCTGCGGCACAATTACAAAACAAAAGGAGACCAGTTGCATTTACACAAAGACAGTTGTTTTAAACTCAAACAAAGAAAACTGCAAGCTTTTATTTTTGTTTGCTGAAAAGTTTCTTGGGAAAAGCCCTAGAATTTGGATAAAGTTAATGTCCATATCATTTTTAAAGTTAAACCGTATGACATATCCTCATTCATCCTGCCACAACTTTTTCACTGATTTTGAAAAAAAAGAATTTCTCCTTTTTTAGTTATGTTAGGTTAATTAAATACTATTATATATCATAACGAATGAAAAAGTGGTGGCAGGATACGGAAACCTTTCCAAAATAAATTAAGAAATTTAAATTAATAAATTTTAAATAAAAATATAGGATTACTTTCCGTATGGCGCCACCACTTTTTCACTCATTTTTACAAAAAGGGATATCTCATTGAGGTAAATTAGATACTATATTATTTCATATCGAATGAAAAAGTGGTGGCGCCATACGGAAACTTTTCCGTTTTGTTTTCTGACTGAGTGATAAAACCTAGCCCAGATTAAAATAGCGCTTAAAAAAAATCATATCTTGCCTTTGTTCAGCACAACACAAAGTCAATACACAAGTAAAATACGCGACGCTCGAAACCATACCTGTATTTGTATGTAAAGTTTGCATCGTGATATTTCCTCAGAAAATCCTTGAATCTACGCTGGACGGCAGCACGATTGACTCCATCGCCTTGTGGATCTTCAGACCCAAAATTATCCGAGAAAAAGATTCCTTGGCTGTCGAAACCTGACATTTTGGAGAGATGGTTTTGGTACTTCAATTTTTAAATACCTGCTGCCTGTGTTTAAAGACCACTCTAGCACTGTGTTATGATTGCGGGTATTTTCCCGGGAAAACTCTTCACGTGTCAAAATCAGCGCGAAAATGGAGAAAGCGCGCCCTCTCTGTCCGGTGTCACTTCTTGGCAGGCAGTGCTCCTAGTTAATGCAGTCAATATTGGGTACTATTTACGCCTGGGTGTAAGACTTGTTCTATAAATAGACCAAAACAACAAACATCACTTCCGGTTTTGTGACATGCCTGCAAGTCAAAGGAAGGAAAGGTCAAGGTCTAATGGAAACGCCTCCAGCAGTGTTTAGGTTTCCGTATTAAAGAATCGAGTTAAGATAAAACGTCAACTGGACCGTGTAAATCTCTACGGGTCGTGTCTTTCAAAATCAAGGTTACATTAATCTGAAGAAATGGTAAGTAAAGAAAAGGAGGGATAACTTTCCGTATGGCGCCACCACTTTTTCACACGCATTTTTACAAAAAGGGATATTTCATTGAGGTAAATTAGATACTATATTATTTCATATCGAATGAAAAAGTGGTGGCGCCATACGGAAACTTTTCCAAATTGTATATCCTTAATTAAGGACCTTACTCTATCTATGCTCAAGTTAAACATGGGTTGGAATTTTGTGTGGCATTGATAGTTAACAATGATGTTTGTTTGTGTTTTGTCATTTCATACAAACGTTGCAGTTGCACTAGATTTACAGTTCAATAGTCAATACAATTAGTAAAAACAATCCACGATCTTATTGAGTAATTCTTATTTGCGATAACGTAACCCTCCTCCCAATGGCGGTAGGAGTGTTACGTTATTGCAACAATGATCATCTGAGTAAATTCAGAGGATAATTTTGTTTTTTTATGAATGACAAAGTGTTTTATAAGATAGTGCCCGTATACAGTGGATAATTAGCCAAGGTTGGACTCCTCTGTGTTGCATCAGTGCAGTGGCTATGGACCTTTTCGCAAATACCCATTGTGCGAGTGCTTACTTGATGAGGTGCATGCTGGTCGAGCTAGCGATTATCAAACTTGAACGCTACATATAGGTAAACCAGCATGCACCTCATTCCACCAAGTGTCGAAGTTTTGCAATAAGTATAGGCCTAATGGTGGCACTGACTTCCTATCAGTATCAGGGCTAATGCCGGTGGAAAGCCGCACTGGCTAGAGTTTGATTTAAGCAGGTGTCCTTCTTGATATACTAAAGTACATGCTTCAGTGGCCGCATAAATAACCAATATTTTCAATCGTTGTTTTAAAGCCATTGGACCCTTTCGGTAAACAGTGTTGTCCAAGGCCCACACTTTGTGTACCACAACTTCTATATCAAATAACAAACCTGTGAAAATTTAGGCTCAATCGGTCATCGGAGTCGGGAGACAACAACGAAAAAACCCACCCTTGTTTCCGCGCGTTTCGCCGTGTCATGACATGTGTTTAAAATAAATCCGTAATTCTCGTTAACGAGAATTTATATTGTTTTGCTGCTTTCTCAAAAAGTAAAGCATTTCATGGAATAATATTTCAAGAGAAGTCTTTCACCATTGCCTTCTGTAAACCCTGTAAGTTATTTGTAAATCTGTGAACTTTTTTTTTTTTTTTTCTGAACCGAAAGGGTCCAATGGCTTTAAGGGAAATCAAATAAAAAATTAATTTATGGTGCAAGTCTCACAAAACAGTCACTGTGTACATATGTCTGACTTACCTTTGCTTTAGTATGAATTCAAGAGAACTGTGCGAATCATTTTATAGGAGATAAAACTCTCTAGTAGAGTTAAGGTAGAGAGTTTTATTTCTCATAAAACGATTTACACATTTCCCTTAGCAGGGCTACAGTACTTCTGGTATGGGGGCAAGGCAGAAAAGTGTAGCCAGGGTTCGATTTCACAAAGATAGTCCTAACACTAATTCTAAAGAGTTATTAAAAGCTTGAGGCTAGTCCTAACTGAACTCAAGATAAGATTAGTCATAACTCTTTGTGAAAGGCATCCCAGGCACTTCTTGCCAAGAGAGGAGTGGTCGATAATTAACATTAATACAATGAAACGTTTTGTATATGTATTTACTTTCAGGCTCAGGCAATCCAGGTGTGTGAGATAGATGAAGAGTTGAAGGCTCAACTGAAGAAGTTCAGATTCAGAAAAGACAAGAATATCTCAGCAATTGTCTGTAAGTCACATTGTTTAGCCAAAGTATTTAAATTTGTGGTTTTAGCCATATACACCGATGTGTGTTAGCACTGTGTGCACAGTACTTTCCTGAGCTCTGTGAAAAAAACTCACAGGCATATTACTAGGAACAGCAAAACAAAATAGAGCAGATTTGATATTGCTACGGTTGCTCATGAAGGGACACCCTGCAGCCAAATTCATGCTAGGATTAGTCCTATCTCGAGTTAGGACGAGTGACCCATCCTAAATTTGGATTAATCTTAACCTTTACATGATTATAGTGCAAGGCTGTGACTCTTCCTAAGTCTTAATATTAATCCTAAGTTGGGAAGAGGTTGGTGAAATCGACGGCTGGACTTGGATGCTGGAATCAACTTGTTGAATTGTACAGATTTGCTCATGTGGAAATATCAGGTCTTGCACTCTGCCCGCAGATTTGGATAATTGTCAAAGATCAGTTTCTCACTTGTTGGTGTATTCCAACATCATTGGGCTCAATTGGTCATCGAACTTGCAACAAAATAATGAAATAAAGAAAACACCCTTGTTGCATAGAATTGTGCGTTTTCAGATGCTTGAGAGAGGCTTAACCCCTGAAGCCTTTCTCAGATTCAAACTTTCTCAGAAAATTTAAAAGGGTGTCGTTTCTAACAATGTTTTATAATATCAACAGCTCTCCATGGTTCTTTACTAAGTGAAATTTTAAAGGCAGTGGACACTATTGGTAATTACTCAAATTAATTGTTAGCATAAAAACTTACTTGGTAACAAGCAATGGAGAGCTGTTGATAGTATAAAACATTGTGAGAAACGGCTCCCTCTGAAGTAATGTAGTTATCGAGAAAGAAGTAATTTTCCACTAAAATATTTGAATTTGATTTCGAGACCTCAGAATTAGATTTTGAGGTCCTGAAAACACACAACTTCGTGTGACAAGGGTGTTTGTTATTTCATTAGGCTACTGTCTCGCAACTTTGACGACCAATTGAGTTTTCATAGGTTTGTTATTTTGTGCATATGTTGAGATACACCATGTGATAAGACTGGTCTATGACAATTACAAAAGGTGTCCAGTGTCTTTAAGGTCGTTCATTTTTGAAAAATTTACAAAAGTTACCCTCCCTTAAACAACAGGCAGCATCTCTATTGTGATGTAGTTGGTTTACATTTGGCTTCTGGTTTGTTTAATTTGCAGGTAAAATTAAAGAGACAACGGTAATAATTGATGAGCAATATGAAGTAAGTGTTATTAATATTATTATAAAGTGGCTTTCGTAAAGCTAGCTACATTTATTTTTTAGAAACTGCTTTTGATTTAAAATTTTCTATTTGGTTTTCTCCTGAAAATTTCAACTTTTTGCACTGTGAAGTTTGAGACAGTAATCAACAGAGCATTTTCTTGCACCTTTAAATATAGCAAGACCTCACAATTTGCATTTGTTGACGGAATCATTTTGAACTGATGTTATTTAATTTATGCTTTGTTCCCATTTGTTGGAGGTGACCAAACCACTGCAGTCTGCGTTTTCTTATGATGCTTGAGAGTGGAGGCTGTTTAGTCAGTGATCTTACATTCTTATTTGTGACGTGTTGTGTCCATTTAATGCGCAGGATCTATAACATTTTGGCTATTTTTGATTAATTTTTTTTCCTTTGTAAGGATATTTCCCTTGAGGATCTCCAAGAAGAGGTTCCGTCCACTCAGGCTCGATTTATCTTCTTAAGTTACTGTTTAAACCACAGCGATGGTAGAATTTCATATCCACTGTGCTTCATCTACTTACATCCTAGAGGTAATTACAGTCAATTTGTTCTTTTTATTTGGGAGGACTGTTTTTTTCTGAAAGAATCTGTGAAGTAGAATGTCATTGTCAGGCCAGATGTTTCTTGGTTCAAAGTCTTGTGGTTAAAAAGTACAACAGTCTGGAACTGCTGGATATCTCAACATTTTAGACCTATTTATATTATCCGATTTTGCCCAATATAAAAACAAAGATTTTAATTTAAGGTGGTGCTGATTTTTTGTCATTCAGAGAGCTCTTTAAAGCCATTGGACACTTTCGGTACAGAAACAAAATTAAAAGTTCACAGATTTACAAATAACTTACAGGGTTTACAGAAGGTAATGGTGAAAGACTTCTCTTGAAATATTATTCCATGAAATGCTTTACTTTTTGAGAAAACATTAAAACAATATAAATTCTCGATAACGACAATAACGGATTTATTTTAAACACATGTCAAGACACGGCGAAACGTGCGGAAACAAGTGTGGGTTCCCGTTATTTTCTCCCGACTCCGATGACCGATTGAGCCTAAATTTTCACAGGTTTGTTATTTTATATAGAAGTTGTGATACACGAAGTGCAAGCCTTGGACAATACTGTTTACCAAAAGTGTCCAATGGCTTTATTAAAGGCAGTCTGGACACTGGTAATTGTCAAAGACTAGCCTTCACAGTTGGTGTATCTCAACATATGCATAAACAAACTAACCTGTGAAAATTTGAGCTCAATAGGTCATCAAAGTTGCGAGATAATAATGAAAGAAGAAAACACCCTTTTCACATGAAGTTGTATGCGTTTAGATGGTTGATTTCGAGACCTCAAGTTCTAAATCTGAGGTCTCGAAATCAAATTCGTGGAAAATTACTTCCTTTCTCGAAAACTATGGCACTTCAGAGGGAGCTGTTTCTCACAATGCTTTATACTATCAACCTTTCCCCATTACTCGTCACCAAGAAAGGTTTAATGCTAAAATTATTTTGAGTATTTACCAATAGTGTCCACTGCCTTTAAGCTGAGATAGTTGGAAATGGATTGTCATAAACATTAAAAGTGGTATAAGTTCACTAAACCTAAACTCTGGTGTTGTCAGCAGCAGACTATGGTATGGGTGCGAATCCTGGTCATGACAGTTGTGCCTTTGAGCAAGGCACTTATTTGTTTCGTAAAAAAGGTTGGGAAGGTAGTGCATTCTGCTCTACCAGCCAGGCTCCAAGTAGTCTAGGTTCCTAGACCATTGGTGTTGCGTGGTCACACACAACCAACGTTCCGATTATGCACGGCAAAAACTGTACACGCTTGTAATGAACGAACGCTAGCGGGCGCTCTGTTTCTCTGATTTCCTGTGCTCAGAGAAACAGAGCGCCCGCTAGCGTTTGTTCATTACAAGCGTGTACAGTTTTTGCCGTGCATAATCGGAACGTTGGTTGTGTGTGACCACGCAACACCAATGGTCTAGGAACCTAGACTAGGCTCCAAGTGGATGATACCCATGCCTACACCCTTATGAACTGTGAAGGGGGTAACCCTGTTTCAGCCCGGGAGTAGGCGATACCATGCCAATGCTGGTAGTTGATTTGGGTCGATGGCTCAAATCAGTTAAGTGTGTCCTCACCTTGAAATGGCAATCCAGCCTTGTGATTTTAACAGATCCCTCTTTTAAAACAAAATACTTTGGTAGATTTTGATACTTCAACAAATGAATGTTTTCTCTTTTAATTTAGGCACCAAACCTGAACAGGGTATGAAATATTCTGGAACGAAACTTCATCTTCAAAAGGAGTCTGGTGTCACAAAGGTAAGTACACATTGAAGAATAACAATAACAAATCAGACATGTCAGATGTACAAAAGATTAGATTCGCATAATACATTTTAGAATGCATACAATAGAAGATGTTGACCTAGACTGTCGTACTTAGGTTCTATACGCCTCTCTTAATATTTATGCATGACGTCATAATTCTTACCCAAAATGAGGCTATCAGCGCACGTCCCCCATCACTTGCAGTGGCTGCGCCCATCGCCTCGTTTTGAGTTAGCATTGTGACGTACCTCATGCATAAATATTAAGAGTGGCGTATATACATTTAAGGACCTATAACAAAAGAGGACAACAGGGTTCTTGGTTTGGTAAAGGTCCCCAGTTGGAATGTGGTGTACATAACCAATGGGAGCTATTGCCAAAAAGTTAAAAGAGGGACAATAAGAAAGTTCCAGATTGCAGGTGTTAACACACTTGAGCATGTCTACCCGTTGTAACTGAGGACTTAAAGGCACTATTGGTAATTACTCAAAATAAGTATCATCATAAAACCTTTCTTGATTACGAGTAACAGGGAAAGGTTGATAGTATAAAGCATTGTGAGAAACAGCTCCCTCTGAAGTGCCATAGTTTTCGAGAAAGAAGTAATTTTCCGCGAATTTGATTTCGAGACCTCAAGTTTAGAATTTGAGGTCTCAAAATCAAGCATCAGAAAGCACAAAACTTTGTGTGAATGGGTGTTTTTTTCTGTCATTTATCTCGCACAACTTTGACGACCGATTGAGCTCAAATTTTCACAGGTTTGTTATTTTATGCATGAAGACTACTCTTTGACAATTACCAATAGTCTGATAGTGTCCACTGGCTTTAAACAAAAGGGATCCGGGTGTTTGACAGAGAGTGGACTTCCTCGCATTGCTTTTGTGTACAAAACCAATGGGGAGGTCACTAAAACCAACAAACAGTGGGTGAATAAAGAGAAGTCCTCGATTAGCAGGATTCACAAACCAAACATGTGTGTCTGTATGAGCTTCAGTAGTTTTGGCTGGGTTTCTAGGTTTCTTCCTATGTTACCAGTTATTTTCCGAAAGTCATATTTTATTCCATTCTCGCCTATGACATGAAGAAGAGTAGTCTTTCCTTCCTGGAAGAGTGGTCTTTCTGCCCCTAGGTTTGGAACAGTCACCAGTGCAAATGCAAAAGTAAACATTTTTCTTGAGTTGAGGCTTGCTGTAGCTTTGTGTGAAATCTTGTTTTAGTAGTGTTGGTTCTAAATTCAACCGATGGTTGACAACTCAACATTTCGATCAGTATGCTCTGATCACCTGCAGGAGATATGCTCTTCAGAGCATACTGTTTAAAATATTGAGTTAGAACCCACACTACTTAAAGATGTTTTGTCAGATTTTTTGCCCCAAACAAATAAAATAAAATTTTTTTTTAGTGAATTGTATTTCAAAGAGTATCAACTTTTACTTTTAAAGCCATTATACACTTTCGGTACAGGAAAAAAAAAAGTTCACAGTTTACAAATAATTTACAGGGTTTACAGAAGGTAATGGTGAAAGACTTCTCTTGAAATATTGTTCCATGAAATGCTTTACTTTTTGAGAAAACATTAAAACAATATAAATTCTCGTTAGCGAGAATTACGGATTTATTTTAAACACATGTCATGACACGGCGACTCGCGCGGAAACAAGAATGGGTTTTTTTCGTTATTTTCTCCCGACTCCGATGACCGATTGAACCTAAATTTTCACAGGTTTGTTATTTTATATATAAGTTGTGATACACGAAGTGTGGGACTCGGGACAATACTGTTTACCGAAAGTGTATAATGGCTATAATGGACAGGAACCATGAAAAAAATGTAAAACGTTTCTTATAAAACACATAGGAATTGGTCACGTGATATATTGTCGGGATCCCGACAAAAACTAATTTTGAGCACTTTATTTCACTGCTACTAATAATTGGCAGACGTTTTCGAGCAATGGCTCAAATGAAAGCTTGTAACTTTCTCGACCCCAATCAAAATACCTATTGAATTTTAAACCAAATTTTGGGGGTCAAATCGGCCAAAAATCTGACATAGCATCTTTAAAAGAGATTTTCACATGGTGCTATCGCAAACCTCTTCTTATTATACTCCTACAATGCAAAGTTTGAAATCCTACGTAACGTTTTACATTTGTCTTTTTTATTTGATTTGCAGTGCTTTGATCTGACAAGCGTGGAAGACTTAACGAAGGAGTGGCTTGAAGGGAAACTCAGTTTCTTTGGTTAGCTGACTACCTGTCCTTTTACTAGGGGTGCTCTTCAGTGCCAAGGGTTATAATGTAAGCCTTCTCTGCCTCAAACCAATTTGTACTTATGAGAGGATTTGGGGCTTTAGCAGTATTAAGATTGGCCCTAAATGAATGCTGCTTATCACAGCGTTCTGTGCTACTGATCACCGTTTCACTTGAAGGATTCGGGTTCTTTTTCAAAATGTCCACAGATTTACATTAAACTTACTGGGTTTGAAAATAATGATAGTGGGAAGCTTCCCTTCAACTATTACTAACTGAGGTTCAGTAGTTTTTGAGAAATGAGTAAAACAAGTCTCAAAATAATTTTCGTCTCAGGAAGACAGGAAGACGAACATTATTTTAGCATGTAAAATCCCATTACCCAGTTATGATCTTATAACATACATGTAATCGTAGCATAACTGGTTAACACGTTTTCACATGCTACATGTAAAACTGAGACGAAAATTATTTGTTTTACTCATTTCTCAAAAACTACGGCACCTCAGTAAGTAAAATTTCAAGGGAAGCTTTCTACTATCATAATCTTCAAACAGTGTAAGTTTAATGTAAATCTGTGGTCATTGTGTTTTGTGTTAGGAAAAAGTACATAGACCCTTTAAAAAGGTTAGTGCTGGTTTTTTAGCTGTGTAAAGCTAGGATTCCAACTACTCATAATAATCCTGTTCTTACGCTGAGCAGCGTCATGAAAATGGGCTGGATTCAGTTTAAAAACTTCAGTATTTGGAGTACCAGTGATAGAAGCATTGCTGCTGTACCCATTTTTGGTTGGTATCCAGGTCAAACATGACCAGGCAATTACAAATCATCCGATAACAATTGAGTGTGCTTTTCACATTTTTTAAATCACAGTTTTACAATTGCTGGCTAGTGATGTACAATGTATCACAAGGAAAGAGCCCATGACTGAAATAAAGACTCTCTTGCTCACGTAAATAGGGATAAGGAGCCATTTTACAAGTGGGAGGGGGTGGGGACTGTGAAAGAAGAGGTGGGGGGGTGGGTGAGGGTGAGATTAGTAACAAAGTGTGCAGGATTAATTTAGCTCCGACATTCTACATAGCTCATGGAGCTGCTTAAGAAAACAATTTTGCTTGACATTTCTTTGCTAAGCAAAAGTTAGCAGGATACCAGTAAAAGATCACCCTTGGGTGGCACGGTTGGCTTGTGCGTAAAGCGCTCGCCTCTCACCAAGGTGACCCCGGTTCGATTCCCGGTCGGGGCCATATGTGAGTTGAGTTGTGCGTTGTTCTCTGCTGTGCCACAAGGGTTTTCCAGACTATCCGGTTTTCCTCCCTTGCTCCGTGGTCATAATGGGTTGATGTGGCTGGCAGCTGAATGCGCCCTTGCATGCCTGCTTCTCGAACACGTTGTAGCCGCGTCCTTCGCAATTCAGCTCTTAGCTGCGAGTAAGGATGATTAGCCCCCCAAATTGTTATTATATGTTAGTTTGGCTGGTAACCCTTAGTCTGGTAAGCATAATTTTTGTTGTGCCTAGCTACTTTCAGTGTTGTCCAAGTCCCACACTTCGTGTATCACAACTTATATATAAAAAAACAAACCTGTGAAAATTTAGGCTCAATCGGTCATTGGAGTCGGGCGAAAAAAACGGGAAAACCCACTCTTGTTTCCGCACGTTTCGCCGTGTCATATCATGTGTTTAAAATAAATCTGTCATTCTCGATATTGAGATTGATAATTGTTCTACTGTTTTCTCAAAAAGTAAAGCATTTCATGGAATAATATTTCAAGAGAAGTCTTTCACCATTACCTTTGGTAAACCCTGTAAATTATTTGTAAATCTGTGATTTTTTTATTTTTTTTTTGCAGCTCTTTTGAATTGGGCCCTGGTTTCTATCTCATGATGCTATGCTAATTTTAATCAGAGACTCACAGGCTCAACCACTGCTTGGGCTTTGGTTTGGTTTGGTTGACGCTCCATCATTTAGGCTATTTGAAAAACGTGCGCTTTCATCACAAGGCTTCAAACATGTGGATTGAGCTCAAGGTCTCTGTCCTTACTCTATGGCTCAAGCAAGAGCCCAAACTAAAGCCAAAGTCTAAGCCCACGCTTATTCAAAGGTGTCAAAAAGGGCTTAAGAAAATAGGGGGTACAAATTGCAAACCATCATACTCATAAGGCAGTTTAATTGAAGCGGCACAAAATAATAGGCATCAACTTGTATTTCTCTTGCAAAAGCACTTAGCTGATATTTCTTCCATTTCATAATTATCGAATTTTATCTTTCAATTTATATTTGATATATTTCATTTTAAAATATATTTAAAATACTTGGGAAGGTTCTAAATTAGTATTAATCAAAATTGTCAAATTTATGATGAATTTTTAAAGATGGGGGATGATTATTTTGGAAAAACTGTGTCAAAGCGTCAACTTATTTTAAGCATTAGTAAAAAAGGACCCCCTTTGAAGTAACCTATTGAGTTAAAAAATAAAATTCACAGGCTTGTCATTTTATGCATATGTTTGGATACACCAAGTGAGGATTCTTGTTTTTGACAATTACCAAAAGTATCCAGGGGTCGATTTCACAGAGTTAGAACTAGTCTTTACTCGAGATAAGACTAGTCCTCTTTGTGAAGTCCACCCAGTGCCTTTAAAGGAATACCACATGAATTAAAGTGAGTATAACATGAATGATACATGTATATGTACAGTAAGGTGGGATAAACATGTGCGGAAGGGAAGTTTGCTCTTATTAATACCAATGGTAATTGTTGTTTTGTCAGCATTACTAATAATGCCATTTTTAGTAAATATAACATTTTTCAAGGCTAAAATAAGTAATAAAATTTTGTATTGGAAATATAAAGAATAGCATTCTTTGATGGTTTGTGTGAATTTCATGTACTTTGTTAAAGGAACACGTTGCCTTGGGTCCGACGAGTTGGTCTATAAAAAGCGTTTGTAACCGTTTGTTTAAAATGCATATTATTGGATAGATGTTTTAAGAGTAGAATACAATGATCCACACAAATTTGCCTCGAAATTGTGTGGTTTTCCTTTTACTTTGCGAGTCAAGACTCCCATAAATGGCCGACCGTGTTAGTCGACGAGGTAAAAGGAAAACCGTGCAATTTCGGGGCACGTTTGTGTCGAGCATTGTATTCTACTTTTACAACATCTTTCTAACCATGTATTTTATAACAACGATACAAACGCTTTTCAAAGACCAACTCGACCAATCCAAGGCAACGTGTCCCTTTAAGTATCAAGAAGTTTATCGACAACTCATGCTTTTAGATCTCTTTACAAATATGGTAACTTTTGTTCAAGGAGACAGTGAAATCCATGACACTTCTTATTTTGACATTCATCACACCTGAGGACATCTCAAGGCAATTGTTTTTTTCGTTGTGTAGAAGACCCATTTGTTCGCATAACACCACAGATGCTGTGGCACAATCTGCAGTGGAGCTATAGCTCCATGGTTAACCATACCAGAAAATACCTTCTCTGAATGATAAGTGTAGGCTTCTTTTACATGCATCAACACACAAGACTTCCGGCTTAACGTCCCATCCGAAGGACGAAGCAATAATGTTTAAGTATCTTGCTTAATACAAAAGTGTCAAGACGTAACTCGAATCAACGATCACAAACACGATCATTACAAACTACTCATTATAAACAGCACATACACAGGTTTTGAGTTGTGGGTACAGATAGGTCAAGAAAAGAGTACTTCATTGAACAACATTGATAGAAGTTTCAAATGTTGTTATTTCTTTATTAGTAATTTACAGTGAGGCGGTGGTGTTAGCAAAAATAAGTGAGGCAATTACTCAGTAGCCATCTTGCATAAACAGAGTTGTGGAATAACACACAGCCAAAACAATTACAACATAACTACTAACATGACAATAGGTATGCATACAACTGTATGCCTGATTAATATACACTTGGTAGAAAGTTCACTTCTGGGTGAAGGTGGTGAGACCTGGGTGAAGGTGGTGAGACCTGGGTGAAGGTGGTGAGACCGTGCACCCTGTCTTAACAATGAAGTTTGTTCATAACTTCTACATGGTATCACATACATGCAAGTAGGATTTGAAACTTTGTAAGCTTGGAATAAACCTAAATACTAATGTTTGTGGTAACATCACGTCACCTTGTTCAAGTGGTTAGACTGCAGGACTTGCAATTACATAAATGTAGGTTCGAATCCGACCAATCTAACCGATGATTTAACAATTGACTAGAACAAGTCTAGTCACTGGATCACAATTTATTTTTGCAATTCCTGATCATAGACATTAAATCAATGTTTGTATCAGAAAGATTGGCTGTTGCTAGCTGGGCGTTTATAAACCCCATATGGGAGTTTGCCGAGTTCCTTTGATGGGAAAATCATCCAAAGAAACAAAGGTCACCCCTAAACACCCCAACCACCAAACAAGTTGGAATTACCCCTCCAATGAGTTGTGGTTTGAGTACCTGCTAAGCTGATGAGCATGCTCAGATTGTCATCAAGGCTCAAAATACTGCTTAGCAAATTTCTTAGCAAAGATTGAGTGGGGCACCAGTTGCAACAATGTAAACTTAATAGAATTGCTGCTGGTTACTAGTTTCCGTTTTTTTTTTTTGTGGCGGGAAACAAGAAAAATTTCTCAAACACTCCACAAAGCTCAGTTCAAACAGTTGTGTCCAATACAGAGCTCTCTGGTACCACATCAGATAACCCCTTAGGATTCACACCCGTGCTAAAATATATAGCACAAATATTTGTACATGTGTGATTACTTTTAAAAATCAGCAAAATGCATAACTTGGAGTATACAAGTTTAGCAGGCAGTGGTTTGGATACATAAAAGTGACCACAGGACACAGATGATAAATGTACATATTTTAAAAATTATAGATATTTTTTGGTGTTATAAAAATTATAAATTACTACAAATTGACTTATTTACATAATTGTTAAGGAATGCTGTTATTAACTGGCATGTGTTTTTGTTTGTTAATAATGTATATTATTTACATTAATATAAGAGTATACAATGGTGCTACATTTAGCATACAGGTAACCGGGTTCTACATTTGGCATATTATACATTTAATTGGCGTAACTTTTAAGCCCATAAAATATAATTGAAGCAGTATTAGTTTGGACACATTGGTTTGTTTCAACCAAATCTAAAGGTTGGTTTTCATACAAAGCTTTACATGTTGGTAAAATTACTTGCCAAAAGTACATTATATCAATGCCAATATATATATCACATTGAATAAATTCACATATCTTTGGCTGTGCAGAAAGTACAG
The DNA here is from genome assembly GCF_902459465.1 of Asterias rubens. Lineage (NCBI taxonomy): Eukaryota > Metazoa > Echinodermata > Asteroidea > Forcipulatida > Asteriidae > Asterias > Asterias rubens. The sequence continues at coordinate 1,911,788 of NC_047062.1, forward strand.
CATTTTTTTAAGTAAAAATTGTAAGTGTCATTTACAGAAACCATTTCACTTTTTTTTTAATACATGTACATGTAGTATCAGTTTTTACAAGCTCAACCATGCATTTTGGGAAAATTCAATAGGGCACTCCACAACTGGGGCACAATCCCGGCCATATATCGTTGGGGCCCCCATGCCACTTTTCATTGTTGGCTCTTATTGCATGGTCTTCTGCGTTCCAGTCAACATTGAGCAGGGGGACAGGGACGATTTTTTTTTTTTTACAATTTGCAAGTGTTCTCCATACTCCATAAAACTTATTAAACAAATTAGAGTAAAAAGCTAAACTTATTGCAGAGCATTTTTAAAAGATTATCTAAAAACATTGCATAATTATTTGTTTTATCTGACATAATTTTTTTTAAACGTCTGTTTCACCTTGAAAGACAGGTGCATCGATGCAGTTTTTACAAATTATTGGCATTTTTAAAACCATGACTTCAGTTTACATATTATATCCACATGAATAAAGTCGCATATGCACACTTGGTCAAGTTTGACATTCATTCTGATAAACCTACCCACTTGGGCCCAATTTCAGAGTTGCTTAAAACATACAGTTTTGCCTAAAAATTGTTCTGCTACATGTACATGTACATGTAAGCAAAATTGTGCAGGGTACTGCTGAAAGATTGCAACAGTACATGTTACATACATGTACATAGTACTTAAACTGGTAACTGTTTTCTGGTGAGCATACATGTACTTGTATTGTGCTTAGCTTCTTTGTCTGCTTAAGCAGCTCTATGAAATTGGGCCCTGGCATTTTATACTTTACTGACTCAATTTACCGGTACATACACTGGGTGCATTCGTTTAGCTTCCCTGGGTCAACCCCGATGTTGCGTATTTTATTTTTTTCCCAAGAGCCCCACTTGTGGATAGGGTCACTTGGGGCTGGCCCGAGGTGCACTGACGTCACCACGGGAAGGCTCACGTGGTGACGCGTCTGTTTTTTTTTCCTGGTTCGAGGACGAACATGGGGTAATTGTGTGCCCACGTTCGTCCTGGAAAAAAATAAAATCCGCAACATCGGGGTCGACCCAGGGAAGCTAAACGGACGCACCCAGTGTAACATACACTTTGTGGATATTCATTTCTTATTTTTTTTTTAAGATTTAAAAAAACCCAAAGACCTAAATAACATGGAACGATACAGTCCAGCAGTTTTGTATAGCGAATTATTTAACAAGTTTTGAACACACTGAATGATAATTAATGAGTAACAACTCATATATTTTGTGCAGGATTTTGCTATGCTATACAAAAGCAAATTTTGCATCTCAAAATTTTGCATCTCATAATTTGTCTCACTCAAAGTCTTGATAGAATTTGTGTATGTATCTTCAAGGATTGATGTGATGAACTTTTAACGGCAGAGTAAACTCACTAATAGTTGATTTGCCGTTCATTTCCAGCATATATTGATAATTCATCCATTTTCACTTTGCACTGAAAGACATTGAAGTACATTATAATGTTACATTTAATAAGCTCAAGGTGCTGATGGATTTTGAATGTCAAAATTAGAAAAGTATTTTCGAAACAAAAATCAATACTACTTTGTTGTGAATTTAAATACCATCAGCCCAAACATATTAAAAATTTAAAATGAATAAAACCTGAATGAAAGGAATATCTCACTGTGCATTTTCAAATGCCAAAATACAAAATAGAATTACAAAAATATTAATTTTACAAATTTGCTTTCATACAAAATTACAAATTTGCTTGCATTTAGGTTTGTGCATATAATTATTCATCAGTGATTGTCAAAACAAAATTAACTGTGTGTATTTTTGGCAATTTAAATTGATACAAAAACAACTTGGCTTCCAATTCTTTTGGAGATCGTTTTTTGCATTTTTTGTTTTAGTAAAATGTCACCGCTGTACACAAGCATTAGGACAATTTGTAAAGGTCTTGTACATTATGTACATGTAAATATATTACATTTTTTCACCAAATCAAGTTAGAATTTTAATTTTATACGAATGTTTGTTTTTATTATTGAAGACAGTTTACGAGATGTTTAGTAATTAAAGGATTTGGGTACTTTTTCAATATGTCCATAGATTTACATTAAACTTACAGGGTTTGAAGATAATGATAGTGGAAAGCTTCTCTTCAAATATTACTTACTGAGGTGCTGTAGTTTTTGAGAATTGAGTAAAACAATGTCATGAAAATACGTTTGTAAATGCTTGAAATAATTTTCGTCTCATGAGACGAAAACTATTTTTATGACATTGTTTTACTCATTACCCAAAAACTACAGCACCTCAGCACGTAGTATTTTCAGGGAAGCTTTCTACTATCATTATCTTCAAACTGTGTAAGTTTAGTGTAAATCTGTGGACATTGTGTTTTTTGTCCTACACAAGTTATATAGACCCTTTAAGCGCCTTTTCTGAATATATCTACACCTTCAATTCTGCGTACCTATTACTGTGACTGGCATCCTGCTCAATTTTGCTTAGCAGGAATTGCTAAGCAACATTCTCTGCTTTTAAAAGCAGACTCTATGAAATCTATGAAATGCTTATGGGGCATAAAATTAAGTGCCTTTAAAGGGCCTGGTAAGCGCAGAATTCCAAATTTAAATAGTACCCATACTATTGATCCAAGACAGTACTCTCCTCAAGTAATACTCATCATTCTGTTCAAGATGCACTCAATTTCAACTACATTGTATAATGCTGAACTGTAAATGCCAATCTCAATTTTGAAAATTTGTCTCCACACCTTGTCTTCTTTTAGCCACTCTCATTTCTCACACTTCTCCATATCCTTGCTCTGTATTGAAATACATAACTCAATAATTGATTCTACTCACCTTCACTGTTCAAATCGTACCATTCTTCGATCAAAGAAAAGTACTACGTAGTACTCATCCTGGAACTCACAAGAAACACTTGTTTAAATACTCATTACATTTAACTTTCACCACACAAATGAGTTGTAAGATGAGTTGTGAATCGAGTTCTGATTCTATCAGTTTAAAACACTGTGACCCTCTTAGTCTGATTTCATGATACAGAGCTGAAGGGTTAGGAAACTCATTTGATTTTACCACCATGTCTGAACTACACTATACACCCCAACAGATGCTATGACTGTCTCAACATGTACAGACCACATACAGCCACTCATTTGACTTTACCAGCGTGTCTGGACTACACTATACACCCTAACAGATGCTATAACGATCTCACCATGTACAGACCACATACAGCCACAACATTTTAGACTGTGCCCCGAATGTCCATGATCAGACAGGCCTAACAAATGTCCTCACACGGTACTCTCCATGTCAATTGTACTCTGAGAAGAAGCGGCATGTATTCCGGAATCTTCGGCGGTAAAACTGCTGGAGGCGCTGATCAGTCGTCTCTTAGGCGGTGTGCTCTTGGGGGAATTCTCTGCCTTGGAATCGTTGAAGTAATCCCTCTGTAAAGGTGAATCACATTTCAGAGAATTCATCTCAGGTTTAGCATCTTCGATACTTGGGCTCGTTCTCGGTTGGTGATCATGTCCTTGCCGGGTGAGTGGGAGACTCAAGCTCCTTGAGTGTCTTGTGTTCTGCATGTTGCGACGAGACCGTGGACCCGATTCGACAGCTCCATCTGAATCCGGGGTGAGGGTTGCGTTGCGTCGAGCGATAACACTCTGGAATATGAATGGAACTTCTTCTTCGTCGTCAGGGTCTAAGAAGTCACCCGATGGTGAGATGACCATACTCCGAGAAGCTGTCGCATTGCTGTCATCATCTAGCCACTGGTCCATGAGAGACTCTTCTTCATGTTCGTCAGAATCACTGTCATTCCCGTCGCTTTCATCATCCCCCGATACACCACAAGAATCTGACTGCAGTGCATCATCAAGTGGAAGTTTCACCATCCCTTGGCCTGTCTCTCGCTGTATCCCAGTGGCAATTGCAGCTGCTGCTACTGCCGATGAGACAACCACCGTCTCGAGAGGATCCCCGCCTCCATTAAGCATCTCAGCTTGCTCCTCCATCATCTGTAACCAAGGTTTCCGCCTCCTCCTCAACATCTTTACAAACGTCTTGCTTACGCTGTAGCGTTTCCTCTTTGTCTGCAGCCCCTGGAACACAATAGCCATGATGCCAAGCCCGAGGATCAAGTACATGGACGTCCCAATCTTGTAGACCCATACCAGGACCTTACTTTCAAAGTTTTTCTGTGTCGCGACGTAATCACCAAACCCAATGGTGCTTAAAGAAATAAAACAGTAATAATGTGACGTGCTGAAATCCCATCCCTCCAAATATGAGAACACACCGGCTGGTAACAGGATGACTAATAAATAGGCAGGTATGATCAGAAGGATGATGATTACTGCTTTACGGACTTTGTCTTGGTGGATGACGTTCAGGAGGTTGGAGTTAATACGGATCCCAACGTTCGTCAGATGCTTCTTCCATTTAGAGCTGATCTCTGAGAGTAGAACAGCAATGAGGGGAATGCCAAGGTAGGCGTACACGATGCAGAAATTTTGGCCAGAGGGAGTGGCTGGAGACAGATGCCCATAACCTGAAAAAAGGAAATATAAGGTTGAACGTACAGTTTGGATGCATTGTGATAAACATGTTCGCCACCAGTTCCATTCAGAATGAACCCTACATGTGTACTTAAAAGAATGTACACACTGTGCTACTCCAAACCTCACCTGACAGATACACAATGTCGCTCTTTACTTTTTGGGTAAACTATTTTCTCAAAGAAAACAGTATTGTACCCTTGCACAAACGTCACACAAGGATGCTGTTTGCCGTGATGGGATTTTGGGAGCCAACTAGTAAATGTATTTAAATGCTGTGTGGCCCAAATTGTGCACTACACTGAATAACAAAAGGTGACATTGGAGCAAAAAATTATTTATCATGCAGCACAACACTTACCAATGGTAGTTATAATTGTTGTTGAGAAGAAGAATGCATTGGCCAGATCCCAACGAGTGGTTGGAGCAGAGTTGTTGTCCGGCTTTTTGGTTGGATCCACTCCGATGGAAGCCGCATACCAAACCTCCTCCAGGACAGCGTTAAACTCAGACACATTCAACGATGGGTTGCTTTCCACGAACGTCGCGAGATGGTTGTAAAGATCCAACTTGATTTTTGTTTCGTGAGCGGACTCTATGGCCGAGAAGATCAATGCTCCGAGGAAGAGGTAAAGGAAAGTAAAGACGAACAGAATGATGACTCTACGACCAGAACCCATGATTGACCGGACATCATGTTGCTGCTACATCGTCCTCCAAACATAGGGGAGTGCCTTTAAACCTGCAGATTGGTGTGGAAAGTAAATACAGTTAAGCTGCGTGTACATGTTGCTCATCCATTATTGGTAATATTGGCAAAAGATCTTCCAAGTTTGTGGCTACCATACTGCTTAATACACAGCCATCCAAAACCAAACCATCCACATGGCATCAACAGCTGTACTTGACTCCCAAATGAAGGAAGTGGTAGATGGACATTTTGTGGAGGTGTGTTCGCATTGTGCAGAGGATCAGTACCTACACACACCATAGAGCAAGCACACACATAGCACAATCCAAATAATTTCATGACCAGTGTTTGTGCAAATATCAGAAAGTCCAACTTCTGCAATGTCAAAGATTGGAGGAGACACTTATACGCGTGTACATGTGCTGCATGAACCATAATTGTTTTGTATTGTTTTATGTTTTATTCCAAACTGGAACATAATAGTTCCATTCAGTAAGTACATAAAAAACACAATGTACTTTGGACAAGTTGGAAGATACACGTACACCAACTGGTACACACATCATCTTGACTGAAAGGTTTAACCTCTTGGTAATTTCCACAGACCTGTGACATTGCATTTAAAGGCAGTGGACACTATTGGTAATTACTCAAAATAATTATTAGCATAAAACCTTACTTTGTAACAAGTAATGGGGAGAGGTTGATGGTAAAAAACATTCTGAGAAACGACTCCCTCTGAAGGGGAGTAGTTTTCGAGAAAGAAGTAATTTTCCATGAATTTGATTCGAGACCTCAGATTTAGAACTTGAGGTCTCGAAATCAACCATCTAAAAGCACACAACTTAGTGTGACAAGGGTGTTTTTTTCTTTCATTATTATCTATAATTTTTTATTATTATCTATCGCAAGTTCCATGACCGATTGAGCTAAAATTTTCACAGGTTTGTTATTTTATGCATATGTTGAGATACACCAAGTGAGAAGACTGGTCTTTGACAATTACCAATAGTGTCCACTGCCTTTAATCACTACCACGACTACTACTATTACTGAATATTATTAAAAGTGGGTTAACTTTTGGAACTGATTATATTTCAACACATCATTTGATAAGTAGGGATCTGGGTCTGAATTCTGGTATAGACATGATGGTGGCACGGAGGCTTAAGTGGAAATTGATTGGAACGGTGTGTTTGCTTGATACAGTGAGTTTTACAGAAACACAGCTGAGTTACATTGTATGCTGAAGCAAACATGCATGTACCATATTGATTTATACTTTGATCTGAGTTGAACACAGTATGAAATGTATTGAATAAATGAATGCACAAAACCCGGACAAATTATCCAATATTTATCATTGTTATTATTGTTATCAATTCAATTCAAGTCAATTCAAGTCAATTCAAGAACAAGTATCAATAAATAGAGAAAATCAGTATAGGCCCTCATGTACCAATCGACAAAATTAAAAGATCATCGAATTCGATGACACTTTCAGAGCACCATCATTTAAGTTTCTCATTCCAAGACACTTAGCGAAGTAAACAAATTAAAACAATGGAGTTCATTTTTTTAAAACCAGGAATAGACAAGAAACACTAACCCTATGCAATCAATATTTTAAATCTGTTTTGTATAAACTGTATTTGTCGCGTCTGTTATTTAGGGTACACATGAGGCAGGTGTACAATTTATTCATGAAATGTTTGCCAAGCTACTTATTGATTTTCCAGACAAATCCACGCAAAACCCGCTGAGTTGTGACAAATTAGCTCAAGCTAAATTGCTAAATGGAAGATGTATGCCTATAATGGCCTTCATCATGCCATTGCCAAGTACACCATCTTTGCATGTCATCAGACAGCAGCAATATTGAACACTTAATCTCTTTGCAAATCCTACCCACTCAGAATCTTCCACGAAATCAACTGCCTGTTTTTTTCTTCTTCACGATTTGATGGATTTGGCAATGTGCCCTAAAACATGTAAAATAGCATGCAACCGTCTCTTTTTGCAAAGAGAAGTAGGATTGTGCCATTGAGTTATATACAAGTAATATCTATTTATAATAATAATAATATTTATTAGTACTAGAAGGCACACTGGCCTACATAATACGCTGCCCCACATGCGCACATGCGGCCATTTTGTAAGTTGCGAAACAGCATCGCATAGCTTGTGTTTACGCGGTCCGGTGTGCGGCCATTTTGTGAGTTGACAAAACAGCATCGCATTATCAACACTCACTCCAACGCGTACTTCATGTTCAACGCGCATACACATTTTTTACAAAATGGTGTGCGTGTCTCCTTGTGGTCCCGTTGCTTGTGTACTAGCAGCATCACTAGTGCACTTTACACTCTAGGGTTTGTGGTGATGTACAATCTTGTTGGTGATTTAGTGTGGCTCTCAGAGCTCAAAATTAACACTTGGACTGCACGCTCAGGGGGTACCGGTCAACTCGTTCCAGGGTCAACTCAATCCAAAAAAACTCGGCCTTGTTTTGTTCCAGGCTGAAAAATTAATTTTATATATTTTTCAGACAGTCATAAAGTCAAAGACTTGTCTGCCTGCAATAGTTTTACACATATCGATCAATTTTCGGTAGAAAGTTGAGGACAGGACTCAAACCTTTGTGTATTTCATCCTTCAAAATGATAAGATGCAACTTTGAGAAATGCAGACTTATATAAAGTAGTGGATTAGAACATAGAGTAAGGACAGAGGTTTACTCTATGATTACATGGATTAGTACAATCCCTGTAACTGCAGATGTACATGTAGGGTCCTGTATGTCCCCCCCCCCCCCACAACATGTAAGCATAGTATGCCTCGAAACAAAGAGGAGGGGGGGGGGAAACAGCAACTGACAAATCTTTGTTTTCTAGAATCAATAGAACCAAGAACATCCTTTTCACTCATAATGAGTGCCTCTTGTTTGCTTGTCATTGTAATAAATGACTAAAAACAAGGTCAGGCCTGATACTTCACAGAGTCATTGAGAAGGCGATTGCCTCCATGCCCCCTGGTCATTGCCTTGGTGCCCTTGAAATGCTCTGCAGTACATGTAGAAATGTATAATTTCCTGTAAGGTGCCCTTTACCAAAGAGAATTACACAGAGGCAACAGAGGCAATATCCGCTGTTGCCCTGGTCTTGGTCTTGGCCTTGGTGCTCCTTCAAAAGTCACACGTAGACTTGTAGCAATGACGATTTAGTAATGGAAGTGCAGTGCCCAAAGTTGCAATTAGTTAAAAAGGCCTCAAGCCAGTACAAAGAATAAATTCCATGCCCCGGGTAGGGCCTACAAGCAACCTACTACATGTATGGAGTGAAATAGTTGGCATGACCTTATAAATCAATAGTGACTTCCTTTACTTATCAAGGAAATGTTCCTGTTGGTGCAACTATTTACATAGAAATACATAGCATTGGATTAGTGTGTGACACAGTACAATTTGCTTTTTTTCCTGTTTTATTGCAAGCCAATACTCTCATTGATCAATAATAAAACTGTCTTTAATTTTATAAAAGTGTCTTGGGTTGGAGTGGATGTAAACTTCCTTTCTTGTGTGAATGCTGTTACGGGTGTGACCGGTCTTCCTCCCTACGTCTTGAATTATCAAAAAATAGTTTAAAGGCAGTGGACACTATTGGTAATTACTCAAAATAATTATTGTCATAAAACCTAACTTGGTAACGAGTAATGGGAAGAGGTTGATAGTATAAAAACATTGTGAGAAACAGCTCCCTCTGAAGTGACGTAGTTTTCAAGAAAGAAGTAATTTTCCATGAATTTTATTTTGAGACCTCAAGTTTAGAATTTGAGGTCTCGAAATCAAGCATTTACAAGCACACATCTTCATGTGACAAGGGTGTTTTTTTCTTTCATAGTTATCTCACAACTCCAATGACCAATCGAGCTCAAATTTTCACAGGTTTGTTATTTTATGCATCATATGTTGAGATACACCAAGTGAGAAGACCGATCTTTGACACTGCCTTTAATACTTATATCTGTTTCTACACAGAACATACCTCCATGCACAGAAGAAAATCCCAGTATTCTAGTAAGCACTGTCTGT